>NC_139952.1:26335601-26585601 GCF_963454915.1 Gymnoscopelus microlampas
ACTTGGCAAAACACAAATAATTAATAATTTATTAATGATTAATGATTCATTATAATTTAACATTAATATTTCAAAACTTTGTTTTTATGAAAAGTGAGTTTCATTGTAATACTGCTAAATAGTAAATAGTAGTAACTAAAAAGTATTCTTCATTCCATTGATCCAAGCTGGAACACAATCAAGTGATTGATCATAACATGTTCTGAAAATATACGTGGCCCACCCATCTGTCCACTGGGTTGTTGGTACTTGAATGAATCTACAGTCAAAGCAAGCAAGGGCTTTGGGTGCACCAACACCCAAAGCGTGTTGTGTGTGTGTGTGTGTGTGTGTGTGTGTGTGTGTGTGTGTGTGTGTGTGTGTGTGTGTGTGTGTGTGTGTGTGTGTGTGTGTGTGTGTGTGTGTGTGTGTGTGTTGCATGTGCGCCTGTACGCCCGCATGCACGTGCGCATGCATGAGTGTGTGTCCATGTATACAAGTATGTGCATGTGTGGAGGATGAATACGTGTGTCATGCATACACAAGCACCCATATGGACGTCTGCATGCTACTGCATCAGTACAGTATGTATGTCTATGGATTGGGCAGCACTGGCCTTAGTCTCCCCTCTCACCTGACCTGGCTGTGAACTCTGCTCCACCCTCCCTGAGATCCATACGTATCATTTACCCCCAGCCCCCCAAACCTCCACATCCCCCGCCCCCACCGTCTTGCCTAATGCACGGAGGCGTGAAACACCTCGTAATGCTCAATCACAGCGGGCAGTGGTGAGCTGGGAGCCATCCGGACTGACAGCAACAAGGGAGGTAGCGGGCCGAGGGCAGAAATGCCACAGAACCCTCAGGGAACAAGGGAGAGGAGAGGAGAGGAGAGGAGAGGAGAGGAGGTTGTAGAGGTTTAAATTGTCCACTGGAAGCATGTGGCTTACTCGTTTGCTCACTGTTTGTATTTCCCAAAACATTGTCTTAAAATAATTCACTCCAGACGGTTGTAAAAATGTACACATAGTCATTCAGTTCAGTAAATTGCCATAACAGCTGTCTATATGTAAACAGCAATATTTCACTTACAGTTTTCACATTTGAATCATCCTCCATTAATGCTTGAATTTCGTTCTTTTTCCCTGTAAGTTCACACAATTTAGCTCTTCTTGAGGCCATTTTTGTCACATTATCCTCCATTGCTTTGAGTGTTGGCTTAACCACTCGCTTTTCTGTTACATTCTCAGTCATGATTATTTGCTTCAACTGTTAGTTGTTCCAACATTCAGACAGTTAGTCTTTTCCACTTGCTAACCAACAGTCACAAAGCACCACAGACAAGACTGTAATTCACTTGCAAATTATCCAACTCCACATCTTTAGCTGTGTTTCAACTGTTCACAAACAATTAACAGGAATTGTCTTCTTTAGTTGACTTCTTGAGAAAGTTGTTAGGTCACTTACATGAGTTGTCGAATAAAAGCTCCATTTTGTTCCATAAACCTCTTCAAAGGCATCTTATCCACTGTCAAGCAAGTTTTCTTACTAAATGTAGAGGTTTAAATTGTCCACTGGAAGCATGTGGCTTACTCGTTTGCTCACTGTTTGTATTTCCCAAAAAATTGTCTTAATTCACTCCAGACGGTTGTAAAAATGTACTTGAAGTTTTACTTCTCAAAAGACAAAAAATAATATTCCACAGGTTACAATAATTGTGAGATGAACACGACGGTAAGAAAAATGTATGCTTCCAAACTCCAAACTGTCTGACACTGACTGGTACTGACTCAGTCCCACTGATGACAGCAGCTGAGTCTAATCATCAAAATGTCACAGTGACACAATACACACCTGTCCTTACTCAACCTTAATTATCAAAGGCCTTAATTAACAAAGGTACTCTCTGATGTTCTCTTAAAGCAAAAGTCCTCTTATGTCAATACTTGTACATACATATACCATGAATTAAACATATGAATTTAGCAATTATTTATCTTCTTCAAATATTTAGGTTTTACCATTTTTACTCAATACACATTAATTATGAAATATCAATATGAACTGTTATCTGTGGTTTGGCTTCCACAGAGGTACTGTGGGGGTGATGGTGGTCGGGTACCAGTGGGGCTTAAGTTAAAGCTATAGGATGGTAGGGGGCATGTATCATGTGAGATGAGGAGTAAAGGTACTGGGACGCAGGCAGAGAGGCAGGAGAGAGGAGGTTTTGGGGGGGTCAGGGGAAAGGCAAAGGTCAGTGTTTGTGAGTGTGTGCACGTGTGGGGAAATTCTGGGAATGCACAAACGTACAGTATGTGTGTGATGGCATGATTGCAGCCATGTTGGATTGTCAGGATAATTACAGACACCATTTTCCTGCTAAGAGATTGCTGAGATGGGATTCACAAGTGGGAAAAAAAACGACTAAGGAGAGGAAAAAAGGAGGATGAGGGTGAGCAGGAGGTGGGGGAAGAGGAGAGGAGGGGTGGAAAAGATGGAGAGAGAGAGAGAGAGAGAGAGAGAGGGAGAGAGAGAGAGAGAGAGAGAGAGGGAGAGAGAGAGAGAGAGAGAGAGAGAGAGAGAGAGAGAGAGAGAGAGGGAGGAAGGTAGAGAGATGCAACAGACAGAAGTCACACTTGTGAAGTTGGAGGTGTGAAAGAAAGACACTTGAAGATGCTTAAAGGCAGCTTTGTGGACTGCTGTTTTAACACACTCCAACACTCCACTCAGCGCTTTCCTCTCCAACATTTTGAACAGTTTTCATTCTAGGAATGAAATGATGCATCCAATAATCTAGTCATCGAACAGATTATTAATTAGTAAGTAATTTAGTAACAGGGAGCAAGGGTGGGTCTTCACTCAGGAGAACCAGTAAAAGCCCTATAAGCATACCCTACAATAAAGAAAATTATGGGACCATAATTTACAAAAAAGCATATCATGATAATTGAAAGAAGACTTTAAACTAGCGACTGAAAGCATAATGGCCCATTGGCCCTCATTTATCAAGCTTGCTCAGCCTCAGACCGACAAAGCATGGGCAGTGCCCATGCTTTGTCGGTGGGCAGCATACGATGAGATCACTGCAATTTGCCGGCATTCATCAATCTATCGTGAATTTGACTTGAGCGTACAGCCCGCTCAAATCTCACGTCTGGTCTCAGGTCGTGTAGGCTTAGGCTGCACCAGTTTGTTCCATTGTAGACACGGTGCAGCATTGTGTGGCAATCTGACAGGCATTTAAACATTATGCAGCAGCCAATATTCACTTAAAATGATGTAACCGAACATCTTAAGTAGCTAAGTAAGTATCCCTGATATATATAGTTACAGGGTTAACAGTTGACATAATTACAAGCATTTACAAGTGGCGCATGGGACAGTCATATAATCTGTGCTGGGTGAAATTGATATTAAAACGTATTCCAAACGGGAGGCCACAACGCATTCCATCGTGGCCCGGCCATGCATATTTTTGGCACACTGTGGAACATGCACTCCTAGTCCTACATTGGGCCACGATGGAATGCGTTGTCGGGCTTCGCTTGGATAAAGTGTCAGATATCTGGCCTGTGGGATTGTGCAATATTGCATCAACGGGGTGCCATTGGAAGTTCACTGCACAAACGGTCGGTTCCAGCCGTCAGATTCATCAACACACGATTGACAGGGTACACCTGCTTGATAAATCGCACGTGAGCGCCGTCGTGAGCTGATTCCTGAGCTCGAGTTTAAGCTGGTTTCTACGTTCCATTGATAATGTATTTATGACAAGTTTACTAAGGTAATAAAATCAAGTCTAAAGTCTGGTCAAATCCCCATTGTAATCAATGGCATAGTAAGCCAGCAGGGGGGAAATAGCCTGGGGGTGACATTTATTTACACACCCATAAGGGGCCATTTGGAACCCCCTCAAAGAAAAAGGAGGTTACCCGGACTACACTTGTGTTTCCAGTGTGCCGACATGCACAATATCAGCACCCTGACTCTGTTGGACCAGAATGGAACAGAGCATTAATCTATAAGCCTCTGTCTACCAAAAACATATCTGTCTGCAAAACAAATTTCTGTCCACAAATCCGTGTTTGGGGCATAACTCGGGAAGTGATAGACCAAAAGCTCCCAGATTTGGGGTGTGAGCTTCAGATGACCCCTTCATGGAACATGCCAAACGGAAATTGGGAGGAGCTTAAAGATCCCAAGAATCAATTTAAAAAAAAAAAAAACGGGCCTGAGGGGGAGGCACAGGATTTTCTGAATCCTGAGGTCTGAGGCGGAGGTATCGATCCAGGCTTCTCTGTTAGGTTAGGACTTCTGCAGTTACATGGACATCATTGGACATCATGAGGACTCTTTGAGTGATAGGCATGACTTCATGAGATATTTGTGCTAGGCTTAGTGTGACGTTTGTGCCGGGATTTGCGTGACGTTTGTGCCGGTGTCACGTGACTTTTCTTGCTCCTCTGAAAGTTGAATTTATCTCGAGTCAAAAATAAAGCTTTATGTTATCTCACAGCTTCAGAAATAGATACCTATTCATAAACAAAAACATGATTACTGACATGAAAATATAAAATTGTGTTTGTGACATGTGTGGTCGCTGGGGACAGACAACAGCAGGATTAACAAGTTCTTTATTTCCAGAACTTTACAGAATCGTACAGAAGCTCTCTGTGTGTGGGGCTGATTACATCAATTAGCTCGATGAACAACAGGTGTGCAGTCACACCCAGCTCAGAATCTAATTAGCTTGGCCCAGGTGTGACTGCTTAAATCAGCCATCCCTACAAGCATAGTATGGATCAAACTGAATTATAGTTATGTATTTGCGTATAGAACCATGGACTTTGGAACACCAATTGTGTGTTGCTTTTTAAGGGCTATGTATTTTTAGAAATAAACGCTTCCCTTTTCATTTTTAACACCCTGCAGGAAACTACAGTGCAGAAATGCAAGGTTGTGTCTGTGTAATGTTTTAGAAACTAAAAGGTGTAAAACAAAATAATTAAAATGCTGTGATTTTGGCATAATTTTAGAAAATGTTCGAGGTGTGTTCTCTAAACATAAGACACTTTTTTCATATTTCTAATCAAAGCCTTTCCCTCACTCACTGCCACTTAGTTTAGTCATTAAAATAAAACACACTATCCTGTACCTTAACAACAATGCATATGTACGCGCGTACGTGGGCTACGTACATAACACATAATATATACGTATGTATGTACGTAGGCTACTGTCGGTATGCAACACATCTGACAACAGAGGACAATTTTGTCAAAGTCAGCACAATCTTTTGTAAAATCCACACTGGGTGTGTGGAGATCTGTTTCCTCCCTTGGCAGACTGGGTCATGTCCTTGCCCTTGCCCTGTGGACTCATGCCCAGGGTTCCTCCAAGCCTCTCTCAGGCCAGGCTGCCCAATGGGCCAGTTAATCATATGCAGCACCACGAGGAGGCTTATAGCAGCCTATGCCAACTTATGCCTGTCTTACTGTGAGGTACCAAGGACTACAACCTGCAGAGAGAGAGAGAGAGAGAGAGAGAGAGAGAGAGCAGGGGCGTGACAGACGACTGACTAGTTTGGCATCAGTGGCCCATGGCTTGGCTTGGCTGGGTGGATGGGTCGACCTCCCACCAGAACCCACCTCACCCCCCACCCACCGACCAAACACACACACACACACACACACACACACGCACATGCACACGCACACACACACACACACACACACACACACACACACACACACACACACACACACACACACACACACACACACACACACACAGCCTCTCCTTGCAATGTGTGTCTAAAGAGTCCAGATCCTGCAGTGAAGCACTGACCCTTCTGACTGCGAAGTACAGAGACCCCACTGACACAAACACCAACATTACAGCTTCACAGCAGGGACACCAAAACTCTGAGGCCAACATGAGTGTGTGTGTGTGTGTGTGTGTGTGTGTGTGTGTGTGTGTGTGTGTGTGTGTGTGTGTGTGTGTGTGTGTGTGTGTGTGTGTGTGTGTGTGTGTGTGTGTGTGTGTGTGTTTTGTTCTTGTACAATAAACAAAACAGTTGATATTATTGCTTGATTTACATTAAAAGGTCCCTCAAGTCAACGTCAAGCTGAATGCTGTCCCACAGTCTAGGCCGGGGCTGCAACAGCAAAGCCACGGTCACCCCTGAGCCTGAACTTAGTTCATGGGACAGCTAGGACGGAGACGAAGACTTTCGCCTACAATTACATGCCCAAAAAATGGGTCATTGCCAACCAACACATCACAGACATACTGACCAACGCTTTATTGAAATGATCTGCACCACCACCTTCTGTGTCCATTGTCCAATGGAGTATTCCATTCTTAGACTGCTTTCAGAATGATTATCCATCACTGTCAAGATCAGGAGTAGAAGAAAGGTCTAGGCTATTTTATAAGAGCTATAAATAAGGCATATCGCAACAGCTGTGCATCCAGGAGTATGCTGAAGAAAGCCACAAATGGTGTGAAGGTTCCCTTTACAGAGATCCTCCTTTATCATAGCTCCGGATAGGCATGAATGGGATACATCACCTCTACGCGTGTTCACAGATCTACAGTACCTGCATGTCAGTCGAGTCCCACTCCAGTAATGTGTGTGTATACTTTACATTAATTCATGCACACAGAGTAGGTAAGTGTTAATGAAATCACAGATGTGTGTGTGTGTGTGTGTGTGTGTGTGTGTGTGTGTGTGTGTGTGTGTGTGTGTGCGTGTGCGTGTGCGTGTGCGCGTGCGCGTGCGTGTGTGTGTGACTTTGCCACTGCAAAAGAGCAGCTAGGATCCCCTTCCATGGTACCAGGGGCTGGCCTCTGGCCCAGCGTGACCTTTGACGAGTTTCTCTCACTTCTCACCTCTGCAAGACAAGCCCTGTCACACTGATGCGGAGGAGGGGGGGTGGGGGGGGGGGGACACAACGTCAACATCCTCCTCCCCTCCTGTCAAGCACCGTCTCTTCAATTAAACCCTTAATGGATGTTTTAGCACTCTGACACCACTTTGGTGACAGCATCCTAATCTGTCACAGTTTGGATCTCGGAGAGAGGGCTGACGGGGGGGGTTAGGGGGGTCGACGGCAGGGCTGACGGGGTTACAAGGTATAAACGTCCTATGTCCTCCCTTCAGTAAAAGTACAAAAGTATTGGCCTCAAAATATACTTCAAGTACCAAACATAAAAATACTCATTATGCAGAATGGCCCATTTCACAATCATATTATTGGATTGTAATTAGGATGATTTTAGTTAATATGTCATGTGCCGCTGGGTAGCTTGTATGTTTAGTATTAATGAGCAAAATTTGCTAAGTAACTTGGTTACTAAAACTGTCCAAAAATTGTATAGAGTAAAAATTACAATACAGTGCAAAGTACAATTTGCCTTTTGGATGTAGTGGAATAGAAGATAAAGTCTCAAAAAACAGAAATATGTAAGAGTACAACGTACCCTTGGCTTAATTGTACTTCAATACACTATTTCTGTCACGGTCCGCTCCTCGGACCGTGGACTTTGACGTTATTATTTTGACCTTTGAATATGCCATTATATGGTCGTGAACAGTTTAGGCCGGTTAGGCCTTAAGTGCATATTGTATGTTCTGAATATGTTATGTTTCTGCATACTGCATGTGCTATTCTGTACTGTATCTGGCATTCTGTTGCTGCCTTTTGCATTAGTGTTCTGTGCTCTTGTTTTGTAGTCTTGTTTCCTGTCTGCCTTGTTTTCGCTTCCTGTCTTGTCTCTACAGTTTGTATTTGTGATTGTTCTCCACCTGTGTCCTGTTGTGCCCCAGCCAATCCCTGTGTTGATTGTAGCTTGTGTCCACCTGTGTCCAGTTAACCCTGTGTCTATATATACTCCCCTGTTTGTTCAGTTCTTTGTCAGGTCGTCGTTTAATGTCAAGTGAGTTGTACTGTGTGTGTCTGTATTTTGAATCCTTTAGTGTTAGTGTGATGTTCTGTACTTAGGCTGAAGGCCATCGGTATTTTGAGACCTTGTTTTGCCTGCCCCATTTTATGGGAAGTTTAAGTTATTTAATAAACCTTCTGAACTTGGATTCCTGCCTTGTGTCGTACTGCATTTGGGTCCTCTGAACTCGCACCCTGACAGTACGACCTGACCAAATATGGACCTAGCGGATGAGAACTCGGAGGCTGGATTAAAGGAGATGCTGCACTACATGAGGACATGCTTGGAGTTAAGTGCGCAGCCCTCCACCAGCCTCGAGCAGAAGATTGAGGCCTTGAAAGGGGCCCTCCGGCTGGCTTATTCCAGGCCTAGCCTAGCGGATGAGCTTGGGGGGTCAATTAAGGCTGTTTGGACTGCCCTGTCTGCTTGCGTGCAGGCTTCACGCCTTCAGCCTGCTTTGCCGCCAGCCAGCCTGCAGAATTCTGACCGCCTGCCTGCTAGCGCCCAGCCTGCCCTCAAGCCTGCTAGCGACCAGCCTGCACCCCAGTCAATTGGGCTTGGGTATATAGGCCTCCTGCCTGTGTGCACCGGACCCGCCTCTGTTGACCCCGTGTTCCCTGAGCCGCCCTACAGTGAGACTGCATCAGCCCGGAATCCATGGATTGGGTCTCGCTTGGCCATCGTCAGGGGGAACCGGGCGAGGGGGCGGCATCGTCATCGCTCACGCCAACGATCTCCACCGCGGCCCAGCGACGGAGGCGACGTGCCTCCACTGCGGCCCAGCGACGGAGGTGGCAAGTCTGCACTGCGGCCCAGCGACGGAGGCGGTGACTGTGAGCCTCCACTGCAGCCCGGCGACCAGCGTGCACCACCGCCCGGCAACCAGCGTGCACCACCGCCCGGCGACCAGCGTGCACCACCGCCCGGCAACCAGCGTGCATCTCTACCCTTCGACGGTGAACCTCCTTTGCTGCCCAGCAACGCCGAGGTACTGCTGGTGCCGAGCGGCGTCCCGCCTTTCCCTGCGCCGGCGAGCCATGCCGACGTTCTGCCCTCCCCTGCGCCGGCGATCTACGCCGACGTTCTGCCTTCCCCTTCGCCGGCGAGCCACGCCGACGTTCTGCCTTCCCCTGCGCCGGCGAGCCACGCTGACGTTCTGTCTCCCCCTCCCCTGCGCCGGCGAGGTTACGCCGACGTTCTGCTTTTCCCTGCGCCGGCGAGCGACGCCGACGTTCTGCCTTCCCCTGCGCCGGCGAGCCACGCTGATGTTCTGTCCTCCCCTGCATCAGCGAGCCACGCTGATGTTCTGTCTGAAATCGGGTCGGCCGATCCTGCCGACAATCTGTCTGGACTCTGGTCGGCTGTCACTGCTGAAGAACTTTCTGTATTGCCACTGTTTGTCGCTGCCGAAACCAACCCAGCACTCCAGCCGTTGGACTCAGGGCCCACACCCCAGTCAGCGGGTCTTGGGCCTGCACTCCAGCGGCCGGACCCTGGGACTGCTCTTCTGTTGCCCGACCCCTGCTCTGCACCGCTGAGGCCGGTCTCTGTCCCCGACCCCAGGTTGGTCCCTAGCCCTGTTAGCCCCATTCCCAACCCTTTTGTTATGCCCATTCCCAGCCCTGTCTGTAGTCCAGTTCCCCAGCCTAACTCTGTTTTTCCTCCCGTCACCCAGATAACTGCTCTCCCTATTTGTTTATCTGCTTGTCTCCCCATATGTGTGTCTGCTAGTATGTCTGCTACTCTGCTTGTTCGTCTTTCTAGTCCCCCGTCCACCAGTTTCCCTTTCGACCCTTTTACCCGCCTGCTGTGTCTAACCTCATGTTGGTCCGCCTGCATGGCTGTCTGTCAGTTGATCTGTATGTCTCTTGGTCTGTCTCACCTTTTACCTGTCTGCTTGTCTGTATGTATGTCTGCGTGTCTACCCTCCTGTCTTTCTATGTGATTCCGGTTGTGTGATTGTGTGTTCTGCTTTCTGTCTGTGTTTTCTCGTTCTCTGTCCGGTTTTCAGCATTACAGCTAGCTGTCTGCTCGCCGGCTAGTCTGTGTGATGTCTGTTGCCTGTGTCTCTTTGTCTGGTTTGAATGTGCTTGTCCTTGTATTTGTCCTTTTGAATGTCTGTTTTTTGCTCTGTCTGTCTTTTCCTGCTTGTCCCCCTTTCTGCCCGTTCTGTGTTGCCCTGCCCCTTACCGGTCCGTGTTTTTGCCCTTCCCTACCCAGTAGATTCTGTCCTGCCCTGTACAGTTCTGGTGGCCCAGTAATTTTGCCCCTGCCCCAGTCAGTTCTGTTTCCGTTTTTTGCCCTTTTGCTGCCCCTATTTTCCCTGCCTCTGGCTCCCTCCTCCTGGCCCCACCACCCACCCTGGTTTGGTAGTCATGTGGGACGTCTGGAATCCGTCCCTTGGAGGGGGGGTACTGTCACGGTCCGCTCCTCGGACCGTGGACTTTGACGTTATTATTTTGACCTTTGAATATGCCATTATATGGTCGTGAACAGTTTAGGCCGGTTAGGCCTTAAGTGCATATTGTATGTTCTGAATATGTTATGTTTCTGCATACTGCATGTGCTATTCTGTACTGTATCTGGCATTCTGTTGCTGCCTTTTGCATTAGTGTTCTGTGCTCTTGTTTTGTAGTCTTGTTTCCTGTCTGCCTTGTTTTCGCTTCCTGTCTTGTCTCTACAGTTTGTATTTGTGATTGTTCTCCACCTGTGTCCTGTTGTGCCCCAGCCAATCCCTGTGTTGATTGTAGCTTGTGTCCACCTGTGTCCAGTTAACCCTGTGTCTATATATACTCCCCTGTTTGTTCAGTTCTTTGTCAGGTCGTCGTTTAATGTCAAGTGAGTTGTACTGTGTGTGTCTGTATTTTGAATCCTTTAGTGTTAGTGTGATGTTCTGTACTTAGGCTGAAGGCCATCGGTATTTTGAGACCTTGTTTTGCCTGCCCCATTTTATGGGAAGTTTAAGTTATTTAATAAACCTTCTGAACTTGGATTCCTGCCTTGTGTCGTACTGCATTTGGGTCCTCTGAACTCGCACCCTGACAGTACGACCTGACCAAATATGGACCTAGCGGATGAGAACTCGGAGGCTGGATTAAAGGAGATGCTGCACTACATGAGGACATGCTTGGAGTTAAGTGCGCAGCCCTCCACCAGCCTCGAGCAGAAGATTGAGGCCTTGAAAGGGGCCCTCCGGCTGGCTTATTCCAGGCCTAGCCTAGCGGATGAGCTTGGGGGGTCAATTAAGGCTGTTTGGACTGCCCTGTCTGCTTGCGTGCAGGCTTCACGCCTTCAGCCTGCTTTGCCGCCAGCCAGCCTGCAGAATTCTGACCGCCTGCCTGCTAGCGCCCAGCCTGCCCTCAAGCCTGCTAGCGACCAGCCTGCACCCCAGTCAATTGGGCTTGGGTATATAGGCCTCCTGCCTGTGTGCACCGGACCCGCCTCTGTTGACCCCGTGTTCCCTGAGCCGCCCTACAGTGAGACTGCATCAGCCCGGAATCCATGGATTGGGTCTCGCTTGGCCATCGTCAGGGGGAACCGGGCGAGGGGGCGGCATCGTCATCGCTCACGCCAACGATCTCCACCGCGGCCCAGCGACGGAGGCGACGTGCCTCCACTGCGGCCCAGCGACGGAGGTGGCAAGTCTGCACTGCGGCCCAGCGACGGAGGCGGTGACTGTGAGCCTCCACTGCAGCCCGGCGACCAGCGTGCACCACCGCCCGGCAACCAGCGTGCACCACCGCCCGGCGACCAGCGTGCACCACCGCCCGGCAACCAGCGTGCATCTCTACCCTTCGACGGTGAACCTCCTTTGCTGCCCAGCAACGCCGAGGTACTGCTGGTGCCGAGCGGCGTCCCGCCTTTCCCTGCGCCGGCGAGCCATGCCGACGTTCTGCCCTCCCCTGCGCCGGCGATCTACGCCGACGTTCTGCCTTCCCCTTCGCCGGCGAGCCACGCCGACGTTCTGCCTTCCCCTGCGCCGGCGAGCCACGCTGACGTTCTGTCTCCCCCTCCCCTGCGCCGGCGAGGTTACGCCGACGTTCTGCTTTTCCCTGCGCCGGCGAGCGACGCCGACGTTCTGCCTTCCCCTGCGCCGGCGAGCCACGCTGATGTTCTGTCCTCCCCTGCATCAGCGAGCCACGCTGATGTTCTGTCTGAAATCGGGTCGGCCGATCCTGCCGACAATCTGTCTGGACTCTGGTCGGCTGTCACTGCTGAAGAACTTTCTGTATTGCCACTGTTTGTCGCTGCCGAAACCAACCCAGCACTCCAGCCGTTGGACTCAGGGCCCACACCCCAGTCAGCGGGTCTTGGGCCTGCACTCCAGCGGCCGGACCCTGGGACTGCTCTTCTGTTGCCCGACCCCTGCTCTGCACCGCTGAGGCCGGTCTCTGTCCCCGACCCCAGGTTGGTCCCTAGCCCTGTTAGCCCCATTCCCAACCCTTTTGTTATGCCCATTCCCAGCCCTGTCTGTAGTCCAGTTCCCCAGCCTAACTCTGTTTTTCCTCCCGTCACCCAGATAACTGCTCTCCCTATTTGTTTATCTGCTTGTCTCCCCATATGTGTGTCTGCTAGTATGTCTGCTACTCTGCTTGTTCGTCTTTCTAGTCCCCCGTCCACCAGTTTCCCTTTCGACCCTTTTACCCGCCTGCTGTGTCTAACCTCATGTTGGTCCGCCTGCATGGCTGTCTGTCAGTTGATCTGTATGTCTCTTGGTCTGTCTCACCTTTTACCTGTCTGCTTGTCTGTATGTATGTCTGCGTGTCTACCCTCCTGTCTTTCTATGTGATTCCGGTTGTGTGATTGTGTGTTCTGCTTTCTGTCTGTGTTTTCTCGTTCTCTGTCCGGTTTTCAGCATTACAGCTAGCTGTCTGCTCGCCGGCTAGTCTGTGTGATGTCTGTTGCCTGTGTCTCTTTGTCTGGTTTGAATGTGCTTGTCCTTGTATTTGTCCTTTTGAATGTCTGTTTTTTGCTCTGTCTGTCTTTTCCTGCTTGTCCCCCTTTCTGCCCGTTCTGTGTTGCCCTGCCCCTTACCGGTCCGTGTTTTTGCCCTTCCCTACCCAGTAGATTCTGTCCTGCCCTGTACAGTTCTGGTGGCCCAGTAATTTTGCCCCTGCCCCAGTCAGTTCTGTTTCCGTTTTTTGCCCTTTTGCTGCCCCTATTTTCCCTGCCTCTGGCTCCCTCCTCCTGGCCCCACCACCCACCCTGGTTTGGTAGTCATGTGGGACGTCTGGAATCCGTCCCTTGGAGGGGGGGTACTGTCACGGTCCGCTCCTCGGACCGTGGACTTTGACGTTATTATTTTGACCTTTGAATATGCCATTATATGGTCGTGAACAGTTTAGGCCGGTTAGGCCTTAAGTGCATATTGTATGTTCTGAATATGTTATGTTTCTGCATACTGCATGTGCTATTCTGTACTGTATCTGGCATTCTGTTGCTGCCTTTTGCATTAGTGTTCTGTGCTCTTGTTTTGTAGTCTTGTTTCCTGTCTGCCTTGTTTTCGCTTCCTGTCTTGTCTCTACAGTTTGTATTTGTGATTGTTCTCCACCTGTGTCCTGTTGTGCCCCAGCCAATCCCTGTGTTGATTGTAGCTTGTGTCCACCTGTGTCCAGTTAACCCTGTGTCTATATATACTCCCCTGTTTGTTCAGTTCTTTGTCAGGTCGTCGTTTAATGTCAAGTGAGTTGTACTGTGTGTGTCTGTATTTTGAATCCTTTAGTGTTAGTGTGATGTTCTGTACTTAGGCTGAAGGCCATCGGTATTTTGAGACCTTGTTTTGCCTGCCCCATTTTATGGGAAGTTTAAGTTATTTAATAAACCTTCTGAACTTGGATTCCTGCCTTGTGTCGTACTGCATTTGGGTCCTCTGAACTCGCACCCTGACAGTTTCAGTAAATGTAGTTAGTTACTTTCCAGTTTCCACCAGTGATCACAGCGAGACAGTGTAGCGTGAGCTATAGTGGGTATTTCTATTTACATTTACCACTCTGCAGCCCCCTAATGGGGCAGCCCTGCTCAAGATATCTAGCCTAGAGATCTCACCTCCTCACTGACATGGAAGCCTGCTTGGCTGTCACCTCGTGTCTCCGTGGGCCAGAGAGGAAGCACCGTTACCAGGCTGACAGGGGCAGCAGGAAGGTGAGGAAACCAAAATGCTTAAGACACACTTGGCTTAGAGCCAAACTCTGTCCCCCCCCCCCCCCCCCCCACACACACACACACACACACACACACACACACACACACACACACACACCCTCCGAATCCTTTTCCCTCCTCCTGACACTTCAGAGTGTCTATGTCAACTTTTATGTTTAGTGATCCCTCTAACCTTTGTATTCAGGAGACGAACGTGATGGGACGGAATTTATGTGCTGTCCCCTGAACTGTAATCCAACTCTGTGACGCGAGCCCCAAGGGTGTGTTCGGGAATACGCGCTGAGAATCCTCAGGTTTTGATGCCACGAGTGCTTTAATCTTTAAACCGGCATCTTAAGACAGGCAGATGTAATGATTAATGATTGAGAAGAATTTGCTGTCATTGTTGCCCGATCTTATCCAACCGAGGGAAATGATGAATGTCGGTTGATAATTTGTTCATCAAATATCCACAGCCTTAATAAAGAAAATTGCAATGAAGAACTCCCCTGGCTAATGAAATGGTCTAGTCCTGCTGAGATTCCTTGACAGTGGGCCACAGAAGGTGTGTTGCTGCCGTCTTGGTCTACAGTAAAAACCCTCAACACATTTTACGGGTCCATTTGGTTACATTTGACAACTCTCAGAGTTACTTACAAATAGATGAAGAAACACTGCGAATTTTGTGTTTTGGTACCTGTGCACCTGGATAAACTCCAGTGTCTCCTCAGCCGTGAATTCTACCAAACTTCGATTGAAGGTCAAGTTCCTTGTGTAGAAAGGTCACTATAGTGGAACTGTAGTTGTGCTGATTGGTGAGCTGCTGTATAACCTTTACAGTATTTAATATATGGTGTAGGTGACCAATTTGTGCTAGCTTATCACCCTCTCGGTCCTCTTATCACTTCCAGGGAAACTTACCCAGGGAAATTAAAGGCTGGGTATGTGATAATAAGTATTATAGTGTGGCGTACAGTTGCCACCACATAGCAATCTCAATGTATTTCATGAAATTATCATATTAATAGATTTTGTATCAGCTATACTCTCACCTGTACACATAGAAATGTGAATTGCATTTGAATATACTGCACATTTTTTATCTTTATCAGTCTGCGTATCTGAGGGTGACTGAGGTTATCTTCAAACAAAAAGGCATGTTTCCAGTGTGACATTATGTTAATGTCACAGTGGATGACAGCGTGACCCTTGCGTCAGCGTCGTGTTAAGTGGCCCCTGGAGGCATCTGGAGTTAGAACAGCTCAGGATGAGGACAAATGTATGAACCCAGCAGCATCCATACTGTACACACCTGAACAATATCTATCCATTATCATCCTCTCTCATCCTTACATCCATGTATCTCTCTGTTGATCATCATCCTCTCTCATCCATCCATCCACCATCACATCCATATCTTCAATGATCACCCATCATCACTAGCCTTCATCCATCTCTCCATCCATTATTTCCCCCCTCCCTTTCTGATGTTGTCTTTCTGCATTGCCGCTTATGAACTTGTGCCCCCTTGCCTCCTATCTGACCTCCTCAGTAGAGTGCAGAGTGCACCCCCCCCCCTTCCTCCAGCCCCGACCCCCCCCCCTCCTCCTCCCCCCCTGTTCCAGTCCTTCCACAAGGCAGCCTGCCTGCCGATCCCGCCGTCTCACCAAAGTGCGAAAATAAGATGGCGTTGGATCTATTAACACGTTGGGCCGAGTGTGAGTGAGTGGGGGCCCCCACCAAGGCCACTCTCTCTCACTCCCACTCTGAGCTGCCTCTGACTGCCATGAGACGGGCTGTGGCCTGGGGGCAGCGTGGAGGGGTCTGGGGAGAGGGGACACACTGGGGGCTTGGAGCTCGGTTTATAGATCAGGGTTATAGAGAGTTGGTTTAGGGACAGTGGGGGGGCTGGAGGCAATTAGTGGGAGCCGGGGAGGGGCGTGTGTAGGGGTTATAGGAGTGTGTGTCTGTGGGGGTACTGTACCGTGCAGGTTGTGACTTGTTCCGCTGTAAATTGCACCATGTCTTCGATAATATGTGCAACCATCGGCGGATCGATCGGTCTGCTGGGAGCAGTGATCAATTAAAAAGACTGCGCCTGGAGGTACAAACCCTGCATGCCAGTCCAACAACTCTTTAATTGTTATTAATATGAAATTACTTTTAGTTTCAGTTAACTTTCAGTGTGGCCTTTCTAGTTTTTTTATTTTATATAAATATCTCTGTTCAGTTTTTATATTATTTTAGTTTCGGTTTTGGTTAAAGCATTTTTTGCACTGAACTGACTGGATGTTCTGAACTGACATATCAACTTAATCACATGCTTACTCTGCAGTTAGGTTGTTTTTAAAGCACTCAAAGCATGATGGATGCTGGCATGTCATCATCTCCCCTTTGATGGTGACCTGTAATGCGTTGTTGCACTGTGTAGATGTGATCAAATACTTGCGCCTCACTGTGCTAGCGATAAGACCAGCTCCAAGCTGGTCTTAACTTGACACACAAAGTCTGTGGGGAGAATAGCATTTTGCCGTTATAACACACCCCCACGCACAAACTCTGCGCACGATGATGTGGTATCTGACAACCTGAGCGTAAGATGTGAGCAGCTGTGCCGTGGGGAAGATACCAAAGCAGATATGGTGCTAGATTTGCCCCGGCGGAAGATAGGGCCCCTATTCTCAATGGTGCTCCTCTCTACCTCGCTCTCTAACCTCTAACCACCACCTTTATCAACACTTCTTCTTGATTTTTGAATATGACCTTCATTGTGACCTTGACCTTTAACCCTTTGGACAAGGTTCACAGTAAAATCCTCTGTGTCAACTTATAGAGTTTTGAGAGTGTAGAAATAACTCTGAGATAACTCTGATATATGTGTGTGTGTGTGTGTGTGTGTGTGTGTGTGTGTGTGTGTGTGTGTGTGTGTGTGTGTGTGTGTGTGTGTGTGTAAACTCTCAGAGTTAAATTAACTGGTCTGGTCGTGTCTGGTCGTGTCGTGTCGTGTTGTGTCGTGTCGTGTCGTGTCTGGTCGTCGTGTCGTGTCTGGTCGTGTCTGGTCTGGTCTGGTCTGGTCTGGTCTGGTCTGGTCGTGTCGTGTCGTGTCGTGTCGTGTCGTGTCGTGTCGTGTCGTGTCGTGTCGTGTCGTGTCGTGTGGTGTGGTGTGGTGTGGTGTGGTGTGGTGTGGTGTGGTGTGGTGTGGTGTGGTGTGGTGTGGTGTGGTGTGGTGTGGTGTGGTGTCGTGTCGTGTCGTGTCGTGTCGTGTCGTGTCGTGTCGTGTCGTGTCGTGTGGTGTGGTGTGGTGTGGTGTGGTGTGGTGTGGTGTGGTGTGGTGTGGTGTGGTGTGGTGTGGTGTGGTGTGGTGTGGTGTGGTGTGGTGTGGTGTGGTGTCGTGTCGTGTCGTGTCGTGTCGTGTCGTGTCGTGTCGTGTCGTGTCGTGTCGTGTCGTGTCGTGTCGTGTCGTGTCGTGTCGTGTCGTGTCGTGTCGTGTCGTGTCGTGTCGTGTCGTGTCGTGTCGTGTCTGGTCAGACACGACCAGACACGACCAGACACGACACGACCGACCAGACACGACCAGACACGACCAGACAGACCAGACAGACCGACAAAAAGGACCTGCCAGAACTTGTGTTTCAAACCAGAACCAACAGTACAGAATGAGCAGGAAATTGAATATTGTGTTGTAATCAACAGTGAGTGTCTGGGAAAAGATAGCGTGATATTCAATCGGAGAGAAGACTGTTGTGTGCCATTCCTGAGTGCACGAGTATGCGGGCATGCGTACAGGCATGCTTGGATCAGTGCATGTGTGTGTACTGTGTACACAGCGTGCACGAGTATGCGGGCATGCGTACAGGCATGCTTGGATCAGTGCATGTGTGTGTACTGTGTACACAGCGTGCACGTGAATGTGGACTTGTGGACACAAACTCAAAGCAAATGTTCTATTCATGAAGGTAATATACAGTATAAACTGTTTTTCTCAGATAACCTTGTTCCAACAATATGATGACTTTAGATATGCTCACAACCACAGCATTAAAACTTGTTGGCACATTGAGTGTGTCTTGTACCTTGGTGTGATAGCACATCCACAGACCCACAAGTTTCTGCACACGCACGTACGCACGCACGCACGCACGCACGCACGCACGCACGCACACACACACACACACACACACACACACACACACACACACACACACACACACACACACACACACACACACACACACTCTCAAAGATCCCAGTAACAGTAAATGTTCTAAGTAAATCACTATATATCAGTTCATATATCATTATTCCCTCATCCTCACTGGCACCCCTCGCTTCCCTCAGAGGGCTGGATACCAAACAGGATATTTACAGGGTTGAAAGGTACATTTTACTTATACAGTGTGAAATCCTCCTGTTAAGAATAATCTTTCCAATGAGCCCTGTTCAATCAGGAGGCAACGGGGAGAGAGGAGGGGGAGACAGAGAGAGAGAGAGAGAGAGAGAGAGAGAGAGAGAGAGAGAGAGAGAGAGAGAGAATCCTAGTCTTGTTTTTTTGGCTCTGTATGTTAAAATGAGCTGAGGCGTAACTGAGCGCAAGTCTTAAGAGAAAGTGATAAAATATACAGTGAGAAAAGCTTTCAAAGTGTCGGGAAATTAAAGCGAAGTGCAGCAGTGGGGGGGCTGGGTGGAGGAGCGGCGCTCAAGATGATCGCAATCTGCTTGTCCGACTCCACAGACAGTAGAGTTATCCTCAGGGGCTCCAATGTTATAAGACACTGTCATCACAGAGGTTGGAGAATAGATACCACCTTAATTAATGATTCTAATCCGAGATAGAGCCTCAACATTCACAATTGAATCATTAATTGGCACATCTACCAAGGGATGCTGTAGGATTTTGATTAGGTCGACTCAGTACAAAGGACAACATATATGTGAACAATAGTATTATGATGCACACATACGGTAAGGCTACGCCCGTTCATATAAGTCTGCATGCCAGAATGATACAAACATGCCCTGAGAGGAACCAATCGTCTTGTTTCAAAGGTGGCTGTGAGAAATGTAAGTGACACTATGTGCAGTTTTCTATATGGTGAGAGGTGTGTCACACCACAGCGAGATTTAACCCCTCATGCTCCTCCATCACCAGGTGTCCTCCTCTCACGTGAGCGGATGGGGGGGGGGGGGGGGGGGGGCGTATACGGCCAAAGTGGCTGGAGGAGGTGGCTGTGGCCGTGGAGGGCATCTGGGGTGGGGGGGGGGGGGGGGGGGTTGAAGGGAGGAGTAGAGGGAGGGTTAAGGGATGGTTGTGACCACGCGCCCTCACCCGTGGAGAGCATGGCTTGGAGCCCAGACGAGACCTTGCTGGGCCTGCCTGCCTGGCAGCCTGGCAGCCGTTGCCATGCCTCCATGCCTCCATGCCACACAGACACACAGGTCCATGCTGTACAGCAGTCAGAGACACGTGAGTGGGCATCATATGTTGAATCAACATCCCCACACACTGCATGACATGGAGCCAGAACTGCATGTGCCGGAGATAACTGCTACCATTTATGTTTGTTTGTTTCATTACGCTTTGATTAGATGAGTGTTGCAATCTTGTCAGTTAGATTTATCCATAAATGATTATCAAATAAATCTAAGTTGTAATTAATCAATAAATAAATAACATCCCTGCTGTTATTTAAGGCGTACACGGTAAAACTAAATAAAAATCAATAAACAAAGCAACAAAGCAATAATAGATCATCAACACCCTTATTTAGCAGGGTTCTCACCAAGATGAAAAAATCAAGGCAAATTAAACTTTAACGTTTATTTAGATTTTGTATGGATCTGCAGTCTGCACCCCCCTCATTCAAACTATTCCAGTCTATGTTCCTCTACGTATAGTTTTTTGTTTTGTTTGTGTTTTACCCGACCACTTTCCTGAGGCATAACTTTCCTGAGGAGCTTGTACATATGTATAAAGCTCCTTTTCAACCGTTCCTACCAGCTGTATTGGCACTTTGTATGGCTGCCGGCCTCTCTCTTTCTCCTGTCCTCTCCCACCCTTTACAGCTCTGACACACAGCCCCAGCAGTGTTGCCAAATTTTGCCAGAGAAACAAGCAACCAGGTCTATGAAAACAAGCCCAAATAGCGACTATAGGCCACATGAGCACTTTAAACCTATATGCATGGGGTATTTGAAAATAGCCAATCTCTACAAGCTTCTACTTTTAAAAAATCTTTAAAAATAGTTAAATATTTTTTTAAACATTTTAACAAAACAAATCTGGTACGGGGCTGCCTGGCACATTTTCAGATGGGGATTAGGGACAAATACATATTAATTTAGGGGTCCATCAACAAGTCACTTATAATAATCGGACATGGCAACACTGGGCCCCAGCCGAGCAAAGTAAGGGGACGCGAAGACCCCTCTAATTAATGGAGGCAATCTCGCAGCCCTCGACCAGCCTCACATCTCTTTTAATGAAGGGATTATCGCCACGCATTAAGATGTATTTAACCCGCAGCACTAGCTCCGTTTCAATAAGTATTAAACAGACCATTAAATGGACTGAGGGGCTCAATTAAAGCAGACAAAGGCCAACACACTGAATGTGGAGTGAAGGGCGGTTCCAGGGAAGCTGTTTTTTCGTAGGGTTAGAGGAGGGGGGGGGGGGGTGCGTTTGCATTTAGCATCTGCCCAAACAGCGCATGGTGAGCTGGAAGAGAAAGGGACCTGACATGATGTAGCCTGCAGGTGTACAGACTGAGGCAGGCCGCCTGCATTCATTGAGCCAGACTCCAGAGAGCAGAGGGGTTCAGAGGTACGCAACCCCACACAAGAACTGAGCTTCTTAGCCCATTAAAGACGTTCCTCAAAACGTCTTCTAAATCCTAACAGTTTTTTGAAAAGACTTATGTTGCTATGTCAGTGGTTTTCAAACTTTTTAATGTCAAGGACCCCAAAATGTAGATGTATTTGGCCGCCGACCCCCATCTCAAAATATTTTGTTCCAGGGACCCCCCAGAAGCAAAGATTTGAGTTACAAATGTTCGCTTTAAACATATATATATTCAAAGACTTGCACAAATGTTCTTGATTTTTCAAAAATGTTTGAATAGCCAAAGTGTAAAATAATGCTTCTTTAGCTCAAATCAAACACAGATGCTTTCCCACCTATCTATCTCACCACCAATCTTATTTTTTGCTTTCACTCTTCTCATCTCTCAACGATGAAGGTTCTTTTACTGATTTGAGCAGAATTGATATTGTGCTTTCTGCTTCAGGCCCATGTGGTGTGTTATTGTTTTGAAGAAGTCATCTCCAAGGGTGTATAGCTAGAAACTAGAGCGAGACATCTAAAAAGAATTCTATTTTTCCTAGTTGTTGATATCGCAAAACAATCAACCAGCATCACACTGGCAATGCCAGAGCCCCTGCTGAACAATGCCGGTATTGTTCACTAAACTGGCGTGGGTTGCTGCATTTATCAATTTTCCCTTTCCCTTTTTTCGCCCACTACTTGTTTTGTTCGTGGTGTGGTGAAGACCCATCTTGGGCTCAGCAGGTTGTCCCGCAGGAGTCTAAAATTAGTGCAAGTCAGCGGTGGCCTCTGTGCAGTTTGGTTTCTGAGGATGTACACTGATCCAAATACTACAACGCACGTAAACATCTTTGTCTCACTCTGCTTATATTTTTGAGACCAGCCTTGTTTGCGCTTCGCTTCGCCTATTGGATTTTGTTTTGAGAGCAGAGCTGATTACTGAGGAAGCTGTGGCAGATATAAAGTTGATTTCTAAAGGTATAGTTACACAGCAGGAGTGCACAAATAAAAATTTTTGAACAAAGTTTGAATTACATCAAAACAATGGTCTTTTACTTTGGATTGAAATGATTATGGTAGATTGCAATCTGTACCCACACACTTTGCTTGTAAATTATTTTATCGGTTCAACACTTGCACACTGTGATGTGTTGTGAGCTTGTAGATGTGTTATTTTCGGTGTATGACACCAGCGCACAACTAAGTATAAATCAGGTAAAACTGTAACCCTAACCCCTAAATCTACAAGTACAGAGCTTGAGGAACCGAATAGAACATGGCACCACTTCTCCATTGAACTCAATGGACGCGGCCGCCCTTTTCTGTCCCCCTATTACTTTGAATGGTGTAGGTATGGTTCCCGATAGGAGCAATACAAGTAGGCTGCACACGCACAACGCGCACGCGCACGCGCACGCACACGCACACGCACACGCACACACACACACACACACACACACACACACACACACACACACTCTCTCTCTCTCTCTCTCTCTCTCTCTCTCTCTCTCTCTCTCTCTCTCTCTCTCTCTCTCTGTATGTCGGTCTGTCTCTCTGTCTCTGTCTCCTTCCAGAAGTCGCATAAGCATCACATAAGTACTGTAGGCAGTCCTGGATAAGGTCAATAGCTGATCTGGCAGTCAGAGCATGTCGCTGTTTGATGCAGCACAATGAAACCACGGCACAAACCTTCACTACACATTACCCTTTAAAATCTCAAGCATCTAAGCCAGCCTGCAGGCTAGTAGATAGTGTGGTCCATCTGCTACTGCAGAAAATGAGAGTGACAACTAGCAGTGAAAGTGTATTATGGTGGTTATGGTTCAGCAAACATTGATGGGATAGCTTAAAGTCATTATTCATGTATTTGCGCTGGTTCCATGGTACAAAGTGGCCATTTAGCACTGTCAAATCAGCCAGACAGTTTACATGTAAAAGGATGGCTTCATAACTCAACAAGATGGGTTCTAACAGTGTGGCTTCTGGCTTCCATGGGATGTCGGACTTGTGGCGAGTCAGTCTGTGACGTTGGTTTATCTGTGACTCCATATTTGGGCAAGGTTTCAGCCCGATCTGATGACCAATGGTCTTTAACTAAAGTAAAAAATAATAAAAGAAAACGTATGTGAAAATCAAAATTAGTCTAGCAGTTTGCGAGATCACCATCACAGCCTACATACATTTATACTAAAAGACCACAATGGAAATAAGCTTTCAAACTTTATTGTGGGACTGCACGCATACTCCCAGTAGGCCAAGGAAGAACCTCAGCCCCATCATTTTTAAAAGTGGCCTCATGGTGGCGTTATAACCATGCCCTTCATGTTTTGGCCTGTAACTCTTGAACAGGTCATATGGTTAAAAAAAAAGAAATCCATGGATTCCTTGGATCATGATGCAACTCCACAAATTGTTACATCTGCTCCCATGCCATCTACCTCTGACTAATTTCTCTATCTGTATGTGTGATTATGATTGTGTCTGACTAGAGACAGGTGTGTGGTGACTGGTTTGGATCCTCTTCTGCCTAACCCTCAGCTGCAACTCTTCAGCAATCTAGCTTCTTGTCAGATCCAAGTAATGTGTTGTGCTTTTTGAACCCTGAAGCTGCCTGGTTCCTGTCCTGTTGCCTGCTCTGGTTTCGAGGCTTCCCTGGAACTCGCCTGCCCAGCCAACCTAAACCTCTGCTCTGCCTCAAGTTGATTTAGGCGACGAAGTTTGTTGACTAAATAACATTTAACAAGTTTAAGTGTAATGCATTGTTTTAAATTATTCTGAAACGTGCATTCTTTTTAGTACATATTTGTTGACAGTGAAACTTGTTAGGGGGTTAAAAAGGCCTTTTTATAAAAGTGTGTTGTAACAGAGAGGACCTCTGTTACAAATATGGCACATATATGATAACCCAGAGTTTACTTAATTGCACAGCATATTGGCACTTTAGTAATTTGCACAGCGTATTTTGCACAGTCATTCTTTTATTGTTGAATACACTTGATTTGTTTCTTGTTTGACTGAGATGGCCACTCAGCCAAAGAGTTCCACCTGGGGAGACAAAAGTGTGGCAATCATTATGGGCAGGTGCAATGTATGTAATGGGTGCAATAGAGACTAGGTGCAATATGGTTGGGAAGTGCAATGTAGGTTTTATTGTTGAGGTCTGATTGAATGCCTAACAATTGCCTGTGTGTTTCAGCATGATTGGGCTGGACCATATTAGGATAGGTGGGGGGGTTATGATGTGCTGGTGTGATTGAAATGATGTTGTAGTGTGAAGAAGGAATTATTGAATAACCTGTGTAGTTAATGAGACTTGGAATACTTGTGTTTTAAGGCTATTTATATTCATGTATTTACTCTATGTTTAGTTGGGTATTTATTATGTTTTAGAAACACCCCTGTCAATGGTGCAGTCTAATGGTTTAGTCCATGCTCATTAGCTCCAGCTGGCTATAAAGTGCTGCTGCCATTACATTAGAGAAGAGCTAAGGGTGAGAAGCTAGATCCTACCATGCTTGGGTGTTTCGTGAATAAATACACCTTCGGGTTAAACCCTACTACAAGTTCCTCTGTACTGTTCCAGCCGCTAATACGGTCCTCTTCACATGTGTTTTGAATTCATAGTGCAGCGGAAAACAGCAATAATTTGGGAGAAACGTTCAAATGGTGATACAAGCGTGAAATTTGGTACAAATCATCTTTGGAGGTCACTCTTACAGCCAGCCAGTGCAGCTAGTAGTGTGCTCTGATCTACTAGTCAGTGGTGGTTTCTTTAGCTGCATTGTATTTCAAGTTGAGTGTAAACACACCGGTTTACCTGATAAAATAACTTTAGCTTGTGTGCTTACCTTTGAACGAAATTCAAAATGACTTGACTTAGTTCTACTGGATCTATTCTCCACCAACATTTTCCTCCAGTTTGTATTCATTGATGCAATTGTCCAAATACTGTTCTCATCATAGCTTAGTTTAAATTTAGTTTTCGTATGTGAAAAAAGGTAGTTGAACATTTTTCGTCATAGTTATAGCTAACAAAATTAACACTGCTTACATTGCATTGCACTGCATCATTGGACTAATCAGCAAAATAGCTGAAATTGTTGCCATGGGGAGGGTACCAAGAGAGATAAACTATAACGGAAGCAAAAGTGCTTGTTATGCAATTGCAAGGTTGCAAACTACTAATTGGCACTCATGGGCACAGGCAAAAATAGAAGTGTGTAGTCCTGATAGCAGCTCAGGAAGCAAAGTCGATTAAAAACCCAGGGATAGTGGGATATTTTCTGTCAAATAGTTCAGGCAGGAGTGTTGTGAATAACAACAGTCATTCTGTACAGTAACTATGTGTTAAGTGAGAGAAGAGCTCTTTGGAGCCAAATAAAGTGCAGTGAGAAGCAGGGCTGTCCTCATCACTGATGGTGTGTGGCATAGTCACCATCTTTTAAAGGCCAATTCTGTAATTACAGCATGGTCACGCCCCTGCTGCCTTTTTTTATATGATTATTTATTGGATTGCAGATATTTTTTCACTCTAAAATGTAACCACATGGAACACCAGTTCTCTATTCTGGGGCAGATATTCACCTAAAATAGCCTATTTTAAGCTCACAATGTATTGCAAAGCAGTGTAGCTTGTAGATTGGCAGCTATTTTGTAAGTGCATTGTAATCTGAAGACTCACCTCTTCAGACTCCACCTCAGCCCGTAGCACTTGCCCTAGCCTTGACGACCTTGCAGGATTATGCAAAGGCTAAAATGTAACTTAGATAGCATGTTATGTAGACAGATGCCAGGTCATTGTTGACGTGGCATCCTATAGTGTGTATAGTTTCAATGTAGGCTGATAATAGGTTCTTGGTTTACGTATGTAGTTATTATTAGATTTTACTTATGGTTAGGTTTACTTATGTATCACTTTATTATTAGATTACTATTTTTAAGCATTTGATGTAATGTGTATTATGATGTATTATGATGTATTATGATGTACTATCTTGTGTCCTTGCTTACTGTAAATCGCTCTGGATTAAGAGCGTCTGCTAAATGCCTAAACTGTAAACTGTAAACTGCATCGAAATAAAACCTGGCATCTTGAAAGCTGCAGTTTGAGTTATGAGGGGTTAAGAAAGGAACAGAAATATTTTGCCATCAGTGAATGACATTCTCGTAGAATAAATAGGAAAATAAACACCCACTGACTTGGTCAAATACATTTCGGATGGTGTCTTTAACGGAGTCAGCTGGCAGGCTGCCAGGATCATGGTCATCAGCTCTCCCACTGTGTTGCAAGAGAAAAGGCCAGAAGGACAAGTAGGAGCAAGTAGGAGAGAGGAGAGAGAAAGAGGGAGTAAAAGAGGAAGAAAGCATGCGTGAGAGAGAGAGAGAGAGAGGGCTGAGAGTAAGCGAGGGGGGAAATAAAGATAGAGAGCCTGAAAAAAGATTGATTGAAATTATTTTGTTGTGGTGAAGAAGGGGTGAGACACATCATGCTGTTACCTGCTGTAGCATTATCTCTCTCTCTCTCTCTCACACACACACACACACACACACACACACACACACACACACACACACACACACACACACACACACACACACACACACACACACACACACACACACACACACACACACACACACACACACACACACACACACACACACACCACCACCACCATCACCATCACCACCTGTCAATAAGTGCTTTGATGGTATACAGTAAGTATAACAAGCACGTCATTTGTGATAAGTTGTGACTAGGTCTCGGTTGAAAATCTTTGACAGACAGAACTACCGACTGACAGACTTAGACTTGCTTTGTGGTTGCAGGTAAAAACCAACAAAGTAAAATACTCACATAAATGTAAGTTGTCATTATCCACCATTGCTGACCACATATACTCAAGAAAGTAATAATGTGCCAATTGAAGTTCAATTATGTTTTTAAGTTGTGTTTCAAATGGAGCTCCTGTAATTCAAAGCACATTTTAAATGAATCTGACCATACAATCCTTGTGAATCATGAGGAGCCCAGATCAATTGGTGACACTGACCTGTCTCTGAAATCCCCCCAAATTTAAATGAACAAAATAAATAAACGTGCCAAATCTGAAATGCGTGCAGACTCTCTGACAAAGTTCATATAGCATTCCCCTAGTATATAGCTCATCACACTCCAACGGAACTCCACCAAAGTTGAGGAGGCCTCAAGCCAAGCGTAAGAGGCCTCAGCTGCGTCTGAGGAGAGCCAACGCGTGGTGAAGGCCTTCACCGGGGTGATGAGCGCGGGGAGCGGGAAGCCAGAGGATGTCAGCCTTAGCTAGAGCGTTTGGTGAAAGTGCAGACAGCTTGGGAGGTGCTAATGAATGCCGGGCACTGCTAACCGTACTGTAGTCGGTACGGGCACAGCCTGGCAGCCTCCTGTCTCTCCTGCCCGTGTGAAATGTGAAAGATCAACCGGTTGGAGGGAGCAGACGGAAGTCAACACACACGCGCGCACGCACACACACACACACACACACACACACACACACACACACACACACACACACACACACACACACACACACACACACACACACACATGTGCGCGCGCACGCACATTTACTATGTCACTGTACATACTTGCACATTGTATGAATGCACACAAGTGTGTCATCAAAGAGACACAGATACACACAGACTCACAAACACATACAGTAGGGTAGACCAGTGGTTCCCAAACCTTTTGGTTCGAGACCCAATAGAGAAATTAGACGTTTGCCTGGGACCCAAACTAGTGACAATAGTCGATCTACAAGCTCACAATGCGTTTTTTTATTTATGGAAAATTATTTTTCCATACATTTTATTTATCACACAGATACACACAGCCTGGTTTGCTGTACAGTGTCACTGTGAGGGCTAAAACCAGATGAGACTAAAGGCTGCACTCTGCACCAGTATTCACTGTATACTACATGCTTCTCCTCATAGTAGTATGCAGTGTAATATCCATTATGTGACAATTGTCATTTAGTGTGCTATACGGTCACATGACCACCAGGCCATTAAGTTCACCTGTGGGAGAAGTTCAGGCGTGTGAGCATTTACCTCCAGAGAGTGTCACCTTTCACAGATGCTGTGGCACGGTGAGACGTAGCAAAGAGTTTCATCACAGTGTCACATAGATACTGCAGCAAAAGTGTTGGTATGTTTGTACATAGATGTAACAATTCACAATTATTGACATTTACTTTATTATTTCTTTATTGTTGTCACTGCTGCTACGATGCTGAGGAAACAAAACCAAATCATTTTACTCTTGTATACTCGTATACAGCAGTGGTTCTCAAAGTTGGGGCGGTTCCAGGTGGTCTGCAGCAAACTTTGTTAATATAGCATCACAATCATGTTTACCACTCAGAGAGAGAGAGAGAGAGAGAGAGAGGATGATGATGATGATGATGATGATGATTTATTTAACATATTCTTAAAACCCAATTCTGACTATCTTCTCTACCCACTCAATAGTCTGTGGTATTCTAGGCCTTCAATAAGTCCATGTTAGTGACTAGTAGAGTAAGACAGTAATAAATGTGTGTGGCATTACCTACAACAATAATAGCCTACCTACTGTTGTTACCTGTTATTACCTACATGTGGGCCTACCTACTAATTACATACAAATTAATACAGTAACTCAAGGCAGTAGACTTTGTGTTATTAAACTCTGTTAACCGTTACCAATCAATGATATCTATCTAAATCTATATGAGAGATCTATCTATCCCAAGCAGTTTGGTTTCCAATAAGAAATGCACAGAACCTGAAGTGTACAAAGCAAGATCCTGCAGTGGCCTGTTCCTATATGGAAATGTCTGAAACAGCTGCTGTGAACTCCACTCAGGAATAACTCCTGATGACACGCAGAGAAGAGCATCTCAAATCCTCTGAGATGATTCTCCTCCGGTTCTGACAACCTGTGAGAAGCCTTCTCTCCTCTATTTGATCATCCAGCTGTATAATATGAATCATATTTAACCAGGTTTCTTTTCCTTTTTTTTTTATTCATATGAATATTCATCACTGGATGGTGTTTTTGCATTCAGCCATATCAAGATTCACATGGGTGGTCGAGGAGCTCAGAATCACAGCTCTCGGTTGCTATGAACTGCTTCTTACCATCTGTGGTCTTCTTTTTCACCTTGGTATAATAAGTGGATCGGCATAATCATGCTTAATTTATGCTCCATCGTATGATGGTGTCTTGCACCTAAAAGCTCTCAACGTTACCGCGAAATGCCCCTATTCGATGCATTGTGAGCTTATAGGTTGGCTATTTTAAGCATTCAACACCGTTGTACGGCGAAGTATAAATTGGGCATCATGATATATACCTATGTTTTTAGGAGATTTTTTAGGTAATTGTGCTGATGTGCTCTGAATAGAGGGAAGATGTACAGCAGATGGTGATTATATGATATATACGATTAGTGTAGGCTTACAGCAGTGCCACTAGAGGTGTTTAAACGATAATCCTCCGCACGGAAGTTTGCAGATTTCCGACTAAGTTGAGCCTCATTAAATGTTCTTTGCGAGTTGTCTGGAGATGTATCTATTCATTAGCTTCAAAAGGGTGTCATGTGTATGAATTATGCTAACAGGAGCTAATTAGCAGATGCAAATTAGGTTAGTCAAAAAATTGTTCTGAAAAGACGGAAGAAAAACTCCATGGGATAGTTGGAGGACGACAGCTCACCAAGCGCCCCCACGCTGAGCACCAAATGTGATGGTTCACCCCTGCTGCTGGTCTTTACTGGAGACAGGACCGAACCATAAACACAGATGGGGGGTGGGGGTTTTGGAAAGGGAGGACTCAAACTTGCCACTCACTTTTACATGAAAAGCCCTCTTAAGGTTCTCAAAGACCTCTGTGCTATTACTCAGTTATTCTTCAAATATAGAAACATAGAAACAATTAATGCGCGCGCACACGCACGCACACACACACACACACACACACACACACACACACACACACACACACACACACACACACACACACACACACACACACACACACACACACACACACACACACACAAGCACATGTCCTTTCTACATCTGCCCCAAAAAAATGAAATAAACCAAAACACAGATTACACAAGCAGTGGATGGAACTCCAGCATGTCTCCGGTGTTAGCAGTATACTCACCAATAGCAGCCGCCCACAGACTCCTGCCACGATGACATCAGTGGCCCCAGACTGTGGCAGAGCTGGCAGGGCTTTAGGAGCATGCCTTCTGGCCTCGCCAGGGAGGAGGCAGCAAGCTGCAGGGTCACACACACACACACACACACACACACACACACACACACACACACACACACACACACACACACACACACACACACACACACACACACACACACACACACACACACACACACACACACTCTCTCTCAGACAACGCTCTCTCAAACACACACACACACTTGTGTGTATCCGTACGTTGGTTACAGTAAGCACACATATGGGCTACATGTGCACATTATGCCAGGTATTTAATTTAATTTAGACAGACAGAGACACACAGACACGAACAGACTGAGACACAGACAGAGAGACAGGCAGACAGACAGACAGACAGACACACAGACAGACAGACAGAGAGACAGAGAGACAGACAGACAGACACAGACGGAGAGACAGAGAGAGAGACAGACAGACAGACAGACAGACAGACAGACAGACAGACAGACAGACAGACAGACAGACAGACAGACAGACAGACAGACAGACAGACAGACAGACAGACACAGACGGAGAGACAGAGAGACAGAGAGACAGACAGACAGACAGACAGACAGACAGACAGACAGACAGACAGACACAGACGGAGAGACAGACAGACAGACAGACAGACAGACAGACAGACAGACAGACAGACAGACAGACAGACAGACAGACAGACAGACAGACAGACAGACAGACAGACAGACAGACAGACAGACAGGGCAGAGTCAGGAGACAGCCATCAGTGACCCTGTTCAGACCAGGAATCAGAGAGAGAGCAACAAGGAGCAAATAGCAATACGTTGTTGATTGGCATGGACCACTGGACTGTTTGGCTTGCCATGCCATGCCATGCCATACCATGCCAGCCTACCTACCCTTGCACTGACCCTCAAACCATTTCCATCCTGCCAAGACTGGCAGGAATATGACAAGAGGGGGATGGAAAATGGGATGAATTTCAGCTCAGGTTTACCAAGCAAGTTTGGCAGGATGAAGGGAAACAGTGTGAATCTCTGATGACTGTAGTCAACATAACAACAGGACAAGTAAAACAGCATAGCTGTCAATCGTCGTCGCTGGCATCTATATTTTGGCAGCGTATATTATACTGGTGGGTTTACAATGTAAATACACCAAACTAGGGCACAAACATATTTTAAGAATACTGGTGTATTGCAGCCTAAATGTTTTGCCTAGAGGTGTAATCATATCTGTATACAACTATCAATGGCCACAGTAGGCCTATATGGCCACTATCCGGTGAGCTGCCAACACAGCTCGTAATGTCTGTTCAATATAATTGACTGTTATTTTTTAAAGAGGTGGTGCCATGGTTTTGCACTTTTTCTGTTTTTCATGTGTCTATGAGGTTGATAGAACTTCCTCCTAGTATAATACCTGATGATTATGTTTTAGGGGGGGGGGGGGTCACTGAAAATCACGGCACCCCGTCTTTAAACAACTGTTTATTTATTATTTTCTCCCCATTTTAGTTCAGTGCATTGTGGTCCTTGTTGCTGCCAAGATCTCCTCTGATACACATCACAGTTAGCAGCCGCTCCTTTTCATCGGACAGCGAGGAGTTTCACTTGGAGAGCGTAACGTGTGTGGAGACTCACGCTGCCTCTTCCTGATCTGTTCCCTACTGAACAGGCACCCGACCACCCAGTAGGATGGCTCCAGCTAGTCCAGTTACAAGGACACAATCCCCTGCCGGTGTCCAACCACCTGCAAGCACTGCCAACTGTGTTAGTTGGAGGGCACCACTGCCGGCCGGGAAAGAACCTCGGTGGTGATTGGCAAAGAAGAGAAAGAAAGAGAAAGTAGCATTTCACTGTGGCAGAGAACCACCTATACCATATTCTCGGTAGCAATGAGTGAGTCATTACTAGAGTTCAGGCAGCCAGGCACAGATAGGCTACTAACCACATTAAGCACCACAAGTGTGAAGTTTCCCAGGGGTCTGCTGTGTTACAAGAAGTGGGCTAATACGCAAAGGAAACAAAATGACACACGGTATGACAAAGAAATTCAGAAGTATATTGGTCCATTGTGATCAACGCAATACCAACTATTTACTATAATTGGCCAACTCTAACTGGCTTCCAAAGTTTGCAGGTGGGGAGGCTATATTACAATACCTGCAAAAAATCATGAACGCATCAGTGCAATCGACCCCAAATTGTAATCATATATTGAGGGGCCTCTACACAATGCAGAGGAAAAAGTGATGTCACATTTTGCCGCAAATGTGACAAATGTCACTTGTTTGTTGCAGAGAAACTTTTTACAAATATTCACCAAATTAGGTATGTAAGTCAATGAACGTTAAACAGCTTTTTGATATTCTAATCTGTTTGCCTTTAGTTGGCTTCAAAAGTCTACAGAGCGCACCTTAACATCAGCAGAACAAGGAGATGATCGACTATACAGCAAGCGGAAGCAAGCATTTGCCTGCATTCACGTGCTTGCCAATCATTCCAATGCATCGAGGGGTATGTGTTTATCTGATCTCATTCCTTTCTATTGTTTAGTTGTTTGTTTTACAGTACAACATTACTGCCCATAATGCTGCTGTATTGTATGTGACAATAAACACATTGAACCTTGAATCAGAAGATCCTCATTTCACACCACCCACACAGGTTTGCTGTGCGGCACACCCTCTATCTCTCACACACACACACACACACACACACACACACACACACACACACACACACACACACACACACACACACACACACACACACACACACACACACACACACACACACACACACACACACACACACACCACACACACACACACACACGCAAGCACAAGCCACAGCTTACAGGTGTGATCACTAGTTGTGTGCTGTTGGAGAGTGTTCACACGTACGTCCCTCCTCAGCTGAATCACTTTTGACTGGAAGGTTGTATCTTATGTTGGGGATCCCCATGTTGCACACTCTTACACCTCATAATAATCCCATTCTCCGTATATATATGTCAGAACTAAGTGACTGGAATACTAGCTTCTACCCAGAAAGAAAGAAGAAAAAAAAAAAGACCATTACCGCATCAAAATGAATCAACAAACTAACTATAAAAATCTGCTATTTTCACAATATATTAGCTGTGGAACCGAGTCAAACAAAATGTAATGCCTCAACTCCTACAATTCCAAGTGCTTATCAGGGTGGGGGGTCCCCAGTTCAAATACTTTTGGGGGGTTACGGCCTGAAAATGTTGAGAAACACTGGGTTACAAGACTCTGCACTGTGCGGTGTCAGTTCTCCTCCTTAACCTGCAGCAGGCTATGGGCTGCCTTGTTGTAAGAACATTCAGTCCAAGGATGGAACATCCTCTGTCTTCAACCGTGTGTCGACATCAGGGGTTCCCAAACGCTTTCAGCTCGAGACCAAGAAGAGAAATTTCTCCCCGGGCCCCCAAACTTTCAAAAAATACATTATGAATTAATAACTTAAGCCCTATCTTTAAAATAGTGAAAATAGATCTTCAAGCTCAGATGAACGTATATTGTGAGATTGTGAACCTGAATTTTCACTGTTTATGAATATTTTTGAAAAAGAATCATTACAATTTTAATAAATAAAAAACTGGATATTTACTCATGAGTCATGACCCATAAAAATGGGTCAGGACCTTAAGTTCGGGAAACACTGGTCTAAATCACTTCCCCTGCTCTCCAGCAAGTAGATGAAGACCAAACCATGGACCCCTTCCACGCTGTGTGGGAGTCCCTGCTGTTTCAATGGCTGCCAGGCGGGCAGCTTCTCTCCTCTCCCCCTTCGGAGCGTTTGGCTCCGGATCCACGGGAGCCCATCTGATGTGGCCCCTCCATCTGACTCACAGCTCCCGTCCCAAGGCCCAGACGGCTGCAGAAGCCGCAGCAGATGAACGGGGCCACAGATTGTTGTAGACCATTTACATGTAAATACACAGACCAGACATGAGTCTGGGCTCAATATTGAAAGGGTTCACTGCACGCAGGACCCTCTCTGTTGTGTGGACATATGACCGTGTGTGTGTGCGTGTGTGCGTGCGTGCGTCCATGCGTGCATGTGTGTGTGCGTGTGTGTGTGTGTGTGTGTGTGCGCGCGCGTGCGCGTGTGCGTGTGCGTGTGCGTGTGCGTGTGCGTGTGCGTGTGCGTGTGTGTGTGTGTGTGTGTGTGTGTGTGTGTGTGTTCGTACGTACGCACACATGTGGTCATGTGTGTGCATGGTGTGTGCAGTCCAGTACATCTAAATTATACAGCTGCCAAATGACATGGAATGTTTTAGTACAATAGCATTCTGTGGTCTCTAATTGCATCTAATGGCTGCTGGATGCATTCCTTCAACACAGAGAACGTTTACGATCCAAAGGAATAAGAATGTTTACTTACTCTCTGAGATATTTATTCAAATGAAGCCATAGAGAGGCCTAATGTTGTAGTTTTTTTCTTGACAGAAAGGTGCAGAGAACCTCAGTGGCCCGTGTTGCCTGGTTTTGCGAGAGAAACAAGCAATGAAAAAGCTATGAAAACAAGCCCTAAATGAGCGCCCAGGCTACATGAGACCTTTAAACCTATATATGCATCGGCTGTTTGAAAATAGCTGATCTACAAGCTCTGCGACGTGTTGTAAGCTTGTAGATCTGCTATTTTCAAAAACATATTGAAGAAAAATTGAAAAATTCTGAAAATGTTTAACAACACAAATCTTCTCACTGGCATACAATATTTTCAGATGGGGGTCTGCAGACAAAAATAATTAATTAGGGGGTCCTTGACATGAAAATGTTTGAGAACCACTGGTTTAAACAACATTAGGAAGCAAGCCCAAATAAGCAACTACACTTTAGAAACAAGCCCAAAAAAACGCAACCCACCAACCCGCCAATATTTGCCTTTGACTTTACAGAAAAACAAGCCCAAATTTGCTTACAATAAGCAGTCATGGCAACACTGTCAGTGGCCCTCCAGTGGGTGGAATCAGAATCCCCTAGGCAGCATCCCTCTGCTCCACCGTGGGGTCAGGCTTAAGCCATTAAGCATGTCTGCATACTGTAGCTTCCCTCTTGCCAGCATATGCCTCTGTTTGGTAGACAGTCAGTCGGTTAGGGCTTTCCTCCATGTCACTATAGAAAGCTTTCATACAGGGAGAGAGAAGTGTTAAAACTCTACATTCTCACTTCTGACTCACTGATTTAACCACATTGAGGCAGGAGCAGCGGCAGTCGAATACTCCTGTGGTGTAAATCTGTTTGTGTTCTCTGTCCCCAAAAAAAGAGAAAGCGAGTCCTCCTGAAATGCAGTTTCTGAGTCAGGGTTAGGAATGTGATAAAAGCCCAGCTTGTTCGGCAGTAATAGTGCTATGGGAAAGGACAGAGGTACCAGGGGTGAGCTGGGCTGTGCTGCTTCGGTGTGCCGTGCGTTGGCGGCCGTGGTTGGTTGACTGGCTGAAGTGCGAGGCTGGGCCCCTCCCCTCCCCTCGAACGCACGCCACTCCAGCCCAACCCAGAGAGAGTACATCCGTTAGAGGGACGGGGGTGCACTATCTTGGAGGCTTAATGCCGAGTCGATACAACTCTGCCACCCTCCCTCCCTCCCTTACACCTCACGTTCTGCAGAGCACACATACGTATACATCCATGGCTACGGCATCAAACTTTTAGCACCTGCCATTTTTCTCTGTCCCCTCGTGTCAGTTCCTCTGGTGTTTTAGAGGCATGGGATGAGAGAAGTGGGTCAACAAAGGTTGATGTTAAAGTGGAGATGAGGGTGAGCCTGGGGCCAAAGGACTGGCATCCTCGGTCCCCATGTTATGCTCATGATGACACGTGAGAGGGAAAGGGTGGCTATATACCGCTCAAGTGTCAAAATCACCTCATTGATCTGCCCACTCCGTTTCAGGGAGTTGTCACCTCGTGACGCAACTCATTGTCTTTGGCGGCTCATGCTTAGTCTTGTACTGTGACTGAATGGTTCGAATTGGTTGGAAACATCCTATATGGTTAGAAACGGTCTATGTTTGTTTCATTTTTTTGCTGCTGCTGCTGTGTTTTATATTGTTTGCTCATCGTCACTGAAATGAGGGTAACCTCAGTGCCTTTCGAGCATAAATAAAGGTTTGGAGAAAAAAGAAAAATAATTAAATGAGAGCAATGTAAGTTGTATTGGTGTTGCTGGATTGACTGGGGGGTGTTTCTGCAAAAACAGGCTAAACTAAATTTGATAAATTATGATAAGTTATGATGTTGTAGATCTGCTATTTTTGCTATTTTTGAAAAAGAGGAGGACATTTTGGAGAATGGGGAAATTAGGGACGCCAGGTTGAACATGTAGATGGATGGACATGAATTGAGATGCACTCAGTGCCCGTCTAAATGCACAACAACAGCAAAATCAGGACTTAAGCATAAAATATGCATAAAATAACTGAATTTGATGTTAGGGGGTGGCAATTGCCATCCCCTGGGTCCCTATAAATGATATCCCTGTTCAGAACCCCAAAGACTTAAAGTAAGGAAGAGAAAACCAGCAGAACCAGAGCTGGCCAGGACATATTTTAGCTGTAAGAAGGAGGTGAAAAGTCACATAAGAGGAACACATGCTTGAGACTCATCCTGGCCAGGAGCTCCACATTGTGTGACTGCTGGTCTCCCATGGGCCCTGGGTGACACTTCCTATAATGCAGTAATCCAAAAATCATGTTAGCGTGCCTTGGGGGATCAAATACAGTCTCTCTACCCTCAATCCTATCTCCTTGGAATGCAGTCAGTACCGTTGTTTTTTTCCCAAGATTTATCTTAACACAGTGGATTATCATTGCCCCCTGAAAACCTCCTCATATTGAAAGTATTGAGCTTACATATCCCCAGATACAATGCTGCAATAATCCATCCCTCCATACATGGACTATAGACACATACACATACACCCATGGACTAGACACACACACACACACACACACACACACACACACACACACACACACACACACACACACACACACACACACACACACACACACACACACACACACACACACACACACACACACACACACACACACACACACACACACACACACACACACACACACACACACACACACACACACACATGCTGACATTGAGGCTTATCTGTTGATACAACGTAAAGTAGCATAGCATCCCACGGTTTTATGCATTCTGCTGGATGCATTCTCCTTAATGTAGTTTCAGGAATTCAAACGTTGAATTACATTGTACTGCATACATACACAGATCTCCCATGGGTCTCACTCAATGACTGGGTTCATATATGGGGGAGAACCCCATTTCATGATAATTTGCTCTGCTGGAATGACATCTGAAATGACTACATGATACCATACATGAATACATTTTACATATTGTAATGTTCTTTGAGTTTGGAAAAACAGCAGAAGGGTTGAAAATATGTAACCAATTCTTGGTTTTACATAAAGCAATTTTCTTGAAACTAATAACATAATTTGAGGACAAAAGCAGGAAAAGACTCAATTCTTGAAAGTTACCTAACAAAGTGGTGGAAATAATTGCAAAAGGAAAAACAGGAAAAAAGAGCAAAACGTTGATGAAAGCAATATGTCCCCAAATGGAAATTCATGCAAGCTGTCACCTTCCTATCTTTGAAGACAGCAGCGTGTCTGTAACATAAGCTTTACTCGCACAAGGAATGCCGCTTTGATTAAATGTTCGCAATTCCAACACACTGGAAAATATACTGTTGGTGGCGTCCTGGATAAATCTGCTAAATAAATTCTTTACAATAAAAACGTTCTGGTGGATGTTGATTTGCGGAGCAAAGCGAGGCTGGGACGGGACGGCGTTGTACTTGGCCCTGTTTCCCAGTGCCTCACCCCTCCAGGGGGCTAGTTGGTGGGGGATCTCTAATGAGACTTGCGTTATTAATCCTTGCAATGGGGTACATGAATTCACTCACAGGCAAAGGCTTCAGGAGCTGCCCTTGGCCCATAAAACCTGGAATGTATTCCTTTGATGTGCTCTGTTGATGATCTGCTCTGACAACAATATGGTAAGACTTCCCTTCCCCTGTCGCGCTGGCCCCTGGCCCGGGGCCAAAGCAGGTCATCTCAGACACCCTTGGACTTTTATGGGTGGTCAAGGAACACGCTGACAGGTCACAGGCGGGAGCTCCTTTATGAGTGGGACCCGTGCATCCACCTCATTTGGAATTAGTTTATTTATAGGTGCAGTGTAAATCATGTTTATCTTGGTCTCTAACTTTCAAACGGGCAAATGTGGCTTCGGAGCCATTTTGAAAAACCAACACACTTAAACCTGGGGCCGTTAAACACAGTATAGCATTGCATGTGTGTGTGTTTTTCTTTTTTACCGTTTGTTTTATCGAGATTCTTTCCCCGCAGGCCTGCAGTCGTCTGTGAAACGTAGCTGTAAAGTATAATGGTTGAGAAGAAATTCATACAGAGGGAAGTTCATTACTCCCCATGTTTTCTTGACATGTGTCGCGCAATTGTTGATGCTGCGTCTGCAGGGAACCTGTGGCACAAAACCCAACGTCAACAACCAATCCCTGTACGCCATTATAACCTTCCATAATAGGAATGTAATAGTACTTCAATATATAATTAACTAATTGATATTGGCCTATGGCAGAGATAAACTAATGACCACTTGCTTTTGTGTCTATAGTGCAGCAACAGATTTGATGAAATAAACAATACGTTGATCTTTTACCCATAGAATGTACTGAATGGATTTCACATGCATGTACAGCCTTCTACTGCTTTTACATGCTTTCGCCTTAACTTAACATGCAAACGTTGTTATCTTCTTGCTGTTGCTGCTATTCTTTGAATTTCCTTTTTTATGTTGTTTATTGTTTATTATTATTGCTGCTACAATGTCTGAGGACCTTGAATAAAATAATTGTACTCTTATGTATTTTTTTGTATGTAAGGGGTTATAAGAATAACAAATCTGTAATCTGTGTGTGTGTGTGTGTGTGTGTGTGTGTGTGTGTGTGTGTGTGTGTGTGTGTGTGTGTGTGTGTGTGTGTGTGTGTGTGTGTGTGTGTGTGTGTGTGTGTGTGTGTGTGTGTGTGTGTGTGTGTGTGTGTGTGTGTGTGTGTGTGTGAATGAGAAAGAGAGAATGAGAGACATCCACATACACCTATGTACGCAGTCATCACAATGCATATTTCATATATGCATTGCTATACTAACAATGTTTGTTAGTATAGCTTCTTCTTCCCCATTACCCCCTACACAAACACAAAAACACACACACACACACACACACACACACACACACACACACACACACACACACACACACACACACACACACACACACACACACACACACACACACACACACACACACACACACACACACACACACACACACACACACACACACACGCGCGCGTGGAACCATGCACACACCATCTCCACAATCCCCACCACCACAAAGGCCTGTGGGACTTCTAATATATGACCATTCAGAATAAATGGTCCCCCCTGATGTTGTGTTGGCCTAAAAGCAATGTATTGATTCAGAGTTTGTTCACATTGTAGCCCACTGTCCAGTGTCATCATTTTTGTTTCCCTGTAAGGTTAGTAGTGAGTTGGGGTGGTTACTCAGGATACCTCACAGCAACCTTAAAAAAATCATGATGGAGGTAAAGTTTTCCAATTCAGTTCGATTTTCTTTAAATTGCTTTATGACCTTACCAGTTGTCTGTCATGCTGAGTGACCCATGGTATACTTGACATTACTGCTGACCATTATCCAAAGCATAATGTGGTTTGTTTGATGTTTGAGGGATCAATTAAATTCAGTTCATTTCAGTACAGTACAGTTAGAAACTCAACTTGCAAAGACTTAGAATTGGTAGGTAATCCAAATTTTGTTGCACTATTGTTTTTTTCAGTTACTGTATGTTGTTGTTGCATTTCAATTCACTTTAAAGCATGGATTGATTTGAAAAGTGTTGCCAAAAAATTATCCTTGCATCCATGACATAATGATGTAACCATGAAGTTTTGTGAAGCTGCTGTATAACACTGACTCCATTACTCAGGTAAGTTTGCAAGCATTTAACCCATATACTTTGTTGACAGGGGTCCCCCAGGGGTCATTCCTTTTTGTTACCTCTACACCATATCTCTTTGCTGAAAATAGCTGATCTAAAAGCCCACAACGCATCACATTGCAAGGCATTGTGAGCTTGTAGATCAGCCATTCTTCACCAAATGTTTGCCTATTATGACATGCAGGGATGATAGGATTCAGGTGGTTAAGCATTTTGGATAAGCTGTTAACAAATATGAAATCTAAACGTATTAATCCCTGTACAGGAAAAATGGCCAACGTTTATGTACGATATCGCCAAAGACGTGAATAAAAAATGACATGTATTGATGACATGGTCTTTTAAATAAAATTGGTTTCTTGAGCTTTGAGATGAGCACTTTCAAAGAGCACATAAATGCAATGTCTGTGGGGGGGGGGGGGGTCTTTTTTTAGTTTCATCTTTGGGCATGAAGAGTTCCTGTAAAGGGTCTTGGCCTCGACTGACATTTCCAGATCATGAGCACAGTCGTGGTCCCCCCGGACCCCCGGTGGTCCATGGCTACCTCTTATTCCTCCATTTATGTCACAAGCCAATCTGCCTCCAACTGAGATTCTCCCTCAGCTTTTCACAGATTCCAATCCCCCTTTTCCCTAAATTCATCTCGCCACTGTACCCCCCCCCCCCCCCCCCACACACACACACACACACACATCCTCAAGTTCACTCACATAATTGCCAACGCACATATCATACACATAGGCCTACCACAGAAAGGAAAAAGGTATTCAAATACACTTTTCTCTCTCTCTCTCTCTCTCTCTCTCTCTCTCTCTCTCTCTCTCTCTCCTCCCCCCCTCACACACACACACACACACACACACACACACACACACACACACACACACACACACACACACACACACACACACACACACACACACACACACACACACACACACACGACAGACCATGGACCATGATGCACCTTACCCCACCATAATCTTTCTCTATTTCACTCTTCCTTTCCCTGTCACACTAGCAAACCACACACACACACACACACACACACACACACACACACACACACACACACACACACACACACACACACACACACACACACACACACACACACACACACACACACACACACACACACACAGACACGCACGCGCGCACACACACACACACACACACACACACACACACACACACACACACACACACACACACGCACACACACACAACGCAAGACCGAGCTGAACTCACTGTGAAGTGCAGCCAGGATGCAACACACACACCGCTGCAATGTGAGATACATCGCACAAGTAACTGACAAAAGGTGCAGTGGCTAGCCTGCATGGTGTCATCTCACACTCGGTCTCTCATACACAAACAATGGTTTATATGCCGATTAGCGCTCTAGTAAAAACACAAATCACGACAATCTGCCTGCTAAAAAAAGACGCATAAAGACGCTGGAATCTGACGGCGATGGACAGTTAGTTGTCACAGTTTGATTGGCATGCAGTCACCAGAGAGCCATGGAGGGCAGCTCCAAACGGATTTGCATACATTTTCAAGATTTTTCAAACATAGCAAATCTACAAGCTCATAGCGCCTATAGTATGAGCTTTTAGATCTGCTATGTTCGAATAACCAAAAGTATAAAATAATACTAAAGGGTATTTTCTTATATTTAAATAGTGTTTGATATAAATTCAAGGTGGTTATTTGTTTGCTTGTTTTATATATATATATATATATATATATATATATATATATATATATATATATATATATATATATATATATATATATATATATAACCAAGATTGAATTGGACATTTTACATTAATTCTTATAGACATGGGTGTGTTTATGATCTATATTTAAATTGTATTGTGCTCCCGACCTTATTTCTCCGTTTGGTCACCAGTGGCACCTTATGCAGTCAACTGATCTGGCTAAATGCAGTAATTCAACTCCTTTTCTCTTTTTTTCATAAGCCTTTCGTTCTGTAACACATCGCTTACCTCAGAAATCTAAAATCATCAATCAAAATCGAATTGGATTTGGCCTTTTCTTTTCTTTTCGAATTTGAAACAGTTTTAAAATAATAATTGTTTAATTAGGCTATGTTATATCCAATCAAGATGCTGGTTATTTTTGCCTTAGATTCTATGGAATTATTAGCATATCAATCAAATAATAACAATGGGCTATTTGCTTTATTAAGTTTAGGCCTATGGGATTTTCCCCACTTATTGTATAGCCTTCTTATTATACACTGCCAGCCTTTATGTGATGCAAGTTATATGCAATATTTGAAACTATTTTTCTTTTACACAAAATCACAAGCCCCCTGACATTTTTATTGGCATGATTCTTGACGCCTCAACCCTGCTTGTTACAAGTTGTTAGACACGCGGTAGCCTATTTAATAAATAAATAAACAAACATACTAAGTCCTACACTTTTTGGTAAAACTTTAGAGTGTAGCCTACTGTAGCAGATTAGATCATCTATCAATGTTTGTTGATGCTCAACTTGATGTGCTGTTTGAAACCAGAAAAGAGGAGGTCCAATAAGTAATTGACCCTTCATTGTCCCTTAATTGACCCTTAAAGTTTCACACGTGAATCCTGATTAACTCCGTTGTTGTTGTACAGTTCTTGTTCGTCCTCTTGTCTTGTGAGTCAACGTTTTTTTTACTACTCTATTTTTATATAGGCCTATACAGAGTTGCCTTTTGACGGAATGAAAATACAAAATTGGGAATGAAGATTGAAAATTAAAAGTTATAGTTTTCGCTTAATGTCCAGTCTTCCGGTATTTCAGTCCACTAGTCCAAACGCAAACCGGGATTCGCCTTAAAAACTGAATGAAACATTCTAAATAGACTAGACTTTATAACCCTGGCTTTGTTTGTTGAGGTTATGGTTTTATTTAGGCCTATTAAAAAAAAGGAAAGTCAAGTTAAAGCGTTATTATGTCGATGAAGACGCTGTCTAATTAAATTAAAGCACCGTCTCTTATTATTTATTGGACATCATGTCATGGCAGAGGGCTGGGACACATTCCACGGATCCACACATAGCCCCTCCCCCCGTGGATGTGTGCGGTGAAGTCACGTCTTATAAGAAGAGCCTTGAACAATCCATCATAATCTGAGGTGAAAACCTGCTGAAACAGACAAGGGGACGCAGAGAGAGACACAGAGGAACCAAGACGCCTGGTGGTGGTGGTGTCGCCTCTTTGGGCTGAGAGTGTCTTTAGCATTAACAAATCGAACACAACCTCCAATATATAATCTTTAAAACAATGCAGCTAGAGAATATCCTTCCCAGCGCCAGCGTTAATCTACCCAAGACGTTTTACAACCTCTCGTCGTCGGACAGCGTCAATAACAGCCCGTCGCAGATTGACTACCAAGAAGTAGACACCAGGACTGACTCAGAACCTAAGAAATATCTGGGGACCGGCATGATGGGCGAGGGAGAGGGAGACACTTTCACCGGGACTAAAGCCACCCCCGACGGGAGGAAAGGCTCGCCGGTCCTCGGTGAGGTGGACGACCTGGCGGCCGTGCAGCGTCGCTACAGCAGCATAGACGAACTCGGGTCCGACAGGTACTTCATCTCGCCTCCGCCTCAGACGAGCTCCGACGTGGCCAACCCCTGCTCCCTCTTCCCTTACGCGGGACAAACCGGCTCTGTTTACGCCGGTCCGAACGGCTCCCGGTACCCGGCCTCCCTCCATTACGGATCGGTCCTCCCTCCCACCGGTAGGCCTGCTGTCACAATACATAACCGTCTGATCGCAATTATTTGAGATAGTCGCAATTATATTTGCATAATCGTTTCCATGTTGAAAAATGTTCTCATTTTAAAATATGAATAAAAGCAGAAATGGCAGATCTACAAGCTTACAAAGCCTCACAAACGTAAGCTTGTAGATCAGCTATTTCTGCTATTTTTTATATGTATAAATTATTAAATGTGTCAATTTCTTTGTATATTTAAGTTATTTGTCATATCTGCCCTGTGCAATTTTTTTATTATGAAAAGGCAAACAAAGAAATTGAATTATTATTCATATGTTCTAATAATGTTCAATGCCAAACACAGAATTTAATCGTTTTTAATCGCAATTATTTGAGTGATAATTAATCGTCAACTTAAATTTGTAATCGTGACAGCCCTACCCACCGGGTTCTCCTCGTCCTCCGTGTGCGCCAGTAGGAGCCATCAGTTCGGCGGAGGAGGGTACCAGTTCGGCCAGGGTCCCGGGTGTCTGTACCCGTCGTACCCGGGGACAGGAGGCTCGGGTCTGGGCTCCATGTCTCTGCCGGGCTCTGCGGCTGGAGCCCGGGCTCAGGTCTATCTGTGCAACCGGCCTCTGTGGCTCAAGTTCCACCGACACCAGACTGAGATGATAATCACCAAACAGGGCCGGTAAGGAGATTGGTTGTGGGGTTTAATGGATACAGGATAGGTGGGCACTAGGGACATCTGGGCACCTCGATGTAAAATCGGATATTTTGTCCATTTTTTTTTTTTTATATTTGAAAAATGGTCTTGCAAGGTACATCATTATCAGACTTAATTTTATCCTTCAACTTCTTGTTTATGCCCCCAAATGACTGGATATAGGCTACAGGTTATTGTAGAAATATTAGACCTAAATGTTTAAGCAAGTTCTAATCATGTATACTTTACTTTACTTCAAAACATTTTTCAAATACATTTATTTTTTCCCATTTTGGAAAAGAATAGCCAATTTAACACCTAGGTACCCACTCTTCCGTGGTGTGGTGCCCACCTATCCTGTTACCGTTTTTAATATAGGCTTCCTAATTTATTAGGCCCACGGTATATTCATTTCGCTTTGATGATTTATGGTTTTAATTATCTTTGTTGATTCGTGCTCTCTGCAGTCGCGCACCTCGCTGCAAATGTTTTATGCACAGGTGGAATTATTAGGCTAAATAAATCGTTTGATTTAAGTTTGAATGTTAATGCTTGGGATTTCGTTTTGGTTTGAATTATGACTGCGCTATTCGATTTATCTATAGCCTACTTAATTTGCTAATGGGAATAATATTGTGATTAGATAGCCCATTGATTCAGTCAAGCAGATGGGGAGGGTTTGCAACACCAGAATTAAATGATGTTTTGTCAGCTGAGGTTAATGATTTTTATTTGATGCATTTTCCACTTTTTAGGCGGATGTTTCCATTTCTCAGTTTCAATATCACCGGGCTCAACCTCACGGCTCATTACAACGTCTTTGTGGAAGTAATATTGGCAGATCCAAACCATTGGCGCTTTCAAGGAGGGAAATGGGTCACTTGTGGGAAGGCTGACAATAATATGCAGGGTGAGTTCATACTATTACCCAAACTTTAGAGCACTGCTGAATTATGATCTTTGTCATGCAATTATTGCCAGCAATTATTGGGCCAAGGATTTGTTTTAATTAATTGGTCAAGTCCTAAAACTTTAACTCCACAGGAATTAAAAAATAAAATAAAAATCTTAGTCACTGAATGTATTCTTCATGGTATTAATGAAGCTACTTTTGAGAGATTGTAAGAGAAAGTAATAATAATGTTTAAAGGAATAATCTATAAGCTTGTCAACTGATGCTATTAGGCCAAATGAAGAGATGATGTATGGTTGTTAATTAAATTAAAGGGTATACCTCATAGAATAAGCTTATTTTTATCAGCCTATTATAAAAATATTTATTCTAACCCCCTCCCTATTTATCCATTATTATAAACTGAAAATGTCACACTGGCAAAGGCAGTGTTTATAATTATGACAAATAATGGGCTAAACATGATTTCAGCTATTGATCTATTCTGCAGTATACTGTAATGGTTTTATTGATCATGTTAATTCTCACATTAAAGTTTTAGTTTTTTTTCTCTTCCCTAATCTTAGGTAACAAGATGTATGTTCATCCTGAGTCTCCAAACACTGGAGCTCACTGGATGAGGCAAGAAATCTCTTTTGGAAAACTGAAGCTTACCAATAATAAAGGAGCCAACAACAATAATACACAGGTGAAATATTATACCACTTCAGACCAGTAGTTGCAGGTTCTGGATTCAGCGTTAAAGTGGACAAGGGTTTTACTGGTTTTGGATAGGCTATCTGTTGAATAGCCTGTGATTTAAAAAAAAAATCCCTGAATTTATCAATACTTTTGTTTTATTTCGTACAACTCCTTTTTTAACAGCATGCATAAAGCAAAAATGAACACCCGTTTTGTGTATTCATTCTCCATTTTTTTTTTAGGATTACTCACAATACATGTAAAAAGATGTTTTACCCAAATGGACAGTGTACATTTTTAAATGAATGCTGGGGATTTTACTGTGCAGATTGAACCTTTCATTTATACTCACACGACAGTGCTGATGGCTAAAAATAACAGATTTTCGTCTAGTAACACCATCATACTAAGTAGTATAAATTATGAGTATGTGAACTTGAACATCTCTGTGTCTTTGCAGATGATAGTGTTGCAGTCTCTTCATAAGTATCAGCCTCGGCTTCACATAGTGGAGGTGACGGAGGACGGGGTGGAAGACATGAGCAACGAGGCCAAGACTCAGACCTTCACCTTCCCTGAAAACCAGTTCATTGCCGTCACTGCATATCAGAACACAGATGTAAGCTTTGCACAAATTAACACGTCTGATTTGATCCACAGCTAACTGGTCATCCATTTATCATACAACAGAAAATATAAAAAATGATGGCACTTCATGTTGGCTTAAAATCCAGTGTTAACGTAATTTTGAAAATTATGTTGACACTGAATTTTATTGTGTGATTATTAAGAGGGAATAATTGAATCTGTTAAATATTTGAATGTTCACATTGTGTTTTTTACATTTTCAGATCACACAGCTGAAGATAGATCATAACCCATTTGCAAAAGGCTTCCGGGACAATTATGACTCGTAAGTGCAGCGTATTTGAAGTGAGAGTATGTCCACTGTTTACTTCCTGTATAGGTTAAGAAATGCTTAGGTTTTGTATTGCTATAGCTTGTCTGTTTGCACAACACTAAAGCATAATTTGAACTCTGTCACACTAATACCAACATGTTGCATACCAACAAAATCTTTTCTTTTTGGCGAGCAACCATCATGTGATGGATTGTATTGACCTTCACTCCCAACGCATTATGCTCTGGAAATGAATGACTAGGAAGTCCATCATTCATCTCATGTGATAATGAGAATTATTTTGTCATCTGTTATCCTTTTTGAAGGAGTACAATCACTGGTTATTGTTTGTAACTGTCTCCTTGTTTAACCACTTAAACCCCAGCATCCGTATTGTGGGGGAAAGCTTTCGCTGAAAATAGCAGATCGACAAGCTCACATCGTGTTGTGAGCTTGTCGATCGGTTATCTTCAGCGAAAGCTTTTCCCACAATAACAAAACTTTAAAAATACACTAGAAGAGCCCTGAGGGACTCCGCTCAACCATATGGGGTTTAAGTGGTTAATGGTGGATATCCATCCTGAAACACTGCTCTTAATCACTTAAACCCATCTATACTTGGGAAACTTGACCTGAGTTGGCTCTGTACTTGGTCAACTCCTTTTCCCTCTACACTAAAACTCTTCGTTAAAAATAGCCAATCTACAAGCTCACAACGTGTTGCGAGCTTGTAGGAAGGCCTACAATATTTTTGCCGAATGACCCCCATAAGTGAGTAATAATATTTTTATCATTGACCTCCAGGATGTACACAGCCCCAGAGAGTGACCGACTGACCCCATCGCCGACAGACTCCCCTCGCTCCCACCAGATCGTCCCTGGAGCCCGCTATGCCATGCAGCCCTTCTTCCAAGACCAGTTTGTCAACAACCTTCCCCAGAACCGCTTCTACACAGGAGAGAGGGCGGTGCCCCAGACCAACAGCCTCCTCTCCCCGCAGGGCGACGATGCCAGTGCGGCCGCATCCGCCCAGCGCTGGTTCGTCACGCCCGTACAGCAGGCGGGCTCCAACAAGCTAGATTTGTCCTATGACAATGACTACTCCACCGGCAGCCTGCTCTCCTACGGCATTAAGTCCCTGCCCCTGCAGACCTCCCACGCACTCAGTTACTACCCCGACTCGGCCTTCGCCTCGATGGCAGCGGCCGGCTGGGGCACCAGAAGCTCCTACCAACGTAAGGTGGCCACGGGCCTCCCCTGGTCCCCGCGTCCCAGCCCCCCGGCCTTCGTGGACGACCAGTTGGGCACCGCCACTGCGAAAGACAAGCTGTCGGAGGACAGTGCCCCGCCACCGCCTCCGCCAGCCTCCTGGATTGAGACGTCACACTCACTGAAGTCGGTGGACTCTAGTGACTCGGGCGTGTTCTCGATGGGCTGCAAGAGACGCAGGTTATCCCCTGGGGGGTCCAGTACGGAGAACTCGCCCACCATAAAGTGTGAGGACTTGACCACAGAGGAGTTCAACAAAGACAATCCCAAAGGGATGGGTGGCTACTATGCCTTCTACACGAGCCCTTAAGACTGTATTTATTGAAACTGAATATGAAGCTTATTTTAATCTTCTTTTTTTTTGTGCACTTAATTCCATATAATTCCATTTCTATTGTTTTCTAAAGGTGCCAAAGCTAAGTTCCCCCCACCTCCCCTGACCGCACCCCATTCAAGATGCACAAAAGATTCCCGTTTAATGACCCTAGTAGGTCTTCAGGTTCCTGTTTAATAGAAACAGTCCTGGCTGGTTCTGGAGAACTCATCGTCACCTACAGGCTGGACTTCACAGACTGGTTCAAGCTCTCAGGGGTCGTGGCAACTGTTTGGGAAGGGCTCTCCATCCTTTCCTCCTTCAAGCCTTTGTTCATTCCATCTGTATGATTGGTTTTAGTAACAGCATCTGCAAACTGATCTGCGAGGTTGTCACATTCTCTGTCCAACAGAGTATACACAAGCACAAGCATAGAGATTGTTTTATTTTTATTTTTTTATTAAACATGTCCAGATTTCCCCCTTTTACTTTTCCATTTTTTGTATTTTGTATTTCTTAGACCTGTGAATTCTTTCATGCTTATTTAAAAGTAGGCTACTTTTTTTTGTTGTACAGTATTTGTGCACTTTAGAATGTGGTGTATCTTGTACAAATTGTCTTCATGGAGGTGTTATGAAATGGCTAATAAAACAGCTTTTCATGAAGCATTGTGCAAATGTGCAGCCTATATCTGTACTATAGGTGTTAGTGGTGCCAGTTATGCTACAGGCCTACTGGGCTACGGACAACAGGAAGTGTGAAGTCATTGAATAATTCTGCTTTAAATTGACTTAAAATAACAAAAGTATGCTACACAAAAGGAGGTTAAAGCTAGAAAAATAGCACTGTGCTAGGTTGGTTGTCCATATTAATGCAGCTAAAACACATTTTATGTAGCTTATTAATTAACCTAATTTAATAAATGGTCCAGGTGAAATTCTGTCCAGCAAATTGATTGGGAGTCGGGGTGGGAATTGCCTCACTTTACAAATACTGACACTTCCATATTTATGATGCCCCACACAGTAAAATCCAGAGGGTTCATACTGTGGATCCAAATGTTTATGGGTAGCCTACATTTAATATTTTTGTCTATACAGTACATTGAGGCCCAAACCCCATTGCCATGTCTCTCAACACTAATTAAGCAAGTCCATAAATGAAGGCTTACAATCCACATGGTCAGATAACAATTATAAACTTGCAATTTATTCTTGTAATAGCCTACGTTAACACTTGACTCACAGTGGCCTATAGGGCCTATGTATTTTAACAGTATGTATTTTAACATTAACAGATTTTCACACGTTGAAAAGCACATATAGGAGGACTATTGTACGCCCACTGGTGATAATAACGAAGATTAAACAAGCGGAAGGGAGAACAATTCACCCACCAGCTCACAACTCGAGACATTTTCTGTTGTACGTATGATTATTATGTGTATAGTCAGGCTTTGTGCAGTCGACCGAGGGAAATCTCAATATCTTTATTTACACGTGGCCTCTCTTAAAGGACCCATTATAGCATTAGAGATGAAATGCACAAAGCGATAGGTCACAACATTCACATCAAGACCACTTTCCTCATTAGTGGAAAAACGGCCCAAATCCTCTCATTTAAGGATCCCCATTTGAATCGATTTACATACTCTGGAATTCTAATTAATTCTGTTGTCAGACTCCTTGACAGCAAGTGAAGAGTCTGACTAACTCCAATTAACACCTTCTAACAAGGTAGAGTTCATGATTGCCCCGGTCTCTCAGGAGAGCCGGAAAAGTGTGTGTGCGTGCGTGCGTGCACGCCCGTGCATGGCTGTGTGCGTGTTTGTTCTCCTTTCTTGTCAACGACTCATCAGTGCATCTTGTCTCTTTCTCTCTCACCCCATCCCCATCCTTCCCTGTCAATAATGTCTTAACTGCTGGCTGCCAATGTCAGTGAGGTCTTGTATGATAAAAGGACAAGCATGGGAAACTGTGACTTGTAAAGACTGTGAGGGGATAAGTACCATTCCCTTTAATCAAGTATTACTGGCTTGTTTACATATACGGTTACGGTATGGTATCCCCAGTTTGTCTCTCTGTTTATTCTCCAGAGAGGTGAGAGGACAGAATCAACTGCAGTTATCTGTTATTATCTAGCCAATAGCACCTCACATTCAGTGCAAGGAGAAAGATTGATTGATTAATTGAATACTTTATTAACAGTTTGCAAAAAAAGCACAGAGGTACAGTTTTATACAAAGGCATCTAAAAGGATAAACCCAAGAAAGCACTATGGCTTGTTTCCATTGGGGTCCTGGGTTTTCAATTCATCAAGACATTTAAATTCAAACAATAATATACAAAATATGTAAAAACATGAAGGGAAAAAAATAGAAATATGTACAGTAAACAGTTGGGGGTGGGGGGCATTTCTGGAGATAGGCTTAGACTTTTTACAGGGGCCAGTTATGAATTGCAGCCACCTGTAAGTGCTCTTTTAGAGCGGTTTTAAAGCACAAATCCTTTATGAGACCTATGATCAACAGCAGCCTGTGTCGGTGGTCTAACTACTTTACTGAACTTTTCAAACCAATGGGCCTTTTACAAAATTATGTACCTTGTACGCAGTTTTTTTTATGCACCACTAAACAGACCCAATGTACTTGATTTTGTACTCTAGCTTCACAAGACCTTTGAGAATAAAAGAGAGTATTAAATAATCACTGGTCAGAGGTTAGTTGCCAACATGATGACGATACCATTTTGTGTTCAAATGAGCTATCATCACCGGGAGGAGCCAGCATACGCTAATCGTCCCTGATCGCTCTGTGATCATTTGCTTTATAGATCTACCGTACCTTGACTTAACAACCGGTGATTCCTGGGAGGTTGTGACAACTCCAAACTCCTACTGTACAACAAGTCGATAAACTCAGCCATTCATGCAAGAAGCACAGCAATCAATAGACACCTCTACAGCATGCTTCCACAAACTCGGACCATGTTGGCTTATAGGTGAGCAGACGCACTGGGATGAGACCTGCACAAAGCGAGGAATTGACTCACATACTCTCCTGCAGATGTTAACAATCTCTGTGTACAACCTCAGAGACTGTCTCAGTTTTTTTTGGTGATGGTTGTATCAGCATTCTCCTGTCACTGCATGGAACACAGTGCTATGTGCAATTTTTGTGTGTGTGTGTGTGTGTGGGGGTGTGTGTGTGTGTGTGTGTGTGTGTGTGTGTGTGTGTGTGTGTGTGTGTGTGTGTGTGTGTGTGTGTGTGTGTGTGTGTGTGTGTGTGTGTGTGTGTGTGTGTGTGTGTGTGTGTGTGTGTGTGTGTGCGCGTGTATGTGCGTGTCCTTGCCTAAGGTGTTCCATCGGTGACACCGGTGAGAGTTCATGTACGAAAGGCCAAGAACGCACAAGAGACATTGTACTCAAGAAGGCCTGACATCCAAACACAGATGAGGGCTTAAGGCCACTTCCTCACCTCCACTCACACACTATCACCGCTCTCGCTGGCTAAATTTAGCCACAGGCAGACATGTTTCTGGGTCAAGATTTTTTCGAAAGCCCCCGACTTCACCCCACTAAAAGTAAACACTGGACAGCCAAGACTGAGATGGTGGTTGAAACAATGTTTCCTCTTGACACTACAGTTCCTGTGTTAGCCTTGTTGATAAATGTCAAATCTGTCAAATTATCAGACCAGTTAAACCGCATGCCAACCTGATCTTTATGTAACAAGAAAATCCTTGAATTGCCATGCTGTTTGGTGGCATACTGAAAACGTACCTGGCTGTGATGATGCTTTTCATATGTTCTTGGCTGAAGTGTCTTTCTAAGCTGTTGACAGAGGGAAACAAAACGGTGCATTTACTATATGTCGCACCTCTCTCCAAAGTGCTTTACAATGTACATTGCATTCACCCATTCACACACCGATGCAAGGCACCAACCTGTTCATCGGGAGCAATAGGGGGTTCAGTGTCTTGCAAGGACACTAGGCCAGGAGGAGCTGGGGATCGAACCAAGCAGCCGATTTACCTCCTGAGCCACTGCCGCCCAAACACTACACTTCAGATCATCGCACTGACTGGCTGACTTGAAATAATGCATATAGACAATTCACTCCAATGTTGCCGGCAACCTCACACATTGGTGTGGTATTAACACATAAACCTACAGTACACACAAACACACCCTGGACCACAACACAAATGAGCACCCAACACATACCTCCACAACACTTGAGCAGTACCGCAAGCTTCTGATTGGTTGCCTCGCAGCAAACCTTTGTGAATACTGTAAGTTGAACTTTTTCACACAAAACATTTTTTTTTAAACGGACACACACGACAGGCTGCGTAGTGCATCATCCGTTTTAGTTTTTATTCCTGCATTTGTTACGGGTGTGTTAAAAACTGATTGACTTCACATAGGACTGTGTACAAGAGCATTAGGGATCACAGAAGCGATAGGGAATGGAGGGGGTTCCAGCGTCTCTTTAGGTGCCCTCAGATCGTGTTGTGCCGTCTGTAGACTGGGGCCCCATTCGACGGTGCATGAGTAATGTTGTAGCCAGAGTGTCCCGTAGCTAAGCTGCACTTAACAGAGCATTGATTCCAGAGCAGTGTGTTCCCCCTGGAGAGGGTGTGGGGTTGTGGGACACGCTCCACCCCACCTGCTCTCCTTACAGCCCCCTACCCATCCCTGGGTCCATTTTGGTACACCGCAGTGGTCTCTGTATGCTAGCCAGACTCCAACCTGCCTCCCAGGGGAGATGAACAGAATTCACAGCACCATGCAGGGCTCTCATAAGACCGTGTGTATATAGTTTGCTCGGGGGCCGGGCAGGGGTCGGCCACACGGAAGAGATTTGTGGTCAAAATCAATGCATTGGCACTTTGGAGGAGCGCCTCAACAGATTTGGGAATTTCACGTCGGCCTCGTAGCCCCCTGCTGCCCTCGGTTGGCCTCACCACGCGAGAACAAACAACATCCTCCAAACCTCTGGGGAGGGAAGGACTCTTCATTTCTGCAGCCTCTGGGCTCTAAACATGACACAGTCAATATTCATCTAGTGGTTTGTGACTGCCATGTTACACACCCAAATCTGTTACCTCTCACTGCCTGCAGCTCAGTGAAAAATCTAAAAAAAAAGAAAAGAAAAAGTAATCTACTGTAACACACAGCAACATTCTAAGACATTTTAAAGCTGCAATCCAGAACTTATTTTTATGAATAAAATGTTAACCAGTCTGTATGTCAGTGGTTGGAGGTAGTCTCTTTTCATTGAGATAAGTAGACACTGGTGTTGGGTAGGACACCTACTGACAAGTAGTACTGCCTGAGGCTGATAAGTGCTACCTCTTGTATTAGTAGATATTTGGTCTCTCACATGGGACACTAGGGTTCAAATCTGGGGAGGACATAAAAGTCCTACCCAAGTCCTAAAATAAAAGTAAAAAAGCATTTTTGTACTCTCTTTCTAACTTAAATTAACACTTAGGATTTAGTAGTTACGTGAAAATGTTGAAATGTCAAGTGTGTAATTAAAATTGACTTAACTTTGAAGGATGAATGAAATGTTAGACTCTGAGCGCTGTCAGCTCTACCATATACAACTCCAGGCTCCTCCATATACTGTATGCTGAAACTTCCAAGGAGAGAACTTGTTTCATCGCTATCAATCCTTGCAACCAAGTTGCATCTTTTTGTGTGTCCCAGCACAGGTGGAGGCCCATGTGGTGCTTTGCTTTCTTCCACTTGTCTAAGTTCTGACTCATGTCTCTCAGCTGCATTCAAATGCATGTTAAAGAGGCGGTACCAGCACACTTCTCTTTGTGCGCTAATGGGCTCGCAGCGTCTCTGAGACTCGGGGTACAATTAAGAGGTGATAGTTTGATCTCCCACCTTGCAGTTCTATTTCAGACCTAGCTGCCATGTGATTATGCGTGTCTGGGGGTTGGGGAGCAGTGGTCTATTTAGAGAAAGACTCCTGCGAACTCTGTTGAAAGAATACGGGCCTGTTTTGCTGTTTTAATGCATTGTGCTCCATTATTCATCACATCTGCAGGGAGGCTCGTTCTACGATCATCGCAAAATCGTTTTACAGTGAAAAATGTGACATTGGCTGTTTAGTGTGTACATTAGGTGAGTGAAGATAGGCCTATTGTATTGTTTCAAACTCAGCAATAATCCACATATAGGTTTAACGCTGAAATCACACCATGACTGGAATTTCACTTCTGCATCCTGAGAAAGGGGCGTGGTTCCATGCATTGTATGGCAAGGAGCGATTGGTTGCGACAGGATGTGGAGACAGCAAAAAGTTGAGGAAAGTTATACTTTTTTCGCTGAGTTTTGCGGCAAGACAAAGTGGCAACCAAGAAGCTCTTTGAGGTCTGAACTCCACGTGAACTAGATGTAGCCTACACATGGAGGTAATATGGATGTTTGGGATATTTTGTACGCACCCACTTAGCAGAGAAACACTTAGGAAACCCACTATTGCTGTTGCTGTGAAGTCAGCATAAGGTTTACTCATATTGTTTTTTGCTACCTGTTGTTTTTTGCTATGTTACCAATCAATCATTCAATCAATCAATCAATCAATCAATCAAGCCATAATTAATCTATTGGAGCACAGCGTCCCTGAATTTAGACATTGTACAAACTGTCTACCTCATTGTTAACTTTGTGTTGGCCTACTTTGGCAATGTCTGTTGCACAACAGAGCAGTTGCCAATTAGTTTAAAGTAAAATAGATTAGAGCGTTGTTATCCACTGAATTGATTTGAGGATTTTTCAAAATGTACTCTTAATATAAAGCTCCTTTCTGGTTATTTCTTATTCATTGTACTGTTTTAGGTTAAGTGTTTCTGCAGTGGTGTTTATTCATTTAAATTAATATCCAATGCATATACTGACAATATGATATAGTTAAACATGGGTTTTGCACATAATTACATATATAGTTTGAAGCAAAAACAAATAAGTGGAACATTTTGCTAAAGGTTATCGTTTTCTGTGAATCAATGGGCTAAATAATCAGGGGTTCAAGAGAAAACTGAATTCTGCAGTTTCCATAAGGTGCTGTATAAGTGATATATTTAGGTTCCAACAAAAAGTATTTTGTTAAAATACTTTATACAGCCAGCACTTGTTCAGCAACACCAGGGGTCTCCCTGTCTCTCCAGCCCTTTAATAAACAGACATTAGGCCTACATTTTCAGGTGGGTCACCAATTTAATCCAATCAGGAAATAGAACCCATTTATCAGCTTCTTCAATTTAGTGTTCCAATTCCAATTTTGTATTCTTATTTATTTGTTTCATGACTTCCAATTTCACTTGTTTATCCTGTATCTTGTATCCGTTATCTCCCCTGATTACATAATATCCACGCCTGAAAATGTATTTTCTCTTCATTAAAGATCTGGAGAAACTGGAGACACCTGTTAACAAATATTCATACAACAATTACTATCAGAATATAGAGCTATTTAATGTAACACTTGAACAAAAGAAAATCACTTACATTGTGACTTCGCTGCTCTCCACTGTGGGCCACACTCACATGATGACGGTATGTCGCTTGGCCAGGAGTTATACAGGACTGCCATCTGCTGGTGATAATCAGTCATTGGTATATCTTAATTATTAAAAAAACAAATTGAACTTTTGCCAAATATGAAACGAACTCCTCTTCAAGCCTAAGGCTTTTAGGGCAGTGGTTCTCAAACTTTTGGGATTTTTTTTTTTTCCATCCACATTATCCCTAACTTAGGCTACTTAGGCTAATTTTCACTCTAGCACCTTATATTCATGGCATATTTTACTACTTTGTAGTAAACATTTAACATAACATCATGATATATAGGCCCTACTATATATCATATTTGTATCATGATTATGTATTACGATTAAGATGAGGACGGTGACCATAACATTCGGTAACACTTGCTATGCATCCTCATAAAATGTCCATAATGCATTATAAACATAGGTATGAAACCTAATAAATAATCCCAATGCTTTATAACAATAATCATAACACATAAAGCATTTCATAATGACTTATACGGTCAAGTATTATAATATTTCATAAATGCTGGACACTCAGACATGGTTTTCTTTCAAGGATCATGGTTTATTACAATTATCAGTTGTAATACATTATAATAATGTTTTAATGTAGTATTATAATCATTGTTATAATGCATTTTAGTGTGATTATAAGTCATTGTGTGCTTTAAAGTAATCAAATTCCTGAGGTGTAGGCAGAAACCTTTTGTGTTGTTCTTACATAAACTGAATGCTATTTTCTTATATTATACTTTAAAGCACCCAATGGATAAATGATTAACTGACTGAAGCTGAAGTGAGTGGGCAAAGATGGTCTGGAGCCAGGCTACCCAATGGCCACTTATAGTGACTTATAAATCACACATGCATTGTACATGCATTGTAAAAAATATTAGAATGCCTTATATAATTATTAAAATGTATACTATGAGAATGATAATAAAACTATGATCCTGACCAAAAGAAAACGTCTGTGAGTGAATAGTAATTAGGAGATATTATGATACTTGACCTTATAAGTCATTGTGAGGCTTTATAATGTGTTATGGTTGCATTATATGACTACTTAAAACTGTAAGACAGTTACAATGCTTGCATACTTGACTTTATAACTAGCTATTATAAAATGCGTCATGCGTTATGATTAATGTTATAAAGCATTATGAGTTTGTGTAACTATAATTATACAGTCTTTAAGTAGATTATAAATTATAATGCATTATAAAGTATGTTTATGACACTTTATAGACATGCAAGTGTTACCCAACATTCAAATGAACGCATACAGTTGAAAGACGTCCATGGACGTCCATACAAACGACTAAATTAATAGATTTCCAAATGTATTTAGAAGTTCGGACGTTTAGTTTCTCCAGATGTCGCTTAATTGTGTCACAAAAGCGCACTTGGGGACTTTTGTTGGTAGGCGGGGTCAGCGAGTTTCCTCTGCTTCTGCCCGCCTTCTCTGGCTTCGAGTGCCGATTACCGAAAACCTATTGGCGGAGAGCCCTGTCAATCACCCGTAAGGCGTCTCTGTCTATGTCATTCAGTAGCAGGCAGCGGCACCCCAAGTCCTCCACAACATAGTTCAGAGAAGTGTTACTGAAGTGGGACTGCAGGACCCCTCCAGGCTCCAGCACAACACCACCAGCACCCAAAACAAGTGAAAGAAGGCGACAGGGGAATAATGGAGCAGCCTGCTGTATTTGCTGAGCAAATGAGACCCCTTTTGAGGACGGTAAGACCCGACAAAACACAGGCAGAAATGCATGTTTTTACCCCAGACATTTGTCTGTCTGCTGCAGAAGAAGGGGGGATGCTTGCTTTAGAAGTCAGCTGCTATTGTTAGCACCCGGCTTTTCTAGTCAGGGGGACACGTGGCGAATGGGCTTCTTGTTATTAAAACGCCTTCATATGGAAGGCGGTGGGAGCATCAAATCACTTATGTTGTTTGTTTAAGTTCGTCGCCTTGATTGGTTATTGTTTGTCTCATGTGGGTTCGTCACAGAGTGCAAATAAGGCGCTACTAGTTAGACACACGAGTCGAGCTGCAGTATCAACCCCTTGTTCAGGACTCAGGAGCCTATTACCATGTTATGTTACCTGGCATCGTTTAACAGGACCGAATGATCTAGTTAAACACGAATGCCTTAATGTGAATATTATATTTGCCAATCTTCTTATTCACATGCATGAAAATAAACAACACTTACACATCCTCAAGTTGCCATCATGGGCTAATGATCCTGATGGTGGCGCTACAGCAACTGTCTACAATTTTGAAAATTCATAACAAATCAGTCGTTTATGGTACCAATATTTTTGAATGATCAAATGTTTTCCCCAAAAGTGCATCAAAATGTTTTACTGTATAACGGCACACATGTTCCAGACTGACTGCTGCTAAGCTGCCTAATTTACATTTTTGGCCCATAGTACCTATATTATATTTGTTCTCCAAAATATATTCTGAACTATTTTGAAACACATGACCCATTTGTCTTTTGTGATGATGACTTAAGTCTTCATGGTATTTTGGGGCTAAGTTAAACATGTTCACAGTTCTTTGAAGTAAGGAATTTGCAAGCCTTCAGTATGTCATTCATTCCTAAGATTAACTACGGTGTAGTTCACATTACTGGACTTAAAGGGGACTGAATGTCCTTCTGCTTGTGACGTCAACAAATGACTTTTTTAACTGGGGCTTGAAAAAGCTAGATCTTATTTTGTGCAGCATTAAACTTCTTGTGTGTGACCTACATAGTTTGTGGGTTACACAAGCCCTTCTACATGCTGACCTCTTGCCCCAGTCTGACTTCTGTGTGTGTGTGTGTGTGTGTGTGTGTAACTAGTCTCACAGAGCTGAGGCCGATTCTACAAATGTCTTCTAAATCAGTAGTTCTCACACTTTAAAGACCTTACAAAAATACTTCAAAAATAGCAGATGTACAAGCTTGCGGCGCGGCACTTCTGAGCTTGTACATCTGTTATTTTTGAATAGCCAATGCAAAAATCTAAAATGACACGAATGCTTTCCCGGTTTGAATGGGTTAACCATTTCCACCCTATATACTTAGTTGACCGGTATCTCCCAGTGCTCTATACTTGTTCTGCTAATTTTTTCCCCCACTACACCAAATAATTTGCCAAAAATTGCCGATCTACAAGCATGTTGCAATGCGAGGCATTGTGAGCTTGCCTTGTAGATAGATCAGCTATTCTCACTGGATGTTGGCCTCAGAATGAAGCTTCTGAAGGAGCTTCAAGGGGTTGAATGACATTCACATCACGACACTAAGATTTAAGTGGGTTCAAGTGGTTCAATGGTCATTCTCATCAACGTGAGGGTCAGTGGCAGAGCCAGCACATGTTTTTATTGGGGTTGCTGAGGGAGGAGCTTCACTATTAATTGGGGGTGCTCCGAACTGTGGTTATAACCTACCAATTTAAGCATACATACTGTACTGTGTATTTCCTGTGGGTGCTACAGGTGTACTATGGCCATCTTGGCCCCTTCAAGCCCCCTATAGCACCGCATCTGGTGAGGGTTAAGAATCCTGTCTCATCATAGAGCGGGTGATACAGGCAGACAGACACAGAGATGGACAAGGCCTTCAAGGAGTTAAACTATGTTCACTTGTATTTCAAAGACAGGAATTATTTAGGTTAGTTTTGAGTTTGGGTTGGGAGTCGAGAACCTTTTATGTATATTTTTTTGGCTGAAATAGAAGTCAATGCTTCTGCTGTGAAAGGGGGCCCTTCAGTCAAATCGACTGCCTGAAAGTCCTAATGAAGTCTCTGGCCTCTTTAACCTTGACTCTGTCCTTTAGAGCACCCGCACTTGAGGAAAAGTACTCCATTGTTCTGATGTCAGCCGAGCCGGAATGCCTGAAACCCGGCTCCAGCTGAGAAATAACCACTCTGTGTTACTTTGCCGCTGCTGCCCTGACCAATGTCATGTTCTGCAGATCCTAATAATGGTCCAAGGATAGGTGAAGGCATTGGTGTCCGGAAATAATTTAAATATTAGGCTACTGTATATGCACTTGCTTTTTCAAGGCAAGCGTCAAAACATGCTTTATGTATGTATTTTGTATTGTGTTTTGTTTTTCTTGTGTCATGTCAAATGTGTGAACTGTTTATTGTTGCATACATGGCTGCTGGGTCGCAAGACAAATTTCAGTGTGAACTGACAAGTATTATCGTATCGTATCGTATCGTATTAACAGTTAAGATAAAAGAGAGCAAGGAAACATGAGAAGAGCATTCATTAAAATATAAGCAGGTGTAATCACAGTAGGTGTGAAACAAGAGTTGCAAGCAAAGTTGAACGACAGGACTTAGGCAGCAGTCCAGTGTCCACGTCACGACGGGATTGCTGAACGGTGGTTTGTGTACAAGGTGTGTAAAAACTAAATAAAAGGACATTTAAAATTAGCAGGGGTATATGATCCAGGTGTTTATATACAGTTGACAGCTGTGTAGTCTTGAGGGTTGTGATTGCTGTGAAGTGGTTTGTGCAGCATCAGTTCTCTGTTGTTTGTATCAAGAAACAAATCAGGGAGCTGCTGCCTCCAATAACCTTTGCTGTGACCTCTGATGACATTTTGGGCCCCACATTACCCCTCCAGAATGTATTTAGCCTTTATGGAGAGAACAGTGAATGATAATATACCAACCACCATGCATGTAAGCCTACATTTTAAGCAGAACTAGCATCTATTATTGTTCTCAAATCAACAGTTCACAGTGTCGTGAATGCTAAAACTCAGCCACCTTTCTGCGTTCCTCCAGGCCACCAGGTTTGTAGAACAGGAACTCAATTTGCCAGTTGATTACCTGCTGAAAGAGGAAGGCAAGGGATTATGTTTTTCAAATAGATTAAAAAGGGCATTGTAAAAATTAAGGTCATAAGTTCAACCATAATTGCACTTATTCATCTTTGTTTCCTAGCCTGCCAGGAGCTAATGGATGTTCTGAAGAGAGAAGAGAGAGTGACGGAGAGAGAGAGAGGGGGGGTGGTTGAAGGAAAAGAAAGAGTCCACTGTATCATGGCTTTGCCTGAGGCATCCATTATGCTTTCAGAGTTTATATTTATCACTAAATGACAGTCTATTTGGTCTGATCTCCATTCACCTCGTTAATGTGCGAGTTCTGACTGACGTTATGTCTGGCGCCAGGCAGCTATATCATTCTCTTGTTCCTTATACTAAAACCGGGAGAAAATGTAAGAAAGCCCAGAGTTATCATTATTCACTTGTACGTTTGTGTGAGTTCCAAAGCTAAAATATACATCTATTAATGAGAGTGACTGGGTGACTACATCTGGGACATACTGTTGATGAGCATTATAGGGATACTGATACCTTTTATTCTCAATCAACTATTTCATAGCAATAATTGTGAACAATGAAATGAATCCATGTTCTGCCTATGATCCCACCAGGCACTGATATGCCAGGGAATATTTTGCGTTGTTGGCTGGGTTCAGTGTTTTTTTTGTTTTAATGACTTGACTGAACATTTTACTGATGTTCTTTTAGAGCAATAATTAATTCTTAGAAAATAATTCACCTTAGGGGAATTCAGTCAAATACTTAATTGAAGTGGTGAAAAGCAATTATTGATAACATTGTTTGAGCCCAGAATCAGTAATCCCCCTGCTCCCTTTGATTTCCATGTTTTGCATTAGATCGGGGTCTTGCTGTTTGTTTGTATTTGGCTGCTACCAACCATATGAAGGTGGCTCCATTGTGTCGGTTTCCCACTGATGTTGAATTTGACCAGTCAGGAGATTCCAGTCAGATGAGGATCCTATGCTAGAGAGTTTTTCCTTCTGTTGTCCTCCTCTGTCAGTGCCTGAAGCACTGTTTAATTGAGTGGGGGTGCATGGGTGTAGTTTTATAAGGTTTTGGTGCACGACGCTGCACGTATGATAATGGGTAAAGCACCTGCCCACCACCGTGGAGACTTAAATTCTGGTGTTGCTGGGGTGGGAAGCTGCCATTCACTGTTGTTGCGGCTCCTACAGGTTGGTCAGGGCGCCTGTTCAGCAGGGGACAGCACTGGGAGGGATAGTGTGTTCCTCAACATGCACCCTCCCGGTGAAAGAATGTTTATCAGAGTCATTTGGTTGTCTACATCCTCATCAGACAAACAGTAGGGGTTGGCAGTGACAGGAACTATACTCTAAATTGGGGAGGAAAAAAGTTGATACCATTTTTTTATAGTCTCCCAATAGTGGGGCCGTAGAGTAGCCTATAAAAAACACAAACGATGGTGTTAAATCTTTCACCGTTATGACATTTCTTTGAATGGTTCATTAAATCGATTGAGCCCCTTTTGTAGAACTAATGGCATAGCATTCAACCCTTCACAATGGAGGCTTCATAGCTACAGCAGCCTATAGACTAATGACTGCACAAAGGAGGGCTTGTTTGTTAATTTACCGTACAATCCAGCCTCTGTAGGGCAGAGGTTTTCCTACCAAATGAACTTAATATTATGCAGTGTGACGGTGAAGTTTCAGACTTTTAAGTGGCCACTATTGAGAGAGTGAAAAATGATAGCCATTGTGTGCGACCCTGCCCTGGAGTTTCTTTGTCGTTCCTTCACAGAAAAATGTTGTATGTAAGTAAGTAAGTCAGTTGTTTTGGTACTACAGTGCCATCTTGGAACAACCTTAAGGCCAGTTCACACCAATGCAACTCCTTGCAACTGCAACTCCTTGCATCTACTTGCAGCCATCTTCCCCAAATGGCAGTTGCAAGGAGCTGCATTGGTGTGGGCTGGCCTTAAAACGGTTTTGTTGCAAGGAGTTGCAAGTAGTTGCATTGGAGTGGACTGGCCTTTAGAATGTATTATGAGAAAAGAGGTAAGTGGGGGGAGGGGATCAGATATCTAGCTAGATGGTACTTCCTTTAATGGTGTTTCTGTCTTTCTTCATCTTTGTACAAGTCTTGAGCTCATAAATTAAGCCCTCTTAACAACACCTGGCATCAGCGTGCATTCCAGTTGATCGGATTGGGATTGGAAGGTGTTAAATGCATAAAGTGCAGTGTTGTTGTCTGTCTTTCTGTGTTCATGCTGGCTGTGTCTGTCTTTCTGTGTTCATGCTTTGCTCTCTGTCTCTCAGCATTCATGCTGTCTGTCTCTGTGTCAATGCTATCTGTCTCAGTGTTTACGCTGTCTGTTTCTGTGTACTTTTCTTTGCATTGATGCAACAACAATGGCTTCCATTTCAGCATGATAACTTTCCAGGAAGAGAAAGGCACCAGTTTATATTAGCTCGGAAGTGCCAAAGATGATGTCATTGGTAGGCGGGGTCCTGAACTGTACATATGAGATGCAGAGTGAGTAGACAAAAATTGTGCCATCTTATAATGAGCATTGGTCCAGCTATATGACGATAAGGTTGAAAATGGATGAAGTGCTCCTTTAAGTTTAGGCATGGATTTGGTGTGGTTAGGGTAAGGATGTGGGGAGAGCGTTCACCATGCACTTCTCTGACAGCAACAAAAAGAACAAAAACAAACCAAAATGTCCTCGTGAGTTATTTTTCTTCACATAGATAGAAGAACCAGCACAGCATTCTGCTGTGTTTTTATCATTAGTCAGTGTTTTCTCATAGCTGTAAGCTATCTCTCACTGCTAAACCGGTTCTAACCGTAAGTTTGCGTCCCATGCATCCTCATTGGCTAGACCTGGCTATAATGACTTTGGAAACACCAAGTATTTACTGTATTGAACCTAAGAAAACAGGTAATAGTGGATTCTCTTGAACCTTTTCTCAGTTTTTTTCTCCTTTATTTGGCCATAGACCAAAGGCTCTTTTTTCCATCATCTTCGATCTAGTTATTGGCTTGAGCTAGAGATGCACGATTATGGTAGAAATGATCATAATGAGATTATCAAATTTACTATCACACACACACACACACACACACACACACACACACACACACACACACACACACACACACACACACACACACACACACACACACACACACACACACACACACACACACACACTCAGTCTCAGTCTCCTTTAGTTACTGTACTGCCTCCATACACATGCACAAACACGCACACAAGACATGTCTCCCTGTTCCTTCTGTAACCACAGTGGTTGAACCACTTGATTACTGTCTTCGCTACTTCAACGTGCGGATTTGGGTCAGGACACAAATTAATATCTGAGGGGTGAACTACGTCAGGCCAGGAAGAATGGCCTGACATAGAATGCTCACGAGAAAGCAAAGTGGAATGCGGTAGCAATCTTGTTTTCATAATGTTTTGGAAGCCAAAATCATAGTTGAATTTATTCATATTTGCGCATCCTTATAATGTACTAACCATTACAGAAATAGTCTCTCTCTCTCTCTCTCTCTCTCTCTCTCTCTCTCTCTCTCTCTCTCTCTCTCTCTCTCTCTCTCTCTCTCTCTCTCTCTCTCTCTCTCTCTCTCTCTCTCTCTCTCTCTCTCTCTCTCTCTCTCTCTCTCTCTCTCTCTCTCTCTCTCTCTCTCTCTCTCTCTCTCTCTCTCTCTCTCTCTCTCTCTCTCTCTCTCTCTCTCTCTCTCTCTCTCTATTGGCATGAGAAAATTTACATTTACCAAAGTGGAACAATACAATCAAAATAATGTATGTACAATTAAAAGGGAATAGAAATGATGTGTACACACAGAGCTTGTTGCATTGCAACTGAGGGAAATCTAACCTACAAAACCATTAGAATTGTGCATTTGCTGTCAGAAATAGTTAGCCTATTTATCCACATAGGAAAGGTTAGCTTGGGATAAGCTTTTGCAAAGTTGTGCACAAAAAGCAGCTGTTTTTCACAAGTGTTTAAAGGTAATTGATCTGTTTGTATGTACAGTGTTTCTATGTACCGAGGCCACTCGATGCAGACAGTGCAGGAATACACACAATGATTAGTAGTCTTTGGTAGTGTTCCATTTCACATCCTTCTCCTATCACAGCAGCTCACGAATCTTGCTGCTGTGTTTGCACGTTGTTGTACTTCGCCCAGCAGATATGGGAGATGTTTTCAAACTCTCCTTGGGTGATTGTAATCTGTGGGAAGTATGTCTCTCTGATCATGTCTTGGTACAGTGGGCAGGCGGTTAGGAAGTGTAGCTCAGTTTCCACTTCATCTCTCTCTAGAAGAAATGTTGAATGTCCCGTTTTAAGCCAACATCAACAGTGTGCTTATCCTGAGGCCTTTACTATGAAACACACTAAGCGGTCACACAAATGTGGTTGTAAGGCAACACAGGATTTCCCCATTTAGAAAGGGTTGGTGTTTGCAGCATAAGAACAAACACAAACATGGACAATTCTTCTGCCAGAAGAAAAATACCTTCAAAAGAGACTACCCAGATAAATTACTGGAGCACTCAACTGTGTCTCTACGTTTTATTGTTTAGCAAAATGTAAATCTTATTTGGGTAGTCTTTTTGAAGTGCCCATGTATTTTTCTTCTTATTCAATTTGTCCCTGTTGAGCACCGAAGCACCGAGCCCTTCTTTTTTTAAAAGATTTTTTGGGGACTTTTTATGCCTTTATTTAGAGAGGGATAGGGAAAGTAGGCTGACAGGAAATGGGGGGAGAGATGGGGAGGTGACACACAGCAAAGGTCGTCGGGATTGGGAGTCGAACCCACAACACGCTGTCAGGCTGGCATTGCAGCCTAGGGTGCCTGGACCGTCAAGCTACGGCCCAAGCCAGCACCGAGCCCTTCTACCTTTAACTGGCTGATGTGTGTTGGACATATCTTTGTGACTTGTGACTATGCTTTATACTTGTTGGACCGTTATCTTACACATAACCTGCTCCGGAGCAGGTTATGTGTGCAATATACTAAGTTACCATGGTGATGTACCCCAGTAAGAAGTGACCCATTGTCGTCACAACCCCGAAAACCCAGGATTGAACTTGAGGTGCCCTGAAAAATGCACAAGGTGACATGCAAACAACATGCTCACATTGATAACATTGCAAAAAGACGCCCACAGAGGCTGAAGTGTCCAGTGTGGTTGGCCCCTGGCCACTAAGTTTACCTGACTAACCCCAAATCCTGCTTAATAGTCCAGGCCTCTGTTCTGGTCTGGTTACTTTGCTAGGTGTTTGTGCTGCTAAATATAGCTTCATCCATTAGATGGCACCCTTCTCATTTCATTTCACCCACAAAATGTATCCCAGATGAGTTGAGGCAATGATTTATGGCTCCGTTTTGCTACAGCAACAACAGTTTGGTGGTGGTTAATGTAGGCGCGCGTTAGTAGGATATCTGTTGAAATGCTGTTGACCTACATGGACTACTAGACGGAGCGTACTGTGCATGGTGTGTATCCAAGGCATGTCCTTGAGGAAAAGAATAACCATCTTCTTTGTGTTTGCTGTCCAATATACACAAGAATATGTTGCTCTATATTGTCTTTTACTTTTATGTTGACTTGATGCTGCTATTTCGCCCACGCCCCCATGATTGAGGATGACACTTTGTCTGTCGTGGAGCACCTGGAAAAATAAAGGTTAAGGAAAAAAAAGATGTCATGGAGAGGGGGCGATGAGTCATCACTAAGTGAGGGATTACAGGATGCTGAAAGAAATGGCTGACCTTGAGGCTGTGATACGGATCATGAATGACAGAGAATGAAAGACGGACAATCATGCAGGCTCCCAATGAATAAAACTGCTGCCTGTCCTTCTCAGTGCACTGCACTCGCCTGTAGAATGACTACAAGACACGTGTTTCTATTTATCTGTATGTGTGTATTGGGGGGCTGAGCCCTTGTGTATGACCTGAATACCTCAGTGGGTGAGTATTTGTGCGTCCTCCAAGTGTGGATGTCCTCTGAGAGAGAGAGAGTGAGAGAGAGAGAGAGAGAGAGAGAGAGCACTTGCTCTTCACTGGTTGAATAAAATATTCATGGTAGCAGGGATTGGCTGTTGAGCAAAGAGCGGACTGGCATGGTAGAGCAAAGCTGGTCTGCTTTAAAGCAGCTCTCTCTCCCCCTCTCTGTTCCCCCTTTTTATCTCTGTACTCTCTGTCTCAGTCTTTCTCACTCTCTCTGTATAAACAGATGAGCTGAGGCAGAGGCGAGGCGACAGACGACCACTCTAGTATCTCTTGTTAGAACCTAGCTCAGAGACGGAGACGCACATTGTCTCGAACACACACACTCACTCTATCTCTCTCACACACACACACACACACTCAGACAGACACAGGCTCACATGTACCTAGGGAAGACAGCTGGTTAGGGGAAGGAACTGGCTAACGTCTGCTGCTGAGGTTCCAGTCCCAAATGGAGGGACAGGCTGAAGGAGAACATGTGCTTACGGTATGTGTGTGTGGATGCACGCACGTGTGATATTGTACATTTATGTCTACTATTGTCTGTGCTGTGCAAGTGGTTTTCTGTGTGTGTACGCAAACCCATTTTAATGTTGGTGTGTCTGACACTTATCCAGCTAGTCGTGAAGAATTAGTTCTGTGTGTAAATGTGCGTCTTTTTTTTGGCTCCTCCGCTGCTCAGCAGAGCGCAGGGTGCACTAGCAAGGAGGGCAGGTGGTTGGCAGATCTGAAGGGGTGGTATGGGGAGAAAGAGAGAGGGAGAGATGTGAAAGAGGGGTAAGAAGCCCCTGCCTTGACTACTTGGTCTCTTGAAATGGAAAACATCCTTTCTGTTCTTTGAGACGACATGGATGCTGAGAGAGAGAGAGAGAGTGAGTGAGAGAGTGAGTGTGAGTGACGTGGAGGAGGAGGGAGGGAGGAGGCAGGAAAATGGGGACCGCCATGACGATGATTTAATAACAAAACAAGCATCTGGAAGCTTCAGGAAGACGTCTTATTGGTTTAAGGGAGAATGGAATTAGAACACTCAGGCGCTAATTTTGGGCTGCAGCCCAGATTAGTCAGGGGGCAGAAACGTGAATGAATACTGACAAGTCCTGTGAAAGGCAGGTGCACACACAGCGAGAGAGAGGAAGATATTCGTGGAGCCAAGTGTGTGTGTGTGTGTGTGTGTGTGTGTGTGTGTGTGTGTGTGTGTGTGCGTGTGTGTGCGTCTCTGTCTGTCTGTCTGTGTGTTGTATCAAGGAATCTGACTGTATCCCATGTCCTCTATAGGCTCATAAACCTCTTATTCTTTGTGTTTTTGTGTCCGTAAAGAAATCCTCCCAAGCATTAAACATGTAGTCATGAAACAACAAGCAGAATGATAATCAAAACAAACAGTTCCCTGACTGCCTCGTTTAAAGTCCTATTTAGTCCTACTGAATTGGAAAACAATTTTGGCCGTAAAAATTGTATCTTACCACCTCACTCTAAAATGTGCTACTATAAGTGACTGTAGATTAGTTGTCCACAAAAATCTGAAATGACTTAAAACTGTTTATAACTCCCTAATTCTTGGAAAATAAAGTCAATTGATTCACAGATATTGTTTTTATTACAGGCAGCATTGTTGGTTTTTGCTCTAGCATGTTTGGTTTAGTAGCAAGTTATTTCACTGATTAGGTATGCAGGGAGAAGAACTCATTATTGAACTCATCAGGTGTAATTTACTGGGCCAGTGTGGAGCATGATTAGGGACCTCAAGTAAACTGAGATGTGAAATAATATGGTGCATATATTTTGCTTGTTCAAGTGAGCGTGTAATATTGCTTCGGGGCACCTGAATAGGTTCAAACTTAGCATTTTGTTTACTGTTCAAGGTTGCATTGAACCTGTAATCCCCTCCTAACTCAAACCACAGCGTCGGTGTCACTTACAACTAAGCTGCTGTCTGTTAGAACCACAGAAAACACACACATACATCTTTGTTCTTGTGCATCAGTACATGGGAGGACTTTGGACTGATATTATCCATTGACTGTATTCTATAACCTCTAATCTTAACCCCCAGTCCGCACCTGACAACATTCCTAACCTTAACCATTGCCCTAACCTTATCTTAGCGACAATTCTAGCCTAAGTCCTAACCTACCCGATAGCCCATTGTAAAGTGAGTGCCACAACATATGCAAAATATTCACACACTTATACACATTTGTAGAATCAGTCAAAGCTACGCCACTATTTTCCCTGTCAAAGCAGTTATTAATTAGACTAATTGCTATCAATCCCCCAGACACTTAGTCAAGCTCCAAACACAATGCTGTTGGATGTATTATTAGATGTAGTCATTAGTTATTTCCGCCAACTTGTGACTTTCCATCACCTCTTTCTGCGTGAATAATTTAGTCAGGACTTCTCTGTGTTATGAATGCTCATACAATAGGGCACTTTAGCACTGTCGGTCCATAACAATCCCTGGTGTGCATCACTGTGACGGCCTCTGTTTTAAGACGGCAGCAGTGCGGCTTTGTGTCTGGTTGTTGTGGTCCTGTTGGGATAAATGGAGCAGCAGAAGGCCTGGGGCTGTTGAGAGGTGCTTGGAATTTCCAATTTCCCATCACTGGATGTGGGCTGTACATGAAGGTTGTAAAACCGATCACAAATTGTCATGACGATATTGGTTTTACCTTCCAACTCAACTCACCATTGCTTGCAGAGCTTATTCAGTTGCCATTCTACCCTGAAGTGTCAGGTTGAGTTCAGTGAGTATAGCTTGAATATGTCGCACAGGTAAGCACGTTTTGTGACATATTCCTTGTCATTGAAATGTGCTGCCAAGTGGGTACTTGTTTTCAGAAAAAAGTAGAAGAAAAATAAATTCTGCAGCGGTTTGCGCAACTCAAACACTGGCAAGCAATCCCCCCATGGAGCTCTCCCCCTGGGTAGCCATCTGAGAAGAGGCTTGTGTCCGTCATCTCTTTCCTCATAATTCTACTCGAATAGAAGCAAGTTAAGGGTGTGTGCCTTACTGTATGTGGTTGATACTGTTCTTTTTCACGTTCACGTCTGGCCGATTCTGGTTTTATACAATAACTGGCACCAGAGAAAACGTGTCATTACACGTGAGTCGCGTGTCGATTATGTACGGATATGAATATTTATAGCTCCAGTTGTGCTGAGTGAAGACTTGTAAATGATTATTCTCACTTTCCAGCTGTTTTATTTGGTCATTGTAGGCCACATATCATATTGTAATTCTATGAGACGGGAAATGTGCTGGGATGGGAGAATTGCATCTCTGACAATGCATTCTCTCACATGTTTGTCGAGTGTTGTTAATATTAACATTAAGCACCTCATTGAAACGCTGATCAGACTGGGTGGGGGGGTGGGCTGATGAGTAGCGCACAACTGATTTCAGTATTTCTCCTATATGCATTAACTCTTTCATTGCCACACTTATTTCAGACTGTGTCGTCCCAGTGCCAGGAAAATGGTGCATTTTTCCTCCGTTTGATTTTTAACATTGAAGTGAATGGAGCAGCATTTTTTTGGATAGCGTTATCTCCTAGTTGCTTTGAGATAAACAAAAAAAAAACAAGACAAAAAAAAATAAATCATTAAAAAAAAACATTTTTTATTTTTTTTTATTTTTATAATTTCCGTTTTTCCGTCATTGGCCATGATAGCCATAGTACCATCGGACGGGAATTCCCGTTTTTGGCAGTCAAAGAGTTAAGCAGTGGCGGGCCGCCACCCCTTAAATCCGACCGCCACAGTATGATTTTTTAATCATGGACATATCCGTGATTGGCTGGTAATGTGTTAAGTAAGAAGTGTGAGTACTTCTTCCACCACTGTCTTTTTTTGTTATGTATGACAGTTTGTCTATACAACTAGGTCTAATACAAGTGTATTTTCCTAAATGTGGAGACAATTCATATGTAAACTATGCTCATTACTGTGCACATGACATGTACTATATAAGTCTTCATTTTGAGAACCCAAAAGAATTTGTGTGCGCATCCACCCCCACACCTTCAGCTTCTGGCTAGGGGAAACACTGTGTTTCAATTTGTTGTTAACCGTCTCAATGCATACATTAATAAAATAAAAATAAAGACAGTACCTCAGTCTCTTGTGCAGGTAGCAGCTGATATGAAATACTGTATGTAGGAAATGGGTGGTCCTAAGGCTTCAGCCTGTACGTTTTAATGACCTATGGGGTGTGTCCAGACTGTACACAGAAAAACAGCATTTTAACACTATAAAAAACCTTTTGAAATTTTTCTTCATCCATTTATAATACCCAGTGAGTCAGTGACCATTGTTTAACGTGGAAATGGGACTTTCGCACTGCCTTTAACCACTTAAACCCTGTACTTGGTTGAACGGATTCCCAAGGGCTCTGTCTGTACTATGCCCCCTCCAGTTTTTGCTCTACATTAATATCTATAAGCTCAGAACCCATTGCAGCATTTCGCTACATACTTTGTGCGACATTTCACTGCTAGTTTCGCTGAATGTTAAGACCCAGAATAGGGTAACGGTTGCTAGGTTAAAGGAGACCCAGTAGTTATCTGTTTAGTTTGCACTGTGACTGTGGGGCTAAATGAAGAGCTATCAGCCATGTTACATCACCTTGACATTTCCTTCCCCTCCTTGTATAGAAAACAGATGGACATCAGAGTGCCCTGTGAGTTGTGGTGCGGATGCTTCGTTTGAACACGTGTCAGCAGGTCAAGTCCACAGTCCACACACTATAATTAATGCCTTCAGAGTTCAGACTGATTTATGGACAGAATACAGACAGAGAAATCGATGCCTGGCATCTGTGACTCATCCCGAGTCACTCATGCTTTGTGGCTGTGAATTGGAGATGCCTAACAAGGCAGGGCGGGAGAGATGAAGGCGAGAACGAAAGCGAGAGAGAGAGAGACATGAAAGGTTGACACTTGTGTGTTTTAGTTTACTGTCAGTCTTACCCCTTCACCTCCTCCTCCTATTGATTCAGCAGTTCACGCAACCCAAGCATTCACGCCTACATTTTCCCCTTCAAAAGTGCAGCCACCAATGCTTGGAATGGCTTGTCCTGAATGTAGAATCAATCCATGCTTGCATTCCATTCCGTTGTTCTCTCCCTCCAGGTGATCTTCTGTTCTCTTGACTTGACTGGAGAGCTTCTGTTTAGCATTCCCATCCCCTGACCTGAGTGGAGAGCTTCTGTTTAGCATTCCCTTCATCTCCGACTGGCTGGAAACTGCAGCCCAGGACACGTCCTCTGAGCCAATGTTTCCACTTGACTGTTAGCTTGTTTCTATTTCTCTTTTTAGAGGGGTTAGCCAAGCCACATTTGCCACTAGTAACGCTAGCTGGTAGTGTTACTAACCTGTAAACCAGACCCGAGTCACGACCACAGAAAATGCCCTGATATAAATAAACAGCGGCAGCCAATGTGTTTGTGTAATAGACTGTGTCCGTTTACAATGGCACAACGTCATCAAAACAAGCTGCACGTGTGCACTGACGGTGCCTCCCTCACCCCCAAAAGTGTAGGCTATTTATGAGTTGATGCCGAGAGAGCCAAGATTTCGGGGACATGTCAAAAAGATGCGTTTTCTGAGTAGTGACATTTATAATGATCGTCTTACTTTATTTACTGTGTCATCCAAGCTAGATAGATAATGACCTTTTATTTCCTGCCCCCCACCTCCCCACATCTTGATGCCTGTGTATGGGCTGGCATCTGTACTCAGTTGGCGTTGTCTGGTGCTAGCCTCCTTCCCCTGCAGTCCTGGCACAGCTGTGCTCTCTGGGCACAATGGGCAACCTGCTCCTTTGGCCCGGGGGATTAGCAGTGATTTGCAGGGTTTATTTTGGACCAGGGCTGTGTGACAGGTTGCATCATGTGTGTTGAAGTTGTTCATAGCAGTGGGGCGGTGTTAACAACACCTGATGCACGTGCACACATCTCATCATAATTTGTGAACACACACACACACACACACACAAATTAATGTAATAATTTACAATTACAATTTAGGCATTTAGCAGACACTCTTAATCCAGATCGATTTACAGTAAACAAGGAAAACACAAGGTAATACATCAAATGCATAGAAATAGTAATCTTGAACCATAGGTAAACCAAGAGCCTATCATCAGTCTAAACAGTATACTATTTAAAAAAATCAATAATCTGTACATTGAAACTATACTATAGGATGCCAGGTCTACAAATGACCTGGCTTCTGTTTATGTAACATGCTATCTAAATGACATTTTAGCCTTTGCATAAGCCTGCAAGGGCGTCAATTCTAGGGCAAGTCCTACGGCAAGTGCTACAGGCCAAGATGGAGTCTTCAGATTATGGCGGAAGATTGGGAGTGAGTCTGCAGTTCTAACTGCAATAGGAAGTTTGTTACACAGTTCGGGAGCCAGAAGGGAGAAGAGTCTGGGACGTGTAGAGCGTTGTCCCGGATGTTTTAGCGAAGGTTCTGACAGCTTCCCTGTGTTGGCTGATCTGAGTGAGCGGGAGGGGTTGTAGGGTTGGATCAGGCTTTGAAGATATGGGGGTGCCATACCTTTGGTTGCTTTGTAGGCCAACATCAGTGTTTTGTCCTCTGTGCGGGCAGTAACTCGGAGCCAATGGAAGGAGCGGAGAAGGGGGAGACATGTGCAAAAGTTGTCTGGTTGAAGACTCAAGCGTGCAGCGGCATTCTGGATCATTTGGAGGACCCGGGGCTTAAGTGCACATGCCGAGAGGCCAGTCAGGAGTGAGTTACAGTAGTCAAGTTTTGATATGACTGATGTCTGGATAAGGAGCTGGGCTGACTCCTGGGTGAGGAAGGGTCTGATCCTTCGAATGTTATAGAGTGTAAACCTAGATCGAGTGACCGTTGCAATGTGTGCCTTGAAAGAGGGCTGACTGTCCAGGACAACACCAAGGTTCTTGGCCATAGGAATAGAGGTCTATGGAAATAGTTACGGTAGATCCTGCGTGGGGCAAACAGATTTATGTGAGAGTGAGGTACGTTCAGAAGCTTAACTTTGTATTTATATAGTTACGATAGCCCTATTCTGGGCGTGTCATAAATGATAATAGGCAAACATTCTGTGAAAATAGTCATTCAAACATTTGATGAAAATAACGTACCTACAAGCTCACGATGTGTTACGACAAGTTGTACATTGGAGATCTGCTACACCCAAGAGATAGGGTGTAGAATGAAAGAAAGAGGAGACGAAGTACAGACCAGTGGGGACCCTGGCCAACAAAGTATATAGGGTTCTTATACTGTATGTTGGTTTGTTTACTGTTGAGTGAGAAAACAATGTTGCACATTAAATCCCAGTTTGGGAACAACTGCCCTAGGATGAAGTTGTAGCAGCGGTGATGGATATTCAAAACAAGAAATCAGGTCTTTGAGATTGACAGGCATCGCAGAGTCACATGTGGGCCACCTCTGGGCAAAGTATATTGAGTATATTGAGGCATCTATCTTTTCAAGATCATTATTAAGATGGATCTTCCAAATGTTTAATATTTCATAGAGGTTTCCTTGCACATTCCAATGAAATGATTTGTGTTTGATGTAACGTTAAGCTTAATTTATACTCCATTGCACGTTTGCAAGGTATCAAGACTGCGATGGTCGCTTGTAGATCTGTTCTTTTTGGGACACAGACTATTGAGTGAACTTACAGGATCATTTTTGTCTCGTTTTCGGCAAATGACAATCCTGATCAGCGTTGGTTTGCTTCAATGTTGATATCTACCCCCTTGATTTAATATGCTGAGATGGTCATTGGTCACTCAGGTAAGCGGGTTCAGAATATAAATTGACCTATGAAGAGGTACGCCATTCTGTACATTAAATTTACTTTGAGAGAGAGAGAGACATACGACACTTGTATGTACTGTACGTAGACTTCCATTGTAAACGGAGAATATCAACAGACTCAGACTCAGAGATAAGAAGAGCAATAATTCAATGTTCTTTCCTGTGTTCTCAAAGTAACACCGCGTAGTGGCAAGATCAAAAAGTGTTGTGACTTTTACATTGGGACTGGATGGAGCCGTTACCACTTGTCTACTCTCCTCTCCGTCAGTTTGTCTGACATAAGACGGAGCCGTCTTCCGTTGTTAAAAAATAAATAATACTTATATTCATTTACATTCATATCTTTGCAGCGGTGGGGCGCTGTTGCTGAATAAATATAGGGGAAACACTGGTGTTTAAGTAGTTAAAGTTTAGATAGAGACTTAGAACAATATCCCTTAACATGAGCTTCAAATTGGACATGGACCGTGTTCTGTTGCCGTAGGTGAGAGAGATCTCGGCAACAAGAGATCCTGTCACAACAAAGGACAGAGAACTGCTCAAGCAGACCAGCACGCAACCAAACACGTATAAAAACGTATATGTCTTAAACATCACATTTGTCAAGAGACCGTTCTAATTATTTATGGACTGATCAAAGGAACTGCCGCAGCGTTGATCAAGCGAAATACAGTACTGCTGCTGCACATGCCAGCCCAAGAGTTTTACACCTCTGTAGCCTGCTAAAAAATAATGGTGTTCAAGTACAAAATCAAGTAAGGACACAGTCAATTTACACGCTTTTTAAAAAACCAACGGTAAAAAATGCTCAGAGCTGGATCCCTGAACGTCGTGCCTAGGGGCCCGAAGGTCATGGAGGCCCTCTTGCAAATTGGCCAATTGAGACCCATTGCCTGGTATGGTTCTGCTGCTAATGTGGTCCCCCTACACCACTGCAGACTCTGAGTATGTACTGTGTAGACTAGATAATCCACTGGTGTTTGTCACCATCAGTTGCGTAATTGTGTTTAAAGGAGGACACATACTACCTGCTACCCATGCTGCTAAAACCCTTTTATTTCCAGACTGAGGTTTATTTCCTGCATCCAGTCCCTGTCTTATAACCATTTCTCCTCAACACTATTATAATGTAAATCCAACAACCACGCATGCGCGCACACACACACACACACACACACACACACACACACACACACACACACACACACACACACACACACACACACACACACACACACACACACACACACACACACACACACACACACACACACACACACACACACACACACACACACACACAAATGTCTTCATTCTTCCAAGGTGCGGGAGCAGTTCATTATGGTAATATATGGATGGAAATCTGAATGTCATTGAAGTCGGTCTCATTAATTCAATGCTCTATCCTGTGTTCTCTGCCCCCGGATTTGATCATAGGTGACTCTTTGTTGATGAAAATGTATTGGCTGAGTGACAGTGTTTGCTGGTAGGATGTACTGTATGTTTGTGCCTAATGTCTCTTGATTTTTTGTGATATTTTCTGTACTGGAGGGAGGCACACGCATGCTCACCTCCCAATATGCACTTGGCCAACCGCACCACCTGCTGCAGGTTCTTCCGTTGGGGGACGGTGCCGTTTCCAAACCAAAATTGTTTCCATTACTGATAGCTTCTGGAAGTGAAAATTGTTGTGTGGCTTCTGTAAACAGAAGTGCTGTTATGTGTGTCCTTCAGCCTGTTCGCTCTGTGTGTGTGTGTGTGTGTGTGTGTGTGTGTGTGTGTGTGTGTGTGTGTGTGTGTGTCCATGTTTGTGTCCATGTTTGTTCATCTGTATGCTTGTGTGTGTAAGAATCTATCTCTGTGTGTATATTTGTCTATAATAGATTGTGTAGCCCATATGATGTGTGTGTGGGGGGGGGGGCTGAGAGTGCATGTGCATTTATGACTGGTGTGTGTGTATGTCTGTATGTTTATACTGGATGTGTGTGTGTGTGTGTGTGTGTGTGTGTGTGTGTGTGTGTGTGTGTGTGTGTGTGTGTGTGTGTGTGTGTGTGTGTGTGTGTGTGTGTGTGTGTGTGTGTGTGTGTGTGTGTGTTTGTGCTGTGCTGTGCTGTGCTGTGCTGTGCTGTGCTGTGCTGTGCTGTGCTGTGCATGTGCATGTGTGTATTGATGCAGAAAGGGCAGTGCAGGCTACAATACGTGCTCGTCACCAGACTGAAAGGTCCAGTAGCTCAGTAGAAAGCAGTGGCCATGCTCCACTGAACCAGGGACAGCTCTAATGAAAGCCTGATGTCAGCCTCACAGATCACGTATCCCTCCACCTTACAGCGGACATGCTGACCTGTTGAGCCAAAACTTCCACTTGCATATAAATCTTTGGTCCCAAACAAAATATCTTCAGAACTGCTGACTGGATTGCCATGGAATTTTGTTGTAGACCTTTATGCTTCCCGGAGGATGAACCTTACTGACTTACGTGACCATGGCTTTTCCTCTAGTGCTACCCTTAGGCTTTGTTAGTTGTTAGTTGTACATAAGATATCTCAACATCTAATGGGCAGATTGCCATAAAACTTGCTGAGTGCATTCATGTTTTCCCAGAGGATGATCCCTACTCATTGTGGTGACCGTATGTCCTTTACTATAGCGCCACCCTTAGGCCAAAATGTATGTGTTTGCACACAAGATGGCACAAAATCTTATGGGCATTGGGCATATTGCAAAATAGACCCTACTGATTTTGACTTCTATCGACCCCCTCCCAGTCCAGCCCTGCGGGTGTCATGCAAGCAGACCTGAGGGCAACGTTAAGACTTCAGTCTGTGGTATTTTTACATTCTCTCTGGTTACTCGTCTAAAATAGCACGTTTACTCATAATGTTCAGCCAGAATAGCCTCTGATGACATGATGTCGATACCTTCTGCTCTCTAGGAACACCTGGAATGGGCGACCTGATATTTCTGTGAACTAGAAACATCTCTCCAGCTCGGATGGGTGTGAACCACAATGGACTGGAAACAATGGGCTGTGGTAGCTGGGTTCTCTTCACTGGATCTGAGGGAGATTTTGGCCTTTTCTCAGTTCTTTGTTTGTCAGCGAGAACTGATGTTCTTCTTCGTTAGTTTGCTGGTTGACCATCCTCCATTAAATGTTGGATGTATTCTGTTCACACCTCCGGAGTTAATTGGAGAGATTGTCCCCATGGCTGCCTGTCAAGTTCTGCCCCAGAGGAGAGACAGGCAGGGGAGCGCTGATAACCTTGGTAATTGGACTGTGTGTTTTTAAGCAATTTGTGTGTACAGTAGGCGTGTGCACACTTGTGTTTGTGTTTTTTAATTGTTGTTTGAGGGCTTTATTGGGATTCAATAAAGTGTACAAACACATGCACAACAAATACATCTCAGCTCCTCTGAAGCTTCACTTAAACATAAAGAACTGTATTTAATTATATTTGTTAGGTATCTGAAGTATTTTGGTCATTCTGTGCATTGATATGCTGGCATGACTTTTATTCAGTGATTTTCACAGAGGTCAGGTTTTATCTTTTTTTATGAGTAAGGGACCTAGGCTGGCTCTTGGCGTTGCTCTTGGCGTTGCCATGAAACCATACCTCACACAGATCTTAATAATGGATCTATTTTCCAAAACAGCCTAATTAGTTTGTAACAGATGCACAGATGCCAGCTCATTAATGAAAATGAGCAGCGGCTTATCTGCTTGATAAGCTCCGTCTTGATTATTACACCACTCGTCAGGTGGAGTGATTTGTCCTTTATTGTAATAAAGACATTGCTGCCTATTTCGGTGTACTAACCAGGCCTTAAGTACACTTCATTATGTTATGTCTGTGTTTGTGTGTTGATGCTTACTTGCCGTATTTTAACTTCTGACTGATCTGATGCCCCTTTGCTGTTGATTCATTTGCAGTCACATAATATGTCAATTATTATGCAGTTATTACGCACCTGCCAATTATTATGCAGATGGGAATTATTATGCGCATATATGCTAATTATCTGTGTGTGTGTGTGTGTGTGTGTGTGTGTGTGTGTGTGTGTGTGTGTGTGTGTGTGTGTGTGTGTGTGTGTGTGTGTGTGTGTGTGTGTGTGTGTGTGTGTGTGTGTGTGTGTGTGTGTGTGTGTGTGTGTGTGTGTGTGTGCATGTGTGTGACTAAACCATACCATCCAGCTATCATGACTGTCATGAAGTACCAGTTAAAGCCACTGAAAAAGACCTGAGAGGGGGTTATAGCTGGTTTTGCTTTAAGAAGTTTGGTTGAATGATTTTTCTCTCTCCCTTCTCAGAGCCTTGATGAGGAAGCTATCTTGGATCTTGGAAAAACCAGCTCCACAACCCATACAAACTATGAGACGGAAGAACTAGAGAGTGAGTGAAGTGAACCCTTCTTTTAGGGTTGAGTGTGTATACCCTGCTGTTTATTTAGTTTTTCTTGTGGCAAAGTGTTTCCTACTGAAACACAGAGGAGACCTCTGTTTGTTCCATGAAGAGATTGCCAACCTCAAAACAGACTGCAATCTCCCTCATTCATCTGATTGCAATTAGCACAGCAAGGCTTTTGACTGATCAGCTGCCCACATAGCTAGAGATTTTCCAGGTTAATCGCCTGCTTAGTAAACACGATTAGTAAACAAACACACTAGCCATACCAGTGTTATAATTCATGATACTTGGCTAATTAGCACCTCAACACTTCCCTGGTTTATCCACACAACGCAGATGAAGAAGAAAGACAAATAGAATGTAGTAGAGTCCTTCTAAGGATTTCATTTCAGTTTCCTTGACGTCATTGAGGGTATTGTTTATGGGCCTGTTTTAGCTCTGGCATTCATTACAAAATCTTAAGTTGTAAAATTGGCAAGAGCAGGCCTGGCAGCAGCCCAGAACCCAGTTCAGATTCTGCCTGTGTTGTAAATTCAAATCGGCGAATGGAGAGTTGGTGACCTGATTAATCTAAAGTTATGTTACAGAGAAACTGATCATAAAACAACCACATTTCCACCTATGTGGTGGTATGTTAGAAGCACACATCCCAGCACAGGGGATGGGTAATGGCTCAATTCTTCCAAGTGATCAATTTTTATCTGTATATTGATAAGCCACAAACACACAGATAAACTGATACTAATAATACTGATACTACTAATAAACCATCACCCAGTGTGGAATTGACCAAATACACATGACGAGGAAACCCTGTGATGTAAGAGCAAAATGGCTGCCGTGTGAATCAGGCGTACCATGGCGTGTCAGCGCTGCTCATGCAGGTCCAGAGAAGACGTCAGCAATAGGCCTGTCACAATTATTGCATAATCGTCTAATCCCAATTATTTGAGATAATTGCAATTATTTTTGCATAATCTTCATAATTGCTTCCATGTTAGAAGCCTAAAATGTTCCAATGTTCAATGCCAAACAGACAATTAAATCGTTAATCGCAATTATTTGCAATCGTGACAGCCCTAGTCAGCAACAACTACATTACAAACGGCAACGTCTCTCAGTCAAATCTCTCTACTGTTCCCTCTGCCAGCAACCCCCCTCCACCCCCACCTAGCATCCTGTGTGTCTCTACGTGGGTCCATCCTGCTCTCTCATCCCTTTGAATTGTCATCTCTTTCCCTCCTTTCATAATCCCCATTGGGTCTTACCCCCCCCCCCCCCCCCACTCTTCTCTCCCCAGCCAGTTATCTCTTTGTCCTCCCTTCACCTGCTTCCAACTCTGTCTTCTTTCTGTTCACTCCTCCACGTTCTTTCTCTCTCGCCATCTCTCTTTCTCTAACTCTTTCTCTACCTCCCCCTGTCTCCATCTGCTCAGCACGTGTGTGTGTGTGTGTGTGTGTGTGTGTGTGTGTGTGTGTGTGTGTGTGTGTGTGTGTGTGTGTGTGTGTGTGTGTGTGTGTGTGTGTGTGTGTGTGTGTGTGTGTGTGTGTGTGTGTGTGTGTGTGTGTGTGTGTGTGTGTGTGTGTGTGTGTGTGTGTGTGATCTCTAATCCTCAGAGCGATGTTTCTTGTTTTCTTTGCTCATATGTAGAGCCAGACAGATGATAGATTTTTGGCGCCGATCCCGGTGGAGTCCACCGATTACTGATGATTTTGTCAAAATATGCAACATTTTCTAATCAATTTGAAAATGGTAGATAGTGTATGATTAAAGTTTCTATTATATACAAAATGTTCTCCTATGTCATGCCCATAATAGAGATGCTAGGTTGAAAGTGGTTAGAAATCCGGAAACATCGGCTGCATAATTGTGTGTGTGTGTGTGTGTGTGCGCGTGTGCGCACGCGCGCGTCTTAGACTTGGAGCCATGTGTATTATTTTCTGTGCTCATGAGGTCCCTTCTGAAATCAAAGAAGAGTGACTCATCTATGGAAAAAATGACTCTCTGGCCGAGAAAGTAGGGCGTTTGCATCTCAGAGCTTCAATCCTGTTCAGTATGATCTGCAATGAGGGGGACAAAATGCATTGGAAGGAAATTCAGACGGGTGAAAAAGTTAACAGTCTTCTTTCACGGTGCTTCAAATGGGTTACAGAGGTGACATCCATCCAGGAAATGGAAATGAATCCGCTTCCTGTCCTTTACTCCAGGTGGTCTTTGGATTGTCATGTGTTGTACTACAGCTTTCCAAAGATATGTATTCATTATTAGGGAGGTGTAGCCGTCACAGGCTTAACCTCTCTGATTGCAATGGTACTAGATAATATTCAGAAACTCTGTACCCTGTCCTGTGGTTTTAATGAATAGCTGGTTCATGTGTATTTTAAAAGGCAGGAATCTGACCTTCAAACAGCCATAAACGTCTCACATCTCAGTAGTTGTTGGTTTAAGACATAATGAAGACAAAGTGGGGAGAATTATTTTTCTTCCTGAAAGCACCATTAATTCATCATTGTCCTTGAATGACTTCATGCCTTAGCGATACACGATGAGTAATGAAACATGCAGTTTCTCTTGTTCCCTTCATTTTCTATTTTAGGTGTGATTTTGTTGAGTAGCTTTGAAAACGCTGAACAAACATATTCATATATCATGCGTTTTATTGTGTATAACGTCCTCACCTCTTTCACTTTTCTCAGTATTTCCCTTGACAAAAAGCGTACTCTTGTGCAGTTTTTATTCGTATAATCATAAAACCAGACAGATTTCACCCATCAGTGCTTGTTGATTTGGTTACTGGTAATGTACAGTAGGTGGTGATCTGTGACATAAAGCTTGTTCTACTTTTGCACTGTTTTAAATCTCTGTGGATAAGAGTAATTAGCTGAAAGCCTTAATTAATCGTAAATTGTAAATATAATACATCCAGTGCTGGATTAATACATTTTGTGGCCCTAGGCTTTGAACCTTCTGAGGGCCCCCTAAATGGAAAATAAAGATAACATACTGAGGACAGCATAGTCAATGTGATTAGGCCTTTAGGAAGCTGTTAATTAATTCTGACGCAACAGGAAAGCGTAAAATGAATATAAATGTACATCCTATGAATAAAAATTAAGCTGTAGCCTCCTCAAACAGCACTAAGTTACAGCATATGCCTGTTATAAACCTCTCGGTTTGTCCAGCATGTCAGTATTTGTCCGAGGTAGTCACAGCCTGTGCCATATGAGATATCACCCACATACAGTGTACTGTATAAACATGTACATATACTCCCATGAGGAGATAAGGATGGTTTTCAAAGTACAAATGAGAATTTCTTTCTCTCTTCCCTTCCCTCCCAGGTCACAGGGCTGTATACGTCGGGGTCCATGTGCCTCTCGGGCGGGAAAACAAACGTCGGCATCGCCACCGAGGACACAAACATCACCGTAAGAAGAGAGAGAGAGACTCTGAGGAGGGGAAGGAGGATGGCAGGGACTCTCCCACTTATGGTCAGTAACCCCCTTGATCCATGCTATGTACAAGTTCACCAAAACGTAAATGCTTGTTCCATATATTTTATAAAATGAATATTGTTTATTGAGTGGATCCCCATTAGCTGACGCCGAGGCGACAGCTAGTTCCTTGACTGAGTAAATATTAAGCAATTTCAGTATGTTTGTTTTGGGTGAGATAACATTTACCATCATTTTGTGATTTATTACCGTATTATTCCAAACTTTTATGATCTCAGTTGATTATTAATCCATATTAATTAAGTTCATCATGAATTTATCATCCATTTAAATTTGATTAGATTCATTTATCAACTAGATTCCTTTCTATCCTTTCTATTGTATTGTCAGCTATGTTTACACATACAACTATTGTGTATAAAACTCTGAATATAAAAATCTGAGAAGAAATTGCTAGAAACTATATACTTTATATTAATGTACACTGGTATAGCAGCATAGGTCAAATAAAGATAGAAAAATATAAATAGATGTGAATTATTGTACATTAACTGTTGTAAGTGTACACAGAGTAGTAGTATATAGTAGTAGTGATCCGCCAATTATATCTTGCTACCATAATTGACGGCCACAGTCATGGAGTGTACACGAGTGTATGGGCTCAATGGCCAAGCAGACACATGGCCCAACTAACTCCACATTTTCCCCCAAAATTCCTCAATATTCTGCCTGTCAAACCAGCTGCTTCGCATCCCATCACTGTACTTGCAGGATGTACAATTAATATCAAACGCATTATGCTCCAATACTTATGCAAATCACTTCGCCAACTCAAAATTCACGTCCGGGTGTTTCTTTTCACCAGCCAATCATCATGCACCTTCGTTGCCGAGCCCCAACAGCGCACCTCCCCCACACAGCACAAAGAACGACACAACAGATCTACAAGCTAACAACGCCTTGCGCGTCTACGTGTTGTTGCCTTGCAAATCCACAAGTGACCACCCTTTCACGTTGCCACGTCCGTTGCCACGTCGCGCTGACGTACGCTAAACAAGCGTTGCCGTGCGCACTATGCGAACGAGCCCAAAGGCGCGCAAAAATAAGCCGACCATTGCTTAGACACAAAGTCAATTCAATTCAATTCAATTCAATTTTATTAAAGTGTCAAATCACAACAAGTTGTCTCAAGACACTTTACATGTAGAGAAGAGACCCAACATCCCACCCTGAGCAAGCAATTTTGCGACAGTGGCAACGAAAAACTCCCTCTTAATTCAACAGGAAGAAACGTCAGGCAGACCCTAGGCTCTAGGGCGGGGGCCTTCTGCCTCGACCGTGTTGGGGGAAAGAAGAGAGAGAGAAAGGGAGAGACAGAGGAGAGACAGAAAGAGATACAGTGCAAGCAGTAGCAATAACAATAATAGCAAATATAATAGTGTAAGATACTAGCATATGATAGTATAATATAGTACAGCAATAGTGTGTATGCAGTATATAATGGAATAATATAAAAATGTTTAAGATAATATAATATGCGGTATAGTGTAGTGTAGTAGAAGTCCACGGTCGTGTCCAGGTCGTGCTCCATGGAGAGAGGCCCGGTCCGGTCCGCAGTCACAGTCTTGAGCCGCAGCTGGGGGTCCGTAGTAACAGTCCATAGACTCCATGGAGAGGCCCAGGCCCGGTCCGCAGTCACAGTCTTGAGCCGCAGCTGGGGGTCCATAGTAATAGTCCATGGACCTGCGACGTGGGTGGTAGAAGAAACTCCGGGGAACGAGTCCCCGGTTGTAGAATTAGTGGCAGGCCTTACTAGAGCGTGAATCCGTACAGGGTTAATTACGATTGTACCAATGGGACACAAACCCACACAACCAAAGGGAGGACGGGAAGAGAGAGGACGAGGGGAGAGAGGAGAAAGGGGAAGGTGGGGGAGAGAGGATGACTATAGGGGGACTGAGTCTATACACTTCGGCTATAGGCTTTATCATAGAGAAAGGTTTTTAGTCTAGTTTTAAATATACAGAGTGTGTCTGCTTTACGGACTGAGACTGGGAGAAGGTTCCACAGCTGAGGTGCTTGAAACTTAAATGCTCTACCTCCTGTTCTAGTTTTTTGGGGGTTTACTGGAACCGTAAGCATTTTTTCATACTGTGGACGCAGTGGTGTTCTGGCTGGTTTACGGGGCTCGATGAGTTCTTTGAGATATACTGGTGCCTGTCCATTGAGAGCCTTGTATGTGAGGAGGAGAACTTTAAACTCTATTCTGTATTTAACCGGGAGCCAGTGCAAAGAGGCCAATGAAGGAGTGATATGATCTCTTCTTCTGGTTCCTGTCAGTATGCGCGCAGCGGAATTCTGGACAAGCTGCAGGCTATTTAGGGACTTACTTGGGCAGCCTGATAGTAAGGCGTTGCAATAGTCCAGCCTAGAAGTAACAAATGCGTGGACAAGTTTTTCTGCATCATTTTGGGACAGAATGTGCCTAACTTTTGCAATATTACGCAGGTGAAAAAAGGCATTTCTTGAAATTTGTTTTATGTGGGACTGAAAGGACATGTCTTGGTCAAACGTGACTCCCAGATTCTTTACAGTGGCCCTGGAGGTCAAGGTAATACCATCTAGGGTAAAATTCTCATCGATTAATTTATCTCTGAGGTGCTTAGGGCCGAGTACAATAACTTCAGTTTTGTCCGAGTTGAGGAGTAGGTAATTACGGGTCATCCAACTCTTGATGTCTATAAGACATGCTTGAAGTTTAGCCAGTTGATCTGTTTCATCTGGCTTCATTGATAGATATAATTGTGTATCATCTGCATAGCAATGGAAATTTATAGAGTGTTTCCTAATTATCTCACCTAAGGGAAGCATATATAGAGTGAATAGTATTGGTCCAAGTACAGAGCCTTGTGGGACTCCGTATTTAACCTTTTCGCGTAGTGAAGGTGTATCGTTAACGTTTACAAATTGAAATCTGTCAGACAGATAGGACTCAAACCAGTTCAATGCAGCACCCTTAATGCCAACCAGATGCTCAAGTCTCTGCAACAAAATATGGTGATCAATAGTATCAAATGCAGCACTGAGGTCCAACAGAACCAGTACAGAGAGAAGGTTATTATCGGATGCAATCAGGAGGTCATTTGTGACCTTCACCAATGCCGTCTCAGTGCTATGGTGTGCTCTGAATCCTGACTGAAAAGCTTCAAATAGCTTGTTGTTATGTAAAAAATCACATAACTGCTTGGCGACTGCTTTCTCAAGGATTTTAGAGAGAAATGGGAGGTTCGATATAGGTCTATAGTTAGCCAAAATGCCTGAGTCGAGAGTAGGCTTCTTGAGGAGGGGTTTGATGACAGCTACCTTAAAGGACTGTGGTACGTAGCCCGTCACCAGAGACATATTGATCATATCGAGTAGGGGTGCACCAACCGGGGTCAGGGCCTCTTTAAGCAATTTAGTTGGGACTGGATCCAAGAGACAGGTCGTTGGTTTGGAAGATGTGATCATTAAAGTGAATTCGGAGAGCTCGACCGGGGAGAAACTGTCCAAATATACACTGTGTCGTACAGTCACTTCTGAGGATATTACGTCGGAGGGCGGTCCGGTAGGGGCTGAGAGTAGTAGGTTATCAATACTATCTCTGATAGTATTGATTTTACCATTGAAAAAATTCATGAAATCATTGCTGTTAAGGGATATAGGAATACGCGGATCAGTAGAGTCATGACTTTTTGTCAATTTGGCTAGAGTGTCAAAAAGGAACCTATGGTTGTTTTTGTTTTCCTCTATTAGAGAGGAATAATAGGTGGCTCTGGCATTGCAGAGAGCCTTCCTATATATTTTAAGGCTGTTCTGCCAGGCTATACAGGATTCTTTCTGTTTGGTTGAACGCCATATCCTTTCAAGCTTACGTGACGTTCGCTTGAGATTTTTAGTTCCAGAGTTATACCATGGGGCTAGCCTCTGTTGCTTTATTACCCTCTTTCTTAAAGGAGCAACAGAGTCAAGCGTTGTCTGAAGGGAGCCTGTGACATTATCAACAAAGTGGTCGACCTGAGAGGGGCTATAGGTATAAAGATCTTCAATTGTATTGGAATATACTGAGTTGATGGCTGATGGTATTGCTTCCTTAAATTTGCCCACAGCACTATCAGATATATTTCTACCAAATACATTTTTGTCCAATGGTGAGTAATCAATTAATGTAAAATCAAAAGTTATTAAATAGTGGTCGGAGAGGTTCTCATTATATGGGAAGACTATGAGATGTTCAATTTCAATACCATAGACCAAAACAAGGTCGAGGGTATGGTTGAACTTGTGAGTAGGTTTATCTACACACTGAGAGAAACCAATTGACTCAATTAATGTAATAAACGCTTTACTGAGGCTATCGGTTGCAACATCCACGTGGATATTCATATCGGCAGCCAGAATGATTCTGTCAGAGTCTAGGACTAGGCGTGATAGAAACTCTGAAAATTCAGATAGAAATTCAGTGTAGGCCCCAGGAGGGCGGTACACTGTAACAAACAATAGAGGCTGTAATGATTTCCAGCTTGGGTGCGAAAGAGTGAGAACCAGACTTTCAAACGTTTTGTAAGTCAGCCTGGGTCTGGGGCTGATTATTAAGCTTGAGTTGAATATGGCTGCAAGTCAGACCTGGCAACGCAGCCTACGCCAATCATGTGTGAGAGATCTACAAGCTATGGGGTAGAGACGCCGTGTGCCATGCACCGTATCTTAGCAACAACGAAAGCGCTCACTCTCATTGGTCCTGTCACGCTAAGAGCAGTTTCCAGACAATGGCATCGCAGAGAGCTTGCTGTAGTGTTTACATATATCTATGCCTGTAGCCATCAGTCAGTCGCAGCGACGACGGACAGGGCGCTGTGATAGTTGCCATGTAGCTAACGCTAACGTGGTTGTCATACCTGCAGCGGCTGTGCAATCACTTTGTCAACAATATTCGTGTGGTGAATGTTATTATTGCTGCTCCCTTAGTCCATTGTAGATGATGTATGTTGTGGTATGTAACGTAATGGCAGGACCGCCCCGTGCAACGCACGTTTAGGCTGCATTATGTTGTAATTTCAGATCATTTCGGTCCGATTAGGGCAATGGCTATCCCCCGCCCCCCCCCCCCCCCCTACATCATATTTGAACTGGGGACCCCCCCATTTTGTTTGACTCCGTTCCACAAGTCAATATTGTGAAAATAGCAGATCTACAAGCTCACAACCCTCACGTTGAGAGGCGTTGTGAGCTTGCAGATCGGCAATTTTCAACATGTTTGCCTCTTTCTTATATTATTTGACAATGTGGCCAATGTTTTATAGTATAGTTTGTTGACTACTTTTGTTGCAGTAATGGTCTTTTCCTTTACTTTAGCTTTTTCATTGTCTCCGCCAGGCCGAAAGCCATGGCGCCAGAGTATGTTTTACCCCCTGTCCGTCCGTCTGTGGATAGCTAATCTCCCGCATCGTTGGCTTGCTCGCAGCGAAACTGTGCACACACTCCCTGGATGCCAATTCAGAACCTCTGCCCCCATTTCAATACACGCCGTCTCCGTTTGTAGGTGTGTGTGTGTGTGTGCGCGCGCACACGGAAATTACTTCAACGCGCGCGCGTGTGTGTGTGTGCAGTACTGTGCGTCTTCTGATTATTAAAAGACGCATCCAACTCACCATTCGTGTGTCCACATGCACTGTTGTGCAAACACACAAAAACAGCCGCCATCTCCACACACATTCCTTGTGTGTGTGTGTGTGTGTGTGTGTGTGTGTGTGTGTGTGTGTGTGTGTGTGTGTGTGTGTACGCGCGCAACAACACACAAACGGCCGCCATTTTCACCAGATTGTACAGGGTCACACATTTCCGTATAACACCCGCCACCGAAAAGATGTATGATGACTCATTGTATTATTATTTGATTATTAGATAATGATTATACATGCCCCATGATTATTATAAGATCATATATCTTAATCAAATATTATAATCATATGATATAATTAATCATCATAACTTATTAATACTCATAATAAAATAACAATATTAAATAACAATATATTGCCCATTTCCCCCCAGCCATTTCGCCATTTAGATATGTATATATATATAGAGAGAGAGATAGATAGAGATAGAGATAGAGATAGAGAGATAGACAGATAGATAGATAGATAGATATCCAGTAAAGTGCAGTACTTGAGCACATGTAGTTATTTACTCACCTCTGTAATTTAATTCATGACTCCCAGGATCCATTCTCTTTTGGACTCCTCTTAGGACATGCTTATGTCTCCTACAGACTACGATAGGCTACTTTACAGGTCACACTTGGACCATTGATAGGCAGGAGTAGGCAGCTTTAGCTTTGTAAAAGGTGTGAATGGGCCAGCCAATGTATCACTTCAGTAACGTCACTGGCGGCCGGCGGCTGTGTCTATTGTTGTCGGAGCAGAATTCATTTTCCTGGCAAATCTTCACTGACCGGGCCATGGCCCCACTAGCCCTCATGACGCTACGCCAGTGATCGGCGCTGCCAAGTGGTCTCTACGTGGGCGTGGGCGCTACGTGGGCGTGGACGCTACGTGGGCGTGGACGCTACGTGGGCGTGGACGCTACGTGGGCGTGGGCGCTAGATGTGAGGCCGGCACAGCCGGCCGAACTTCTGGTAATAATAATTTGAATCATTACGGTAATTTTATCTATCAGTAATACCGGCCTAGTGGCCCAATCACAGGCTATAGTGGCCCAGGTGTCCCACCCAAACATATAACGGTTGATCTAGAAGCCCACAATGTGTGGCTGACTCGACGTGTTGTGGGCTTGTAGATCTTCTATGTTCGGTGCTCTCAGTCTGTCAGCACAGCAGAGAGAGAAAACAGCGCTCACACTTGAAGAAGGAAGTTTTGCATGAGAAGGAGGTGATGTGGTAAGCACAACAACAGAAAGACCGTATGGCTTCCTTATCCAACATTAAGCATGGATAAGCACAAAATAGAGACGCATGACCGACCGCATTGCGTTGTGAATGTAGGCTGTCAAACAAAGTAGATGGTCTCTATCACAAAATGGTTTAGAATAGTTGCTACTGTAGCTATCTGAAGAACGTTAAACAGCAAACTGTGCATGGTGTGTGGTGTGTTGCAATTAACTATGTCTAGATATCTAAAGTATGGCAAACAATAATAATTCTATGCTATCCTAATTGATTGATTGAATTTTTGTCCCTGTCCAGCCCTGTAGCAGAGCCAGACCAATATATCAGTCAGGACGATATATCGGCCATTATTTGACTTTTTTGATGACATTGGTATTGGCAATTATGCAATGGGTCCTGATTCTGAACCACTTACAACCTGGCATCCTAATTTGGGCATGTCATTCTAGGCAGAATCTTTTCAAAAATACCAGATTAACAAGCTCACAATGTGTCGAGACTCGCAAGCTCGTAGATCGGCTATTTTTTAAATGTTTGAGGTTAAATAAAATCACGTTCAGTTTATTTTTATCTATCAACATTTATTTTTCTACTTAAGTTACATGTTCTCTAATAGAAACTTTAACTTTGACAAAATATTGGTCAAAACATCGGTAATAGGAGGTCTAGGATTCTCCAACATTGGGATTGATCTGGCTCTTAACCGGATGATCGGCTGCAGTCTGCACCTGTCCTTGTCAGTACAGGCAGCAAACCAGGTGGTGATGGATGCAGTTAGGATGGACCATGATGGCTGTGAACTGGACCATCATTTCCTGTAGCGGGTTGAATTTCTTCAGCTGCTGCAGGAAGTCCCTGGTGATGATGGCTGAACAGTCATTGTAAATGTTAAATTTGTTTTCAGAGAATTTGAAATAATTCTGCTGTAATGCATCAATGTGGTTGGCACACAATTATGTGTCAAATCAGTGGGATAATATCACGCAAAATGTACAGATATCAAAATTGTTTCCAATATGTTGTATTGGGAACAATTTTGACATCTGTACCTTTTTAAGTGATTATCAGCCGATAACCAATTTGATGAATGATACACTGTATCATGTATCCCCACCTCAGATACAGTATTAAACGTGGAGAAGTCGTATCTGCCTTCCTCAAAGACATTAGCCTCGTTAGCTGTTTTATTTCCCCCTGTAGACTGAGCATCTCATAAACGACAACCTTCACCACAGTGAAGATTGGTAGAGAAATGTGACAGGGTGTCACCATGTAATGTGTTGGCTGAAAGGCATCAGCCCACTCAAACTCCTCCCTCTGCCTTTTAGAAAATATGAGGTCTGAAATACATCAGCCAGCTCAGAAAGGCCAAGCACGACACATGGGAGCCAGCCAGCTCCAATAGCGATTAAACCTTTGATATTTCAGAAAACCCGTGTTTGTGTTCCAACATCCCATCATTGGCTTAACAACACAGAGCAGAGACACTGCAGGCAGTCGGTCGTAAAACGCTTTTCCTGCCGTGAGGATGTTTTCTGAAGATTGGAGAGACCACTACACACACATAGTCTAGCCTCTAGGCTGAGAATAACTGCAAACACTACTCTCTCTCTGTGTGTGTGTGTGTGTGTGTGTGTGTGTGTGTGTGTGTGTGTGTGTGTGTGTGTGTGTGTGTGTGTGTGTGTGTGTGTGTGTGTGTGTGTGTGTGTGTGTGTGTGTGTGTGTGTGTGTGTGTGTGTGTGTGTGTGTGTGTGTGTGTGTGTGTGTGTGTGTTAAACTTAGAGTGATGTGATAAAGCCTGTATCCAAGTATGAAGTCTGTTTCCTCCTTTTGTATACTGAAATCTGGTATTGTGTGTGTGTGCCAGCCAATAATCCCTCGCAACTTTTTGGAAAGAGAAAAGAGAACATTGTGTGCAGTCCTAATGCAGAATGAGTACATCTTCAGCTCTTACCACTATACCTGTAAACTCGCAAATAAACCTAATATTTAGTCATTATCCACAGGTGCTGCTCACAGGAATTGACCACGCTATTTTACAATTTGTCATACCATGGTGTTGTGCTACAAAAATAGCAGATCCAAAAGCCCACAGCGCCGCGAGCTTGTAGATCTGCTATTTTTCACAATTCTAGCAATAATGACATGCCAAACACGTGTTGAACGTGGTTAAAAAGACCAATGTCTTGGATCACATAGAAAGCCCTCAACAGTGAGACGATTTGATATAAAGCAATACAACCTATATAATGCAGAGGCTGGATCTGTTATCCGTTGAGTCTATTCTGTGCTTGTTGCTGTTACAAGAAGATACATTGACAGTGCTGCTCTCCTTTCTGTCTGTGACTGAGTGACCAGGACCTACGAGTGACAGCCCACAGCTTGCATTGGGGGGAAAAAAAAATCAGTATGCACCATCACGCCCTGGTACTCCAGTTCCGGCCATCTGTTGCATGCAGCAAAAGTGTGCACTAATGGAAAACCCACCATATTCTTGTAACAGGGAAATATGAAGTGGCTTGAAGAGTAGCATGACAAAACGTCTCTCTGTCTTTAGTAATGCATCTCGTTCTCCATTCCTGTGGCATCGTCTGTGGTTGTTCTGTTTGGCACCAGATGTCCTGATAGTATCTCTACCTCCTAATTCAATCAATGAAAAGTAGATGTTTTTTTTCTCCGTTGTTTTGCCTCAGACCTCAGAAGACCATGCTGAAAAGGGATTCTCTGTACGGGGTTGTCTGAGTAATAAAGTAGAAAGGCGTTATAATGATTAGGGCTGCAACTAACAATTATTTTTCAAAATTGATTAAATTATTTGATTAATCTGCGCAATTCATTTTGACAATAAAATGACCTATTAATGATTACTATTGATCAATTAATACTTGATTAATTGATTCATCCCGAATGTTGATGCATTGGCTGTTATGGTTCCTGCTGGTAAAATGCACTTTCCTTCTCCAGGACTATCATTTTTGACATGTGTAGTTATGATGACCCTTTGTCCCCCCAGACACGCCTTCTCAGCGGGTTCAGTTCATCCTGGGTACGGAGGATGACGACCTTGAGCACGTGCCCCATGACCTCTTCACTGAACTGGATGAACTGTCTTTCAGAGATGGCGGCGCCACAGAGTGGAAGGAGACTGCCAGGTCAGACAGCAGCACAACACATGACGGCTCTGTTATTACCCCTCAACGGGGGTGTTGGGAAAATATTTGTCTCCATATGCCTTTGACAGCCATGCTCATTTGCCATACGCTCTTATCTGACTCCAGACAGCTTCTGCCTCACACTCCACCTTGTTGTCTTGCAATGGAATGGTCTGCATCTCTGTTATATTCAGTGCTTTTATCTAAAGTGCTTTACAATGTGCATTCAATGTACAATGTACATTCACCCATTCACATACACATTCGCACACTGACGGCAGAGGCAACCCTGCACGGCACCAACCTGCACATCAGGACAGGCAGGCTTTCGGTGTCTTTCTCTCTTCAGCATGAAGCCAGGATGAGCCAGGGATCGAATCTGGAACTTTCCAGCTCCCTGGCAGCCACTCTACCACCTGAGCCACTCCTGCCCCATTGACCATCTCGCTTAAATACTTCTATCACAACGTTTTTTCCTGAGCTTTAACATAGTTTTTCAAAGTGGTGTCTCTTGGCAAACACTCTCCTGTTACCGATTGTTTGCTTACTGTTATGACTTATGCTGATGCAGACACCACAGAAGTAGATATGAGGTGTGAGTCAGCCTGTGTGTGTGCGCAAGTGTGTTTTTGTATCTGTTGTGTGTATCTATGCGTATCCGTATACTATTCATATGGATTTCTGTACATGTGTCTATATATCTGTACACTGTATGTGTCTGTGCGTGCTCATGGACACACCTGTTTGTTTGCATACATACATGCGTGTGCTCTGCAGTTAAATTTAGCATGGCATCATATTTTTACATTGCAGCACATCACAAGCTTTGGACACAGCAACGGTCTCATACTGTAGGTAGAGCACCTGGCATCAGTAGCCTACTAAACCACACGAAGTGTCCCTATTCTAGCCAAACTAGAACCTCACAACACGTTGCAATGCGATGCATTGTGAGTTTGTAGTTAGATTATTTTCGGTGAATAGATTTGTTGTAGAGGGAAATACTAGACTCTAGTATTTCCCTATATACCAAATCTATTCACCGACAGAATTTGGTGAATCCCTGGGATCCCCCATACTAGATCCTCCCCCCATACTACAGTAGGTCCTCTAGTAACTAGATGATCTAGTATATAGAGCCCTGGGGGACCCTGGTCAACTACATAGGGTTAAACTTCAAGGTGAACAGCGTCTATACAAAGTTAAACAGCCCCTCTATTTCTGTAAATGTTTTCCACTGAAGTGTGGTTCCCCTGATGTCTGTGGTGTCCCCTTATATTAATGTGCTTCTGGGTTTTATATTAAAAGTATGGATTTATTGGCAGCCAGCAACATTATATATTTGATATACTGTATATATATACATTGGATGAATTAATAAGGATAAAGTTAGCGTTAAGATCATGGCTCTGAAGAAAGTAAAGGCAGTTATTTTACATTTTTGGTGAATTAGTCCTAGACAGATTTTATCCCGTCCGTAATGCTTATGTATTTGTTTTTCCACCCAGATGGTTGAAGTTTGAGGAGGACGTGGAGGATGGAGGAGAGCGGTGGAGTAAACCGTACGTGGCCACGCTGTCGCTACACAGCCTGTTTGAGCTGCGGAGCTGCATCCTCAACGGTACCGTCATGCTGGACATGAGGGCCAACTGCATCGAGGACATCGCAGGTACACTGGATTTAACCACGGCCAGTACAGTCCCATATTTTTGCTGGAGGTTTTTGCTTCGTACAGACAGGACAATGAAGTGAGGGCAGAGATTTGGGGTGGGGGGTGTATGTGGCATAGGTTTGACTTGGAGATGGGGGATCGAACCAAAGGTGTTGAGCATACAGTATATAACTCAAGTTGTTTTCTACTTCTTCAGTGTTATATGCTATTATTTGTCCCACCTCCTCACTTTTGTCCCAAACAAGATATCTCGAAACCTACTGGCTGGACTGGACAGTGCACATTCATGAACCCTATTGATTTTGGTGACCCAGTGGCCTATCGTTACCCTTGGTGTAAAGTGTCCAGTTGCACACAAGATATTCCAAAACCTAATGGATAGAATGCCAAGACACTTGAGGATGAACCCTGACCATTTGAGTGACCCCATGATCTTTCCGTGTGACCCTCAGGCTAAAATGACAACATTGCACACAACGTATTTCATGATCTAACAGACAGGATGAACCCTAATGATTTTGTTGACCCCATTGCCTTAATCCAAATTTAGAAGTAGCACAGCCTCTAGGGGCTGCTAGCAAGGCTTTTTTACTCTCTTAGTCTTGTTTTTTTTATAATCCTGTTTTATTTAGAAACAAATCTATAACTAATTGTCTCTTTTACCTTGTGTCTGTATGTGTGTGGGCATATGTGTGTGTTGCGTGCAAACGTACACGTATGTATGAATGTGTCCACGTGCCTTGCGTGTGCTGACTGTGACCTATGCGTGTCCTTGTGTGTGACTCAGACATGCTGATAGACAGCATGGTGGCCTCAGGCCAGCTGCAGGAGGACCTGAGGAACAAGGTGCGGGAGGCCATGCTGAAGAGACACCACCACCAGAACGAGAGGAAGCTCAGCAACCGCATCCCTCTGGTGCGCTCCATCGCTGACATAGGCAAGAAACACTCTGACCCCCTGTTGCTTGACAGAAACGGTGAGACCCCCGCGATGCACTCGCATTTCTTTTCTTCACTGGCCCCTCTCCTCCCTTTTCAACCCGGGGGAGAGACCGGTCCTCAAAGTCCACTGTTTGAATCTCCCACCAATGCCAGCGTAGAAGTTAGAAGGTAAAAAAATAAAATCTAGGGAATGATTAATAATCCATTAAGACCAGGAAAGCATCTGTGTCATTTTAGATTTCTTGTAGATCTGCTATTTTTTGAAAATGTGTGCATATCTTTGAATATATATATATATATTTAAAGCGAACAGGGTCCCTGGGAAAAAAATAATTAGATGGGGGGGGGTTCCCGGCCAAATACATATCTAAAAATGTTTTCTAAATCCTAACAGTATGATATGTATTTGGCTGCAGACCCCCATCTCAAAATATGTTGTTCAAGGGACCCCCTGAAGCACAGATCGGAGTTACAAATGTTCGCTTTAAAACATATATATATATTCAAAGATTTGCAAACAATCTCAAGATTTTTCAAAAAATAGCAGATCTACATAGCGCAGCACCGAGTGCCACGCTATGAGGTTGTAGATCTGAGCCTGTAGATCTGCTTGTAGATCTGCTATTTTTGAATAGCCAACGAAATCTTAAAATGACACAGATGCTTTCCCGGTCCTAATAGATTAATAGAGAAGAAGAAATCCGGGTGCTCGTCAATTGCACGGGCATGGACTTCTGGTGTACAGTACTGTATATCCGGCCTGCCTGACAGCTTATACCGCCAACCTTTAGTGTGGGCGAGTGGTTATTTCTTAGTAGTAATTTCTTTTGCATTCTGGCGACTGGTATAAATTTCAATTTAGTTTTGAAAATAGCGGATCTACAAGCTCACAATGCGTTGCATCGCAAAGCTTGTAGATCGCCTTTTCTTCTCGCTATTTTCAGTTTTAAAAAGATTAATTTCGCAATGTAGGGGCCGCACTCAGAGGCTATGGCTATTTGGGGGTCCTTGGCGTGGAAAAGTATGGGAACCCCTGGTATAAGTTGTTGTGTGTGTGTGTGTGTATCTCTTCCATCTGGGCATGGCTGCATTGTTGTCTTGTTGATATACTGTACAGTACGTTGAGCTTTTTAACCCATTCAATCCGGGAACGCATCTACAAATGTCTTCTAAATCCTTTCTGAAAAACCTATGTTGTTATAATATCAGTGGTGCTTTTTCATAATTGTCAAGAACCCCCAAAATGATATGAATTTGGCCGCTGACCCCCATCTCAGAATGTTTAGTTCCAGGGACCCCCAGAAGCAAAGAATTGAGTTGCAAATGTTTCCTTAAAAAATATATATTCAAAGATTTGCACACATTTTCACGATTTTTCAAAAAAATAGCAGATCTACAAGCTCATAGCACGGCACAGAGTTCCGTGCTATGAGCTTGTAGATCTGCTATTTTTTAATAGCCAAAATATTAAATAATGGTTATAGCTAAAATCTAAAATGACACAGATGCGTTCCTGGATTGAATGGGTTAAATTCTCTGTGTGCCCGGCCTGGGATTATGTGAATGAATGGACGTGGCTTTGACCATTGCTGTGCCCATGGTCTTTCTCCATAGGTGCAGGGTTTGAATTTGTGCACCATTTTAACCGTGAAATGTAAATGTGGAAAGGTAAAAACATCCAGTTTATACATGTTGTCTTGACGTTACAATGAATAATAGTACTTTTTTTTTAGGCTGTGTGCCCACAGTATTACTTCTGACTCATCTGTTTGCTTGCATTCAATGAACTGAGTCTATTCTAACTCTGCATGCAAGCCTCTCTCGATTCCCAGTCACACTGTGTGATTGGCTGGTGTGTGGTTGAACCGGACAAGCTGATTGGCCCTCGTGGGCTTTCTCAACTTTCCCCCCTCACACACACATCTCTCTCTCTCCCACTGAACCACACTCTCTCGTCCTGTCAGTCTTGCACACAACCCATCACCCCCTCACTTCTCTCTCTCTCTAACTGCACTCTTCTGTCCTCCGCCCCTTCTGCCATCTCCACCTGAAACCATCTCCCAGATATGCTTCTACCTCATTATGTTGTTCCCTTCTTCTCCTCCATCCCCCCCTCTCTCCCTCGCTCCTCCCTCTCTCGTCTTTACCATTGTCTCCTCTATTAGGAGAGGGCCTGTCCTCTTCTCGTCTGTCTCTCCACAAGCCGGGGCCGGCGTCCTCTGTCGCCAACCTGTCCGAGAGGCACGAGTCCCGGGTCTCTCTCCTCCTCGGCCACCTCCTGCCCTCCTCGGCCGGCCACGCCCCTTCCCCCCTCAGCACCCCCCAAAATACTCCCCCTTCCTTCCGGCGCTCTTCGAAGAACCCGCCCCAGGCTATTCCGGAGGTGGTGGTGTCTCCCCCTGATGACGACGACGGTACGGAGGGCGAGGAGGCGGCGGGCGCTGCCGGCACATTTCGGCTGGATAGACAAGCGTCCACGGACTCCCACGGCCACCAGCTGCTGCCGTTAGAAGGCAAATATCTGTGTAGCCCGGCAGTGTGAGTCACGGCTTGACCGGAGAACACTAGCACTATAGCATGCTGGCTGTGGCCCCCCCTCCCGCTGCTACGTCAACCACCACGGCCACCCACAACCCCACCCACCCAGCGACCATCAAGTCATTAAAGGGCGACGTCACCGAGGTTCAACCTGAACCCTGGCGTTCCACTGTGAGAAGGACACGTGAAAACGTTACACTTTATTATACTTCCCAACACGTTCTGTGTAAAACCCGTCATTTGGGAAAGTGTTTGGGAATTTTCAAGCGTTCTTGCCACAGAATGATAGGATTCAACTTGTAAATCAAGTTGCCCTTTAATGACACAGCAAGGTTCACTCACTGACTCTACCAGCTCTCCTCTCTCTGTAGTCTCGCGTAGCCAGACGATCAGAGATCTCCGCCTACCGATATGTCTGGAGAAATCTAAATTCAATGTAGGGGCTAGAAACTAAAGTCTTTCTAATTCCGCAATGCACTTAATTTTTAAATGTCCAAAATGGTTTCCACTCACGTTTAGCCCCCACATTGAATTTAGATGTCACCAGATGAGAGACTACTTTCTCTCTCTGTCTCACACCTCATTCTTCCCCACACCTCTCCTTCTGTCTTATCTGTCCTATCTGTCTGTCCTCCTCTAATGTTCCTGTTTGGTGCCATAACTTTAATTGCCTCTGTCGGTCCTTATCTTTTCCTCTCTCTCTCTTGCACTCAACTTCTCTTGGCATCATAGTCTTTCATCTTCCCGTCTGTCTCACTCTCATCTCCTCCCAGCTCTCTGCTCAACACTTGATACCTTGCTTGGATCTGTCTCTCCATATTGTGCTCTCTGTGTGGCTGCATGGATCTCTCGTTCAATCGAGCGTATGTCCAGTGTCCTGTGATTGTCCCGTACTCTCACCCGCTCTTCTCTGTGCTGAGAAGGTGTTCTCTGTTGAGATGTACCATCTAATTGTCCCTCCTATACATATGTATATGTATATACTTTATGTGCTTCCTTTTTGTTTTTGGTTCAGAGCGCGATTATAGAAAACAGCCGCTGTGCCAATTGCTGGAGGTCCTGTATTCTATAAAAAGCGTGGCTCTGTGCACTGTGTTGAATGCATGTTGACGTAGAACTACGCCATCCTTTTTGTTCTTTTACCCTCACACCTTTTTGGGGTATTTTTGGTGTCCATATCCCTTCCTCCTTCTCAATTCCTAAGTATAATCACACACACACACAGTCAACAGACTCCTCCCCCTTCCGTTACGAGTCTAGCGAGGGTAACGTGTGTGCCAGGCAGCCTGGCTAAATATAAGTCCTGTAGGAGGGGGGTTGTGTTGGTATGTACTATCACCATCACATACAGTCACTTTGTGTTCCTGTTTCCAATGCCAGGCCTCTGTCTGTTATTTATAGATATACGTACGTGTGTGTGTGTGTGTGTGCATGCGTGCGTGTGTGTGTGTGACGTAGGGGTGCATAATATGTGTGTGTGCCGTGGAGGGGGCTGCTGCAATTGAATGTTGGGTCATGAGAACCAGAGACTGTTGAGTTGGAGGAGAAAGCTAAAGGTTGGGGTGGTCTTATAATAGATAGCCTCTGTTATTCTAGATACATGCGTGCACGCACACACAAACAATATCCCATGACATAGTGCCTTGGCGTTAACGTGCAGCAGAGCTGGAGGGTAACTTATTTTTTATCTGTTAGGTACTTATCAAAATATGACTGATAGAGAGTACATACTGTACTATAGTTACAACATTTGTCCATCATCTAGTATTAATGTTCCACTTCAGGTTGGAGCTTTAGTTAAGTCCTTTTTATTGCATTTTATACTGTAGATGCCATCTACACTAAAAGAGTAAAGAGCATCATGCTCTTTTCCATAACGTGTTAGGGTTAATATCTCTCACACACAGCTGCACACAAACCAGCTATGTGACAGCATATTAGACAGAGATGTGGGAGGATCAGCGGACCATGAAATGCCTCCCATGTATCACATACTGTACTGTACATAACGCTTGATGATAAATGTCATATTCTAGCCTCCTTCAGGTTGTCAGTGATTGAAGTCAGCTGCTCCTATGTAATTGATTCTACGCATGCAATTTGCCATTGCTTATAGCATATTTGAGCTACAGCGGGGGGGCATTGCTGCAAAACAGTTTATTTATACATATACACTTGGTTGGATTGAGGAGTAAGTTGGCTAAGAGTTAGCGGGTAGAGCAAGCAGTCGACTGTACTCTCCCCCCTGTGATGCAGGGCATGTGCACATAGGTGTGCTTTATGGGTTCAGTGAACATCACTTAATTAAACCGCTGCTCTGAGCTATTTGTGACTTATCCCAAGCTGTGCGTTCAAATGGATGTATTTAACGGATGTATAAATATAAACCTGACAATCCCTAGTTAGATACACTGGAGGGCCTACTGAGAACTGTACAACAACTGTACCATACGGCCATTGATCTGTGATTTGTGCGGGGACTTTAAAGGGCAATAGGTCTTAAAGCCCCCAGAGTAGCTTCCTTCCGTCTGTCCATGAAAGGAGTCAGTGGGTTTAAACCTTTTTTTCTCCTTTTTTTTTTCATCAACTGTTTAGTGTTTTTTCTCTCCCCAATTTAGTTGTTTTGCCAATTCCCTGTGTGTCTAGTCCTGCCAACCCCTACTGTTTGGTCTGGGGTGGCTGTAGACAACCACAAGTCTCCTCCGATACACCAGGAGTCGCCAGACGCTCCTTTTCACCTGACAGAGTTTCCCAGGGAGGGTGTAACGTGTGAGGAGGAACATGCTATCCGTCCCAGAATTGCCACATTTCTTTGTGCACACTTTTCAAATATTTAAGTTTAGTTTTATAACGGCTACTCACTAGAACCCGCTCTACAGACCATATCACGCCTGTCTTCCATGAGCTTCACTGGCTTTCCGTCAAATACAGAATTGATTCCAAGATACTGCTCATCACCTACAAGGCCCTCAATTACCTCGCCCCCAGCTACCTCTCTGACCTCCTGTTCCCTCAGGTCTGGTGATGACAACCTCCTGGTTGAACCGAACTTGGGGTGACAGGGCCCCAACCTTTCCTTGTTTAAAACCCACCTCTTCAGACTTGCCTTCCCCTCTTAAACTTATATTTTGACTTTTTGCTTAGTTTTTATATATTTTTTACTTTTACTTAAAGTTATTGGTTTTGTTTTGTAAAGCAACTTGAAAAGTGCTATATAAATGTCATGTATTAGTATTATATTATTAATAATATTAATGGGGCCTTGATCAGGCTCATACCTTGACCAAATTTGGAATCATACATCACATATACATACGTCATAGATGACTGATGTCAAAGGTGGGCCACAATGAGATCCACATTGGAGCCACGCCATTCTCATGTGGATCTCGGGATCCACATGATCAGATTTTTGTATTATTCTTTTTTATCAAATTTTAATTAAACTTTTAACAAATATTATTTTTTTAACAAATAATATTTTAACAATGTTTAGAAGAAAATTAATGGCAACAAAAAGGATGATGGAAAAAGAAAATGGAAAAATAGGGAAGATGTGTGTGTGTGTGTGTGTGTGTGTGTTAGGCAGTTTGCACTAGGAATTTGGTGCTGACCAGACAAACCAAACCTGTTATAGACGGCTAGACACCTACAGAACCACGGCATAATTATCTTTTTTTTTCTTTTACAATTTCATGATGACATTGAGTAAAGGGGATATTAGAATACTGACGGTCTAAGAACGCACTAGACTCCACCTCTCGACGCCAGCTCTTTTAATAAGGCCGCTGTTGGCGAACATTCCACAGTTTAATCTTGCTGAATGATGTACGGTGGCAGGATGCAACCTGCGATAATCCCTCTCTTATTCTCGCAGGCTTAGGGAGGAATGTGAGCAATGGCGTTCGTGATCAGCGGTCACGGCTTCCCCGTTGTCCTCTGGCGGTGTGGAGGGGGTTACACCAGGGCACCAGTCAGCAGGCTTGGATCACTACGTGTCAACTGACACGTACTGTAGGACTGTCGCGACCATGACATTTTTATTGTCATACAAATAATTGCGATTAACGATTTCATTGTGGTTTAGGCGTTGAACATTGGAACATATTAATCAAAATTACTTTTCAGTTTTTTTCTTTTAGGCTTTGTAAACAAAAACCTAATCAAAATCAAATGAAAATAAATAATGTACTATGGCTAAAACATGTCATATTTAATACATGTTTATGTAGAATTTTGTTTGAAATAGTGGAAATAGCTAAACACTTTCAACAGATGAATTTATTCAAATGAAGGGAAACGCATCTGCAAAAGTATTGCGATTATGTAATAATTGTGACTGGTCTACTGACAAGCTGGTGGAGACTGGACACTGGGGAAGATGGCCTGTTAGGACTTGGAATTGAGGGGAAAGGAAATGGGAGTTTGAAGCTGTATTGAATCTTTAGATTTTTTTTAACTTATATTAGAAATGTGATGTTGATCTGTGTTTAGACAACGGCTGAATTTGAAAACCTAACATGGCCGGCGGCCAGTAGTGTTCTGCAGTCAGTAATGACTGACGGGGTCGGAATGCAGAGTTAAGAGTTAATTGTGCTAAGGGAATGCACATGGTAGTGACGTACGCACATGTGAACAAGGTAGGAAAGTTTCAGTCTAAAAAAAGCTGTTCTTAATAGCACTGGGCTGAGGACACACAGTCTGTAGAATGTTGTTGATCGGTTTATGTCTTGAGGAGTCACATACAGGAGGGTACAGTTACACTGAATTATGAAGACAACATTTTACGAACAATTACAAATCACTAGTCATTTTAATTGCTACAAAGTTATTGGGGAAAATAAGAAAAACTGTTTGAAGGAACATACTTTAGAATTGCAGAGAGGAGAGAGAGGTTGCCTCAAACATCATCTCATTTCACCTCCTGTTCTTCTGTACCTGAAGTGCTAGCGTCTCCTGTCTCCTGTATGGCCGCGTTGAAGTGGGAGATCGGTAAAGCCGCTTCAATGCTTGTCTCCGCCGCTTGAAGGTGTTTGGTTGTGTATTATCAATACCTTCCTTCACCTTTGTCTCTGGGATGATGATGATGATGATACAAGCCAAGCTGCTTTGACATAAGCAGTGGAACGTTTTAATAGTATTCCCAGTTTTAAGAGATTTAGAAAACTGGAAGTGATTGATTTTCTGCATTTCTGTGTTTCCTCAAATCTATGAAGAGATATAGTTACGTTACTGCCCCATTGAAACAAAATCACAATGTAAAATCTATTGAACCTCAAAGCCATCTTCAGCGGGTGCTTGTGTCTCCCTCCATTTTCCAGAAGTAACACGACTGACTCATTTTTTTCCCTCTCTCCTCTTACTCTCTCCTCCTCTTCCTCATCTCCCCCCGGTCTCATCAATATCAGGGCCTCTGGTGTCCCCTAACTCTGTCCCCAACAACCTGGACGGTAACAAGTCATCGGAGAGGAGGCCTTCCAAAGTAGGGGTCAGTAGAGAAAGCAGCAGTGTCGACTTGAGCAAGGTAACCTAACCCTGGTACTGAGCACAGAGACAACCCATCATGGCAAACAGCTACCATGACTCCATTGTTTGTCCCTCATGTTTCCTGGACTGATGGCTAGTTATCTGGGTGTACAGATGGAATGGATCCAACGGTCAGTGGTCCAAGTTGGTAAACCAGCACCAAACCCCCCAGCCCCCAAGTGTCCTGGTCTTTGCCCTCTTTTTCTTTTAGTAATTATAATACCTTTTAATTGCTATGGTTCAGTGTGGAACTGAGAATGTGTCCATTTTATGTCCCTATTCTGGCCATGTCATAATAGGCGAACATTTGGCGAAAATAGGCAAACATTTAGCAGAAATTGCCTATCTGCAAGCTCACATCGCTTCGTAACGCAAGTTTGTTGGTCAGATTTTCGCTATTTGACGTACAACAACGTATATAGTGTTTAAGTGATTACGTGTCCACTGATCACAGCATTAGTAATTGCTGCAGATGGTGGGAAGGTCTGAGAATCGGCCCCAATTAGATTCTGTAACGCCTCCAAATTACATGGCTGAGAACCGTCATATCATTTCACGATAACCTCCTCCCTGAAATAAAAGCACTTGTAGGCATAAGCAGCCAGTTATCAGCCTAAAAACAGCTTTCATGTCTGCCAAGAAACGAAAATGTATGATGAGTTGGAGGATAAAAGAGAAGGGTAAAAGGCTGAGGGGGTAGAGATTAGTCGCTGACAGCAGCTCTGCATTTAGCATCACATATCATAAATTTAGTGGACCGGCTCATACTGGAAAATTAATAAAACTAAAATACACATTTAAAGAAATAATTTAAAAAAAAAAGTTTTCTTTCTGTTTGGGTTCGGTGGACCTGACAGGAAGATGGCTATTCTTTGCTCAGTACTTGGTAGTTGTGTATGTAGCTACTAACTTCCTTAGTGTTGGTGGGCCTCTCATCCCCCAGCATCCCCTAGCTCTCATACATCACTCTGCATTAGCACTGTCACTCCCTCTTTCCATGCACTCTCTCTCTCTGTCATGCTCTCTCATTATCACCTCCTTTGTTCGCTTTGTAGAAAGTCTCAGCTTTTTCTCTTGTTTATCTCCTCTCTCTCTCTCTCTCTCTCTCTCTCTCTCTCTCTCTCTCTCTCTCTCTCTCTCTCTCTCTCTCTCTCTCTCTCTCTCTCTCTCTCTCTCTCTCTCTCTCTCTCTCTCTCTCTCTCTCTCTCTCTCTCTCTCTCTCTCTCTCTCTCTCTCTCTCTCTCAAATGTACTCCCCCAATTTAGCTGTTATGCCAGTTCTCCCACATGTGTATATCCCCTGCCACTGCCATCCCCTACTGTTGGTCTCTCTCAAATGTACTCCCCCAATTTAGCTGTTATGCCAGTTCTCCCACATGTGTATATCCCCTGCCACTGCCATCCCCTACTGTTGGTCTGGGGAGGGTGTAGTCTCCTCCGATACACAGTTGGAGTTGCCCGTCGCCTCTTTTCACCTGACACTGAAGAGTTTCCCCAGGAGGTTATAACATGTAAAGAGGAACACGCTATCCCTCCCAGTTCCACTCCCTGCGGAACAGGCACCTCGAACAACCAGTACGGAGTCACTATTGTAGCGACAGAGAATGCCCTCCCCGACTACCCCCTCCTGCTTCCCATTGTTGAACAATTGTGTTCTTTGGAATGCCCGGCCAAGCCGGAGGCACCATGGAGGAATCGAACCCCAGTCTCCATGGTGGTGGGCAGCCACCTTACCCCTGTGTTATCCGGACGCCTGCTGTAATGAATTTCAAGTCGATCTTTCTCCTTCTGGGGGGTGTTTTCAGGTGGACATGAACTTCATGAAGAAAATCCCGCCGGGTGCCGAGGCGTCCAACGTCCTGGTGGGGGAGGTCGACTTCCTGGAGAAGCCCATCATCGCCTTCGTTCGTCTGTCCCCAGCTGTGCTCATCACCGGCCTTACCGAGGTCCCTGTACCCACCAGGTACAACAAACACACCCAGGGCTCATTCAGCTCCAAAAATCACATGGCAGCCATTTGTGAAAACAATTACATTGACTTAGAATTGGATAACAAGGGGCATATGGCGGTAGACAACCGGATAGCGCATCGACCACATAATCACAACGTCCCCTGTTTGATTCCGGCTAGACACCTGTGTTGCATGTCCTTCCCCCTTTCTGCCCTCAGTTTCTACTATCTAATAATGTGATGAAGAATAACAGAGGAAATAAACACACCTGGACACCAACTCTCATTCTATGTCCCCCTGTTCCTATGATAACGGATTCATTCCAACCTTGACCTTGTTGTTATTATTGCTTGCTGTATCTCTCTCTCTCGCTCTCTCGCTCGCGCGCTGTTTCTCACGCTCTCTGCCTCCATCCCCCAACCGGTCAAGGCAGATGGCCACCCATCTAGAGCCAGGTTCTGTTTGAGTTTTCTTCCCATTAAAAGGGCCCCACCATGCATGTGCTTCCTCATGGAGGAATTGCTGGATCTCTGTAAATTTAAGAGTATGGTCTAGATCTGCTCTATATATATAATATGCCTCTATATGAATACATTCGACTTGTCCTTGAGTGTGACCTTGAACTTTGACCTTAATCTGCCCAGGGCTTTTTTTTGTGTTCTGGCAGATTCGTCTGTTTTCCAGGCTAGCAAAAGGTTGCCATTAAAAAATAATTTATGAAAGAATGTATTAAATCATTTTCTGTATATTAACAACCATCTGTTCTTGAATTAAAACACTTTTGCAGTTATAGTAATGTGACAAATGCACATTATATTTATTATATTTATCTGCTTGATCTAGGGGTGTTATTATATCTGTTTGATATGTAACATCTGATGTACTTATGCACGTTATTATATCTGATTGATATGTGACATGCTTGACACTGTGAGATATATGTGGACATTTCCTATTCACGTGAGGGGTAATGGGTCTGATCAGTGGGTGATTGAATGATTTGTGCCACCCGACTTTACTAATAGAGGGTGTGACACGGGGGGAGGGGAGATCAAACAAACAAACCGTGTACCAGAGAGGACGGGTGGAAAGCGGAGATCTCCGAGGCGCCAGTATACACCGTTTAGTAAACAAAGTTTAAACGAGACCGTAAACTGCAGCCAACAACAAAGAACAGTCGAGCCCACTGGACCTAACGTTGCTGCCGTGCCGTGGGACTCGAGCGCTGCGGTTCTGGGTTCAAGACGCCGGTCGGGATTGGAGTGAGGAGCCGAGGCCGGTGAGACCAAACCGAGCGTCACATTTCTTTGTGGATTACAAATACAGGGGTACCCCGAACTTATTATTATTATTATTTCGACTGTCGTCGCGGACGACGTTTCATTTCATTTGGATTAAGGAACACGGAAGCGCGGCCAGAAGAGGACCGTCACGGGGGGCTATTTATTATTTAATTAAGTAGCGTTGGTACCGTAGCGGACTTCCTAATACTGCGTGTGCGTGTTTGTTTATTGTTTATATTTGAACTGTGATCCGCGGAGTTACAAAAGACAGTGGGTTTATTTGGGTTGGGGAAAGAGTACATGAAATAATTGTTGATTGTTGATTTGTCTGTTTATTTCTTTTGTTTGTTAGGGACAGAGGTAGGGACAGTAGTTAAAACCAAGAGGTGTATTGTTATTATTTGCCTTTGATTCGAGAATTATTATTTTTGTGGCTTAGAGTAAATAAAGTACTCAAAAACCTGCCGATCCTGTTGTAATTTCCTTTAGTTAATAATTTCCCCTTTGAGTAAAAGGGCGATTGTTACAGTAAACTGCGAAAAAATATTTGAGAAAGATTATTTGATGACAATTTAGTACAAGTACGAGTTACAGCACATGCAAGGAATTTTCTTTGGCTTGTGGTGCAGAGACAGCCCAAGTTCACATCTGGACTTATTATTATTAGGTACATGGATGTACCTAACTCAATCTCAAGCATTCAGACATTAGACATTCTTAACTTTAACAAGTGTGCCTTAAAGCCATTAGAGCAATCTCTTGACCACATGAACCCTAGCATCCCCATTCTGGGGCAAACATTCTGCAAAGATAGCAGCTCTACAAGCTCACAGATCGGCTATTTTGGGCTAAGCAATGTGATGTTGAGGGCAAAAAGGAGTGTACCTAGTGATAGAGCCCTGGGGGCCCCCAGTCTACTAAGTATATAGGGATTAAGTGGTTAACGCTACAGTATTAACCAATCCCAAGACCTGTAACTACCTAGTTGTTCTCTTTTTGCTTTTTATTTAGATTAATAGAGTAGAGAGACAAGAAATTGAGGACAGAGAGCCAGAATCAAACTGCGGATGTTGAAATTATGTGATCAACGCAACACACTATCCAGTCATCTACTGATGAGCCCTTTTCCAGTAGCATTTTAAAAACGACAGTTCATTTATATTTTTGGATATAAAGTATCATTGATGGTGAATTGCCAAAACCTCCCTCCAACTCATTCATTACTAATTGGGGTCTGTGCAGCATTTCCTGTCTGTACGGTCTATTACGTCTAAACAGCACCTCTCTGTGTTCATTTGTTTCTCCCATCTAAACCCATTAGTAAGCGGTCAGGCGTTTCATCTAACACTTGAAATCAACAGATAATCTGATTTATATTTGGATCAACTTGGATCAACAAGGGACTGTGTGTCCCTTTTCTCTCTCCTGAATTTATTCTGTTGTAACAGTCATTTCTTATGCGAAATGATTGTGAAAATACATTCCCTGACAATATTCTTTACAAAAAAAAAATCGAAATTATTTGAAACCTAGCATCTAGTGGAAATTTTGTGTTGTCCAAACCATGTCCTACAGTGAAAGCTCAGAGATCTTCCTGTGTGAGCAGACACAGCATTGCTTGCTTAATGAATTCCTGTGTCCGCTGTGATCTGCAGGTTTCTATTCTTGCTGCTAGGGCCTCATGGTAAAGGCCCCCAGTACCATGAAATTGGCAGGTCTATGGCTACACTCATGACCGATGAGGTGAGTCATTCAGATGGGAGCTCAACCCACACACAGACCAGTAGCCAGTGTCTTTTTGTTATTTCTAACGTGTGTGAAATGACCCTCACTCATAACTGTAGGTTGCTTGCTAGTTATGTCGTCATATTTATGTTTCCTCATGTGTAGATTTTCCATGATGTGGCATATAAGGCCAAAGACCGACAGGATCTGCTGTCTGGAATAGACGAGTTTCTTGACCAGGTGACTGTACTGCCCCCTGGAGAGTGGGACCCCACAATACGCATCGAACCCCCCAAGAATGTCCCATCTCAGGTCAGGATCTCTCTCTATCACAGATAATGTAATCATACACGCCATTACATTTTTAATAAAGTTTTAGCAACACAACACAATAACACATAACAGAATAAAACATTTAACAGTGTATTAATGGTATAGGGTAAGTTAAAACACTTCTGATAGTAATTATTGCTGTAGAGTGTTTGTTCAATAACAGGGGTCTCCCCGTCTCTCCATCTCTTTAATAAACAGAAAATACATTTTCAGGTAGATGACAACATTTCAGCCAATCAGGAGAGAGTACCCATTTATCAGCTTAATTATTATAGTGTTCCAGTTCCAATGTCTGCTCATTTCTCATTTCTTTGTGTCATCACTTACAGTTCTCTATCCTGATTGGATAAAATTGGTATCTTGACCTGAAAATGCATTTTCTGTTTAATAAAGAGCTGGAGAGACATGGAGACTGAACAAGACACTCTGCAATGAGTACTATCAGAATATAGAGCTATGTTTTATATAGCTCTATATAGAGCTATGCTATAATATAGCACTTGTTTTAAGCAAAGAAAATCACTTACCCTGCCTTTAAGCAAGTCATGGTTTCATTCACAAATTGGTGCTGCACAATGCCGGCCTACAATATACAATAGAGCAAGGCACTGAAACAGTCCATGAACGTAGTTTGAAATCCCTCCTGCTATGTGTTATTCAGATGAAGAGGAAAAGGCCGACTCAGCCCAATGGCTCAGTCTCTCCTACTGGGGACCTGGAAAAAGACGAGGACCCCCATTCAGGACCTGAACTACAGAGGACAGGAAGGTGAGGAACACTTGGACATCACAGAAAATACAATGAAGATGAGATGACATAACGTAGATCACTGGTTCCCAAACACTGGGTCGCGGACCCATTTTTGTGGGTCGCGAGTAAATATCCCCTTTTTTGTTTCCTACATTTAGTTTTTTAATTATTATCATTTCAACATTATTTCATAACTAAATACAAAACTCTAAGAAATGTCATAAATAATAATACAATAAAAACTTTGAAGAAGTAGTGAAAGTAGCAGATCTACACGCTCACAACGCGTGACGCATTGTGAGCTTGTAGATCGGCTATTTTGACTCGTTTGGGTCCCGGGGAGACATCAATCTTCCCTTTTGGGTCTCGAGCTCAAAAGTTTGGGAAACACTGACGTAGATAATATAAGTTGACATTAGATAACGAGACGATAAGTTGACGTGAAATAAGACATTGAGTTTACATAACAAGATAACACAAGAATAAATTCAGATGATATGACGGATGAGATCAGATGATCAGTTGAGATATAACATGATGATAAATTGGGATTACATAACATAAAATAACGTATGATGAGGTTGAGATGACATACACGTTCCGATCTCGTAAAAACACAGTGACAGGAGCATTAGAATTGACTAGCCTGGCCGGGTGCTTATCACAAAGCCTGGAAGGACGATTGTTCTACGATTAGAAATTCATAAAATTCCGTTGACAGAGTTGCAAAGTATTTCAGAATTGAGGTCCTTGCCCCGCTGTCAGCGTGCACAAGAAATATGACTCTGATCGACCGAGTAGTAGGCGGGATTAGCAGCAGACACGGACACACACGCGCGTGCGCGATGACATAAGTTGATATATGATGACAAGATGAGATGAAATAAGATCATTATGATGGCAAGAACAGATGAACTAAGATGACATGACATGACAAAATGAGATGACATACTGACATAAGTTAACATATGATGACAAGATTAGATTAACTAAGATAAACATGATGACAAGATGAGATGACATACAGTACTGTAAATTGATATGATGATGAGATGAAGTAAGATGGAACATGACGAGATGAGTTGACGTCAATTGAAAGTGACCCAGTCAGCTCTCATTCAAGGCACACATTGCAGCGGTCACTCGATCCTGTTGGTTTACACTCTATAATATTCGAAGGATCAGACCCTTCCTCACCCAGGAGTCAGCCCAGCTCCTTATCCAGAAATCAGTCATATCAAAACTTGACTACTGTAACTCTCTCCTTACTGGCCTCCCGGCATGTGCTCTTAAGCCTCTCCAAATGCTCCAGAATGCCGCAGCATGCTTGGTCTTCAACCAGCCAAAATGTTCACATGTCTCCCCCCTTCTCCGCTCCCTCCATTGGCTCCCAGATACTGCCCGCACAGAGTAGAGTACAAAACGCTGATGTTGGCCTACAAAGCAACCAAAGGTATGGCACCCCCATGTCTTCAAAGCCTGATCCAACCCTACAACCCCTCCCACTCACTCAGATCAGCTAACACAGGGAAGCTGTCAGAATCCTCGCTAAAACATCCGGGACAACGCTCCTCACGTACCAGACTCTTTCTCCCTTCTGGCTCCCAAACAAACTCCCCATTGCAATTACTGTAGAACTGCAGACTCTTCCAATCTTCCGCCGTAATCTGAAGACTCACCTCTTCAGACCCCACCTTAGCCCGTAGCACTTGCCCTAGCCTCGACGACCTTGCAGGCTTATGCAAAGGCTAAAATGTAATACATTTTTTCCATGTGTTGCTAAGAGAATCATCAATAGTTGCAGCCCTCGCCACAGTGTTAGCTCTGTGTTCTATGAAGCTATTTAATTATCTTAAAAGGCTATTAAGCATGTATGCAGAGAGAGCGTATGCCATCCTTGATGATTCCCTAGCTTGTATGGAAATGCGTGAAATTAACCATTTTATACTGGTAATTTATCAAGTCATGGTCACGTCTGTCTCCATATAGGCGTGCCTGTTTAAAAACTTTTTTTTTTTTTGCGGGGGGGGGGGGGGGGGGGGGGGGGGCTTTTATGCCTTTTATTTATAGGACAGAAGACTGACAGGAAATGGGTAGAGAGATGGGGAGTGACACGCCGCAAAGGTCGTCGGGATCGGGACTCGAACCCGCGACACGCTGTCAGGCCAGGGTGCCAGAAACGTACACGCTGCGGCCCCTAGAAACGTACACGCTGCGGCCCCTAGAAACGTACATTTCTATTTATAATGACACTGCTATATCTCCTTCCAGGCTTAGCAGACTTTAGATCACTGGTTCTCGTCGTGGGGTCTAGGGACCCCAAGGAGTCCTTGAGGGGATTCCAGGGGTTCCCTAGCTAAATTATACATAGGTAGAGCACAAATGGACTCTTACAGGCCTGTTAATTCAAGAGTGTACAAAGTTGTACAATTTTGTACACTCAGAGTTAAATTGGCACTCAGGAGATAAGAATTGTCTCAAATGGGGGTCTGTGGCCTAAATCATTTCAAAGTGGGGGTCCTTGAAATGAAAAGGGTTGGGAATCATTGCTTTAAGTAATTGTTTCTACATATAGAATACTGACGTTTATTGGAACTCCTCCTGAGTCTCTGGAGCCCTGACCACCCTGCTAGTAGAGTTTATTAAAGAGACCTCTCCTACACACACACACACACACACACACACACACACACACACACACACACACACACACACACACACACACACACACACACACACACACACACACACACACACACACACACACACACACACACACTCGCGCACACCGTGGTAGGGGTGGGGGTAGCACTACATTATTTAAAGAACCTCTCTCCCCTCCATGGCTATAAAAAGCCACATGCTTGCAGGGAGCTGGTGGGGAACAGAGAGATTGAAAGAAAGGAAGGAATGAAGGGCAAGGAGGGAGGGAGAGAGGTGAAAGGATTGAAAGTTAGAGCCTCGCTGTAGGGAAGACATCATGAGGCGAGAAGTGGATTTAGAGGGAAAAAAATAGAAACACCCACTGCTTTGTGTGAGATAGGGTGATGCTGCATGCAGGGTGTGAATTAAGTTCTCTGTATTGTGCGTCAGTGCCAATGGTGTACAGTAATGAAGTACATTTACTTGAGTAGTGAGTACTGCACTTAAGTCAATCTTTTGAGTATCTCTACTTTACTTGAGTATTTGTATTTTTGGATACTTTGATACTTTCACTCCACTACATTTCAAAGACAAATATTGTACTTTGGACTCCACTATAAATTCTAGGGAGTACATTATGAACTAGCCACCACTCAATGCATTGCTCTATTAACATTTTGACATTTTCCCCAAGGATTATCCAGAAAGTTTCCAAAAATACCAAAAATTTAATTAGCATTTCTACAAGCTCACATCAAAAGCTTGTAGATCGGCTATTTTCACTATTTTGGGGGGGAATGTCAAAATGTTCATGGAGCAATGCATTGATATTAAAAAGAAAAAGTAATTTGTACTTTTGAATACTTAGGTTTTTTTTTTTAAGGCATGTGCTCCAGTACTTTAACTCAATTAAATTTGACAGTGCAATTTGTAGTTGAGTAGCATTTGACCAGGAGTATCTATGCTTTGTTTCAAGTACTGGGGTTGAGTACTTTGTCTACCCCAGGCATATAAACCCAGTGAGTAAACCCATATAAACCCTGATAGAGTTCTCATCCTGCAGCCACCATTAAAGGACCACTTCACCCATTTTCAACCTTATCTTCATGTAATTGTTCCTTGCTAATGTTCATTACAAGATGGCACCATTTCCGTCTACTCACTCTGCGTTTCATTAGACATTTCAGAAATCTGCCTACCAATGACATCATCAATGGGGATTCCAAGCGAATAGAAAATACAGCCTTTCTATTACTGGAAGTTGGCATGCTGAAATAGAAGCCATTGTTCTTGCGTTGTTCGTAATGACCAGACCTGCCTATTGATGATGTCATTGCTAGGCAGGTTAGCAGGTTTCTGAACTGTCCAGACTAGTTTTCTGCCGGACAGTGACGATATGCAGCCATAACGGCTGGGCGGCTCACCATCCTGCTCACATGTTGCTGTGGCATATGTCATTCCACTCCTCAACCAGGAGTCATAGTAGGTCAGCAATGTGATTGCATTTGTTAGGCTACTTCTAGGCCATTTGCTTCTAGATCTGCAATTCTTTTCTCTTTGAAAAATTTGTGAAAATTTGTAACTCAAATCTTTGCTTCTGGGGGTCCCTGGAACAAAATATTTTGAGACGGGGGTGCGCGGCCAAATACATTACACATACACAATTTCCTTTCCAAGGTCCTTGACATGAAAAGGTTTGAGCACCACTGATATAGCAACATAGGTTTTTCATAGGGATGTCCGATATTATCGGCCTCCCGATATTATCGGCCGATATTAGCATAAAAATTGATATCGGGAAAATATCGGTATCGGTTTTTGAAAAAAAAAAAAAATTTTTTTTTTTTTTTTTTTTTTTTTGCTTTATAAATAAGTTACAGGAGTTCTTACTGTATATGGTGTGTGTGATATGAAATTTGAGCTTACCCTAATCACAATAATCCCCGCATATATCGGTATCGGTTGATATCGGTATCGGTAATTAAGAGTTGGACAATATCGGTATATCGGTTATCGGTAAAAAAGCCAATATCGGACAACCCTAGTTTTTCAGAAACCTGAAGACATTTGTAGATGCGTTCCCGGATGTCACTGACTCATACAGGCAGCACAAGGAGCGGAAATGTTGTGTGACATGGTCTGTTTTGTGTCCAACGTACCTTTTTGCCGTGAGATTGAGTGATTCAATGATGTTTGGTGTCTTCAGGATATTCGGAGGCTTGTATCAGGACGTGAAGAGGAAGCTTCCGTTCTACTGGAGTGACATCAGAGACTCGTTCAGCCTGCAGTGTCTGGCATCCATCCTGTTCCTCTACTGTGCCTGCATGTCACCTGTCATCACCTTCGGAGGCCTGCTGGGGGAGGCCACCAAGGGGAACATTGTGAGTCAGGACAGAGCCGTGTGTGTGTACTTGTATTGCTATACTTTTGAGGGCTAAATGTTCCCACAAGTATAGTAGAATAGACATTGTGGGGACAATTTTCCTGTCATTAATGTGTGTGTGTGTTCGCACGCTTGTGTGTGAAAACTCATGAATTATGAAAAAGTACCTGTTTGCATTTGTGTGTGAGCATCTCTGAATTTTGAGTGACAATATATCACATTTTTTATCACAATTTTGAAAATGTATGACATTCGGTTATTTTTGTATTGCCTATAAGGATAAGGACATGCCCAAAATAGGGAGGCCCTGTTGAAAGTGATTAATTAGGCATTCTGCTCAGCTATGCTACAGTAAAAGGCAGTGCTACCTAACAAAAGACATGTCTCTTAAAATATGTATGTGTTTATCTTACCATCATTCGCCAATACCAGGCCTGTGTCCTCTCTGCAATGTTAACTGTTACTCTTAGTAGAGATAACAATCTCAGACACAGCAATATCAACATTGCTTTACCACCCGAGACTGAATTAAACACCCGAGACTGAAACATTGAGGCATTGTCGGCTAGAAGCAGAGGCCTTTTTTGAGGTGTGACCTGACAGACGAGGGTCTCAATAATAGGGACGGTGCTTGCAAAGCAATGTCTTAAACACATGAACCCTAGCATCCCTCTTCGGATGAAAATAGCCCATCTACAAGCTCACATGTTGCATCGCAACGCGTTGTGAGCTTGTAGATAGGCTAGTCAAGGCAAAGATATGTAGTGCTGAGTGCAAACGGGAATGGGCCTAATATATACCCCTTGGGGACTCCAGTCAACTTAGTATATACATAGTAGTGTTTAAGTGGTTAAAGCTGCAGCATAGTCCTTGCGCAAACGAAGTTCGGCAGGTCATTAAAAACGATATGACATAATTTCGGATGCCTTGCTGGAGTTTGTTTCTGCACTGCAGTTTTTACACATCCAAGAATTTCTAACTAGCTGAACATCACTGCAGAAACCAATGTGAACATTGTGTGGGATTTGTCATGAACTCAATCTGCCGGTAACGTACCGCTTGGAAGAAAGTAAGGAGGTTAGGAGGTACCAACCTCTATACAGGGTCCCCACGGTCATGAAATTCCTGGAAATATTTTGAAATTAAAAAAAAAAAAATCCAGTACTGGAAAAGGTTTGAAATTGATCAAACATCATCAAAGGTCCTGGAATTTATCAAGGGTCCTGGAAAAATATTTGGCTATGCATTGTTTTTGGCTATTGATTTTGTTAAAACAAAACATTTTCATAAACATGAATAATATTACACGAAATATGTAACATAAGTAGTTTTTCGCCGAACGGGCTGTGTGACGGCAGCCTAATGTATGTCTCAAACTTTATTTTTGCTACACTGCCTATCTTTGGGCATTCTACATAGGAGTAAGAGACACATTATTGCGCCGAATGATTGTTATATAGGCCTGGAAATTGGGCTAAATATTCTGGAAAAGTTTTGGAAAAGTTTTGGAAATTCATTGCTAAAAATGTGTGGGGACCCTGTCTATAATCCCTCTCTGAGGGACTGCAAACACAACCAGATGGCAATTACTTAATGGAGAGACATGGCACACACTTCGTCTACTGTGTCTGTTGCCAGAAATGGAAAAATCCAATTATGTCAAAGCGTGTCTGTTTGTAAACAAACAGTGGCGATCCGTGGTAAAAAATCACTGTTCCAGCACTCTATACATGATATGCAGCGATGGAACAGTGATTTTACCACAGATTCTTTACTCACTGATCCACTGTAGGAAGTGTTGGTTATATTACACCAGGCCCAGCATCTATTCAGACACGCATGCACACACGTCTAGGAGTCTCTACAGTCTGTGTGCTCTCACTGACCTTTATTGCTTACACAACTACAATTACAAGTACACGCACGCACACACACACATTCATGCACTCACTTTACACAAATGCACATTAACTCCATAACATTTCCATACTCACTCACTCACTAATACTGATACTCACAAACTATCTATGCACACTGACACAAAGGCATCTCTCTCTCTCTCTCTCTCTCTCTCTCTCACACACACACACACACACACACACACACACACACACACACACACACACACACACATATGAACACACTGTACCCGAGATGTCTTTATTAGGCCAGGGACTGTTTGTACAGCCAGCGTCAGGGCGTTGGGGTGTATGATGTGTCTGAGTAAACTCACTGATGAGCTGACAGGGCAGAAAATGTGCTATACCTCTAATAAAATAAACATCTTGTGATTCCAAATATATGTGGAGAAAATAAATGCAGCATCTAACCATAATAATCTGGAAGTAACATTTCCACCGTCTAAAATATCTAAAATATTATAATTAAAACTTACTATGTTTTTTACTACTACTATTTGTATGGTTTGAAACATGTCAATTTTTTAAATCTTATTTATTTCAGTTTTAAGGCTTTAGACCCCTGAATGTGCATTCTTCCAGACCTTTCCACACCTTTCTCCTTTCTCCCTCAGTCTCTCCTGATCTCTGGTCTCTCCTTTGTTTGGGTTCTCCTCCACCTCCTCCTCTTCCCGCTCTCACTCCGCTGTTTCTCCCCCTCTCCCCCTCCCTGGTCTGCAGAGCGCCATAGAGTCTCTGTTCGGAGCGTCCCTGACAGGAGTGGCCTACTCGCTGTTCGCAGGTCAGCCTCTCACCATCCTGGGGAGCACAGGGCCGGTCCTGGTCTTTGAGAAGATCCTCTTCAAGTTCTGTGTGTGAGTACTCTCTACCTTCACTGTGTGGCCCCCTGGTGGCAGACTTCTGCAACGACAGTATTACTGAAACTACTGAAATTATTTTGGACATTTATGTTTGTACAGGAATTTGTCTTGGTGAGGTTGGTGCAACAGTAGTAGTAGAAAAATGTACATTATTAACAACTATTTACAAGTTCCAGGGGGTCCCCAGCAAAATGTGTTAATACAGCATCACAATCATTTTAACATCCTTGACATGAATTTGTTTTGAGAACCACGTTGCTAGTCTACCCCACAGAAGAGTTGAGGAGGTCAAAATAATTCATGGGCACTTGGATAGGATAGGATAGAACTTTAATTGATCTCATGAGGAGAATTCAGCCGCCATGACAATTACAGCAGTCATAAAAACACAGAACAGACAATTAAAACACAACAGATAAAAAGAATTGCCAGCCAGATAGCAAGATGAGATAAAGGAGCGGCAAAAAGGCCAAGAGCATAAAAAAAGATTTAAATGTCCTACCATGAGCAAGAGTCTTGTTTGGTAATCACTCAAGTGTAGCCCCTATTGGCTGTGCTCTGTGTTGTAATATCCTCCTAGCTAGGTCTCGTGTGTGTGTGTGTGTGTGTGTGTGTGTGTGTGTGTGTGTGTGTGTGTGTATGGGAGAAATCGTGTAACTTATCTGCCTCTTGGCCAGTTCATTCTTGTAAAAACTAGTTATTATTTTGATGACTCAATTTCTCCCCCCTCCTACAGTGACTACGAGCTGTCCTACCTCTCCCTGCGGACCAGTATTGGACTGTGGACGGCCTTCCTGTGTCTGGTCCTGGTGGCCACGGACGCCAGCTCTCTGGTGTGCTACATCACCCGCTTCACAGAGGAGGCCTTCGCCGCCCTCATCTGCATCATCTTCATCTACGAGGCCCTGGAGAAGCTGTTCCACCTGGGTGAACACTACCCTGTCAACACGCACAACAGCCTGGAGAACCTCACCTTCTACTCGTACGTCCATCCCCAGCCCCGGGGATTATGTTCTTCATGCAGTGGAACCCTTTGGTAGAGGTTTAGGTAGTGTAGTTAACTTATTGAAAAAAGGATGAGGCCGCACAGCTCTTAGCCACGATGCAAAAGTTTATTAAAAGAAACCAACGTTTCGACAATGAAGTCTTCCTCAGGGTTTTAAAATCCTGAGGAATCGTGGCTAAGAGCTGTGCGACCTCAATTACTGTCTGAATCTGCTGAGAGGCCAACACCAGCGGCTAAGAGCTGTGCGACCTCATCCTTTTTCAATACTATTACCTGCTGTGGTCAGCACCTCATCAACACAGGTGTGCGCTCCCTCTTCTGTGTTTGCCAGTGTAGTTACCTTGTCATGATGTAACTAGTCCAGTTGGCGACATAAATCGCTCCGTTGTGCAGAAATTAAATTATCTAAAAATAGCGTTGCATTGGCTTCCATTGTACGCTGAAACGGCTCTCAAAGTCACTCTTTTAGCACAAAACAAAATACAAACAAAGCTGTTTCTGACTATATATAACATCAAAATGTACCTTCCTGTTGATTACTATGTAAAGATGCTTTGTGAGCTTGTAGATCGGCTATTTGTGTGGTGACAAATTTTCACCTGTGATGACATGCCCAGGAGTAGGGATGCTAGGGTTCATGTGATTAAATGAATGAGTTCAAGTTGAATGTATTTGTGGGGGTCATGTGATTAGAAACGTATGGCTACGTACGGCAAGAGTGGTCTTTGGCCAGAGTGAATCATTCAGTTGCTGGTATATACTAATCTTTTTTTGACCTGTGGACCTCAGGTGTCAGTGTTCTCCGCCAGCCAACGTTTCAGACAAGTTAATCCAGACCTGGAACCATTCAGGTTACACGCCAGACTCCATACCCTGGGACAGGCTCAGTGTGTCGGTGAGTAGTCTTTCAAGACAGACAACTATTCCCACAATCTCTGAATCCTATATAGAGTCTGTAAACCGCAAAAAATTGTGTGAGCCAACAGTCTGGCTCGAGAGACTAGCCGGTGTGCAGATCACCAACCAACTTCCTGTACGACAGGAAACACAAACATATTCTGTCATATTGTATTTTGACAGGTCATATTGGATACACAACCACTCACTGAGCATAGTCTCAAAACTCTCAGAGTAAAATCCCCAGTGTATCCATTTGTAACTCTTGAGTGTGTGCAAACGTAACCAAACATTTTGTACATACTCAAGAGTATAAAGTAATACACTTATTCACACAAAAGTGAAAGCAAACCCTTTCCTACCACTACTGACGTTACTTCTATCACAGCTCCTCCTACTCGCCGTTCAGTGACTGGTCTGTCTGTTCCCTTATCGTTGGCAGGCATGTAAGGAGCTCCATGGGGAGTTTGTGGGTTCGGCTTGTGGTCACCACGGTCCTTACATCCCTGATGTTCTCTTCTGGTCCATCATCCTCTTCTTCACCACCTTCTTCCTGTCCTCCTTCCTCAAGCAGTTCAAGTTCGAGAGGTACTTCCCCACCAAGGTGAGAAGGGTGTGTGTGTGTGTGTGTGTGTGTGTGTGTGTGTGTGTGTGTGTGTGTGTGTGTGTGTGTGTGTGAGAGCCTATCTACAAGCTCACAACATGTCGCGTCACGCTGTGTGATATTCACTAAATGTCACACTGTTTGGGAACCACTGCTCCAGATGGTCTGTAATTCCACCCAGCAAACATTGAGAAGAGCAAAAAAGGTTTACTCAAGCTAGCTTTGTTTCGACTCATTTATTTTCCAGTTATTTACGTGACTGCACAGACGAAATAAAAGTTGGGAAATTACTGGATGACTGGATTATTACTCATTTTCAGAACATCCGAATTACAGGCGGGATGGGGGAAGCATTGTGCTAGCTAGACAACATCCACCCTGTCATCCCTATTCTGGCCATGTCATAATAGGTGAACATTTTTTGAAAATAGGCGAGAATTTGTAAAAACTAGTAGATCCACAAGCTAACAACGTGTCGCAATCTGATGCGTTGTGAGTTTGTAGAATGGCTATTTTCAGTGAAGAGATTTGGTGTAGAGGGAAAAGGAGGGGGCCAAGTACAGATCCCTGGGGGACACTGGTCAACAAAGTATATACAGTGTTTTTGAGGTTAGGAGACTAGGGTTCTTTCATAATTGTCTGACCCTAAAGAAATCACCAAGAATCAAAGAAATGTTGCTTTAAAATTCCAAAATATAACATTGTCTCTCACTCTCCTCCTCGTCATATAAATGCATCCATCATTAGCATGCATGAGCAATCAGCTGTAAATAAATGTTCTTCACACTTAATTCCACACAATTTCAGCCTTCCTGAGTCATCAAGGCCTGCTGCGTGCAGGTGTTGTTCTCATATAATGTGAGCACTGTTGGAACATTGCACTGCAATTACTGTCTGAATCTGCTGAGAGGCCAACACCAGCGGCCTCATTTATAAAAATGTGTTTGGAGTCCATTTTAAAGTTTTATGTGTGCACAAAGAATCAGAATCAACTTCAAGACCCATTTTGTGCTTGCACAATGGTTATGAGGTCCCTGGTCTACGTTGTACTTGACAGCTCCCCCTGTGTGTAACTGCAAAACATTTTTAAATAATGTGCTGCTTTTTTTTACTGTGTTGTGCAGGTGCGATCTACCATCAGTGACTTTGCTGTGTTCATCACAATAATGGTCATGGTGCTGATCGACTACCTGATGGGAATACCTAGTCCAAAACTCAACGTCCCAGACCGTTTTGAGGTAAGAGGACCGTTTTGCTGTATTAGCTGTAAATGAACACCAGCCCAATGCTAGTCATTTTAGCCCCTACTAGTGAGATGCGATAAAAGGTGAAGGTAAGAAGGTTGTAATAATGATTTTTGTTGTCAATAGTATGAATCTATAATATGATATCTTATGGAATAAATATGGAATTAGATATTTTTTTTAATCTGATAAGCTTTATGCCAGATACATGAACCCTAGTATCCCTACTCTGGGCATGTCATGATAGGCAAACAACTAGCTTGTAGCAGATCTACAAGCTCACAATGGGTCACAATGCGACACGTCGTGACCGCCTATTTTCAGCAAAGATATTTGGTGTAGAGGGAAAAAATGACGAGCCCAAGTAGGCCTACAGACCCCTGGGGGGGACCCTTGTTAGAGACGTTTATAAAGGGTTGAAGTGGTTAAAGCATATTCATTCATTTACTTACGATGGTAGAATGATAGATTTGGAATGAGCTGCTTTCTGTGTGTGATATATGGGATGCATTTCATGGTCTACTGAACGTTCCATCGCTCAGTCTAATATGCTGTCATAGAGCTTGTTTATTATATTGCAGCTGTGTGTGAGAGATAGCTGGGTTATTATAGTGTACAGGTTATGACAAAGAGCATTGATAAATCACAATAGAAAGGTGGTTTAGTTCTTTAGTTTTCAGTCTTTCATGGTCGTCTTTTGTAAGCTTGATATTTTTGCATCATGGCTAAGATGTACAGTAAACATTTCCATGTGTAAAACGTTGAACACATTTCAACTCTGGCAGCAGGCGTATGAGAGAGATGAGCTAAACACAACAGTTTCACGGGGGTGCAATATCACAAATATATAACTGACATAAAGGTCAGTGTATAGAATTTATTAACAAAGATGCCGAAACTATAGTATATAATCAACACTTTGAGTAAATAGATTAACATACTGTGAATGAGGTGCTGCCCTGAAAGAAATGGTAGTCCTGCTGGGATTCTCTGGCAGTGTGAGGAGGGAGTTCCGGCCCTCAGCATTATGCAGCCATTCAATCAGCACAAGCCTATCACCCTCTCAGTCCTTTTACCCCCCCCCCCCCCCCCCCAACCCCCCCATCAGGCAGTGAAAGCATCATCCATAGGATAGGTAACAGCGCCATCTAGTGGAAAACCACTGAAAACAAAAACTCATCCAAACTTGTTGTTGGCAAGGAAAGCCTTGGCAGAATTTGACGCATTAACGCGTCCATGGCTGTCAAATAATACATTTTGCCATATATATATATATACATATATATATATATTGTGACAACTACAATTACTCTGAGGCGTTACCAGCTTGAAAGGTATAACAACATATACTGTAGGTGTAACAGGTCAAAATGGGATGATATGTACTGTATATCTTTCCTTCCAGCCTACTTCTAAGAACCGTGGTTGGTTGATGGACCCACTAGGAGGAAACCCCTGGTGGACTCTGCTGGTGGCAGTACTTCCTGCTCTGCTCTGCACTATCCTCATCTTCATGGACCAACAGATCACTGCTGTCATCATCAACCGAAAGGAGCACAAACTCAAGGTCAGGACACACTCTGGCTGGAGATGCACTCTGGGTGCTTTCAATAGAGCAGACCATAAAGCAAATGCAAAAAGATATACTAATAAGATAAACAAGTTGAGAAAGATTATAAGGATGAAATTGAAGTTTAGATGGTAGAGGGACAGAGAGAGAAAAGAAAGGGAACAGTCCCCAGCCAGAATCAATTATCTGGTCAGCTACAAGCGTAGCACACTTGAATTCACCGCCTTCCATTGTGTCCGTGTCTCTTGATGTCTTACAGAAAGGCTGTGGTTACCACCTGGACCTGCTGATAGTGGCCATCATGTTGGGCGTGTGCTCCATCATGGGCCTGCCCTGGTTTGTGGCCGCCACCGTCCTCTCCATCTCCCACGTCAACAGCCTGAAAGTGGAGTCTGGCTGCTCGGCCCCGGGGGAGCAGCCCAAGTTCCTGGGAATCCGGGAGCAGAGGGTCACCGGGTTCATGATCTTTGTCCTCATGGGCTGCTCTGTTTTCATGACCTCAGCGCTCAAGGTGAGATGTGGGAAAAGAATGAGATGAGAATAGATTTATTCTGCTGTTGTAGTGCTTGTAGTGCAGAAGGACCTCAGGGTAAAAGTGTTACCAACGTAAATGCCTAACTGCAATGACCATGGGTTGTACAGTATAGTTACCTAGTACTCAACCTTGTGTTGTATAGTGGTCAAGGCCACATATTGTAAATCATCTTTATCTGTTGCTTCTTTGCTCTTGAGAGACCTGTTTTGTCATATGAGATTGATGAGAGTGAATGAAATCGCTACTCGTGGTTCCTCGATCATAGAGCACATAAGCAACAGATAAGAATTATGCATACAATTTGGACGAGCTGTACAAGGTTTTAGTAAAAAGAAAAATGTTAAAGCAAAGTTCCAACACTATTTATTTTTGTGAACAAATGTTTTTTTTTTTTTTCATCAGAGCAACCTATTTTGTTAAGCAATTTGGCTTACAGTGTAAGAACATACACAGTTTTTTGCCTGCATTGTGTGCAAAACACATGCACGTATACATCCATGATCACCCACATACAGTACACATCCCGAATCCTGACATGCATTTCCTTTTTTTTGTACACTCTCCCTTCACTAACCCCCCCCCTCCCTGGTTAAGAACATTATGTGGTCATTGGTTCTTTCCTTTTTTCTCCCCAGTTCATTCCTATGCCAGTTTTGTATGGAGTGTTTCTCTACATGGGCGTCTCGTCACTCAAAGGCATTCAAGTAAGATTGTGTTCTGTGGACCTTTTTGAAGCTAACATCATGGACTCAGTAAGAGATAAGAGTCTGTGATTGAAAGGAATGCTGTGTGTATTGGTAGTAACGATAAGCTTTCCCCTCGTAATTCAAAATCTTTGAGGGTTTCCAACTAAGAGCTATTCAGACCGTTTGATAAATGTGTTTCCTGACTTGAATGTGTCATTAAAGTCTCTCTTCCTCTCATTCTTTAACCTTTTCCTTTCACCCCTTTTCAATATTGATTCTCTTGACTGAGCAGCGGCTTTATCCAGCGGTCACACAATGCACCTGTTCTATGCCTTACAGCGTTTTGACATACGGTCCCTTTGACCGCCAACCACAAATTACACTCAGTAGCTCGTTCAGTTTTCAAGAACCAGCTTTTCTTTTTTTTGCATAATGCACTTTTGCAGTTTGTTTGATCTTTCTGATATTCTTTTTTTTTACTGAAACTGATGCTGAATATAGAAAAAACTGGAATGTTCAACGCAAAAGGCAGACTTGAAAACAAAGACATAAAGAATAGTCCGAATTCACAAATGTAGCTTTAATGATTATTATAAGTGCCCAGCAGTAGTCAAGGACAAACACATTTCAGCCTAAAGCCGTTGTTGCTGATGAAGGCTATAACGTGTTCTAGAAAGGTGATTTTAACACGGATCTCTGCTGTTAACACTCTACCCGCCGGGCCCGTAGCCTACGGGCCGATAAATCCAACTGTAAAGCGCCGATCCCGTAGCCTACGGGCCGTGGTGCTTTTTCCATTTTTTCGGGAAAAAAAAACTTTTTTCAATTTTCTACACGGACCATTTCATTGTAACACCACCGGAAAGCCCTTATTTGGGATTCCGGTTTTGCCGATGCCGTCAGCCCTCATTCTAATGACGAAACTGAAACTCAATTTTCTCCTTGTTGTTTTCTTCTCCTCGTCGATCACTGTTTAACATAAACCGTTCTAACTACAACGTGGAGGCACCGTTTGACATGCGTTCTTCAGTGGTAGAAGCAGGCAGATGTCTGCGATGTTTACAAACAGTGCACGGCTCAATTTTAAGGATTTTAACAAGGTTTATGGCGACGTGAAAAAAACAAAAAACAACAATAAAACGTTGGCACTGGTGAGTACATTATGATATTAACCTATGGCGGTCAATGTGTTAACATCAACCTCCGACATGCTTAGATGTTCATGTCAAAGATTTAGCCATTTCTGGCAACACACGCAGTGCACAAAATGTGTGCCATCTCTCTCCGTTAATGAACTGCCGTCAGGTTGTGTAGCACCTCAGACAACCTTTCTTCAAAGCTGTCCATGGTATGTTGCTGGCAGAGCACTGAAATTAAATTATATAAATCAAATGCACATTGAGTGTCCGACAAATCACACACAATGTTCACATTGGTGTCTCTGCAGTGATGTTCAAGTAGTTAGAAGATTTTGGAGGTGCAAGAACTGCCAAAATGAACTTCGGCAAGGCAATGGTTTAGTTTGTTTGCACCGTAATTGACGTTAATTTGTTCTTATTGACCTGCCAAAGCCGAACAAAATTCAACTTCACTTGGAGTATACTGCAGGCTAAATGCTGAGTTTACACTAGCGGCCCAAGTAAAAGTTTTGGCCTATCCAGATTGGAATCATATCTTTTTTTATCAGCAAGGAAACAGATTTCAAAGGATTTTTGCAAGTTAGATTTGAACCACATTCCTAGTTGGCTTGAAATGTGTGAAATGATTTCTAAAGATGTGTCAGTCTGGGCACTGACACTAAAGCCTGATTTATACTTTTCTGAATACACTAATCCAATCTGATCACTTGCCAATAACATTGTGAACAGTCAGTCCTAAAGATCATATTTGAGAAACAAATTAGATATACCTGCAGTCTGAACAAAGCCTAAATCCACCTCTGTTTTTGACAGTTCTTTGACCGTATCAAGCTGTTCGGAATGCCTGCCAAGCACCAGTCAGATCTGATCTACCTGCGCTACGTTCCTCTGTGGAAGGTCCATGTCTTCACTTTGGTCCAGCTGACCTGTCTGATTCTGCTGTGGGTCATCAAGGCCTCTGCCGCAGCTGTGGTGTTCCCTATGATGGTAAGTGAACACTCAGAATAAATGTTTCAAAACATACGAATAATATCATCAGTTTGAAAAGATCATTTGGAATCTTGTTACAGCTCTCTCGTGTTCTGTAGGTTCTAGCGTTGGTGTTCATTCGGAAACTTCTCGACCTCTTCTTCACCAAAAGAGAGCTGAGCTGGCTGGACGACCTAATGCCTGAAAGCAAGAAGAAGAAACAGGACGACAAGAAGAAGAAAGAGCGAGAGAAGCTGGTAGTGGTGAAAGACAAACAGCAACCTCCTTCATGTTTTCTGTCTCTGAGACTAAATTGAATGCATGGGTTTTCATGTGACAATCTCATGCCGTGTCATGACATTTACTTCATTGTTTACTTCATTGTAAATAGGCTGATTTTAGTTACCATCTGAGCTCATTGTGTTGTACTAATCCCTCCTGTTGTGTTGCTGCCCCAGGAGGAAGACTGCAGACTGCACGAGGACCATGCTACTGCGGTGAACGTTTGCTACGCTGACCCAAACAGACTCAGCATCCCAGTTAAATCACTGTCAGGAAGGTAAGCGCTTGTCCTCACTGGTGTACACACAAACTCACATGGTAACACTTCACTTGAAGTGCATTGACAATTGCCAGTGATTTATTACACATTATTATTGAATACTGTGTTCTGGTTTGGTCAATCACAGCATTCTGCTGTTTCTGGATAACAGTAACCTTGTGTCACCAGGCTAGGAGAACATGCAACCTGCTGCCCTGCTCTGTTTACGTTGTTGGAAGCATAAACTACTATTGTTTAATCGATATTTACTGTCAAATTGATTTAGCTTCTAAGAAGCTGTGTAATAAGTGGGATAATATACAGTAAGGTGGTAATTATTGGAAAATAAACCCTTACAGTGAGACAGGACTGCCTGACTGTATATATCCCTTACAGATACAGTAGCCTAATGCACTGTTTATACAGTACTGTTTGCGTCATTGTTCTTATCTTACAATATAATACACATGTGAATCTTATATGATTAGCTCTTCAATTGCCACAGAACGTTTTAGTGTTGTACCCTACAACAGTGGTTCTCAACCTGTGGGTCGGGACCCCCAGGGGGGTCCCTACATGATTTTGGGGGGGCCCCAGATGACAGTGGTGAAGTGACAATTTAAGGACTTTTAAGACCTTCTTAATACCTAAAAAAAAAAGAAAGAAAAGAAAAAGACAATTACTGCATCAAAGGTTATCAACATAATCACTGTACTATACTAGAAAACATTGGCCAAATTGTCAAATCATATAAGAAAGAGGCAAACATTTGAAAATAGCCGATCTACAAGCTCACAACACCTCGCAAAGTGAGTGATTTTCAGAATATTTATCTGTGGAACCGAGTCAAACTAAATGTAATGCTTACAATTACAAGTGTTTGTCAGGGTGGGGGGTCCCCAATTAAAATATGATTATTTTTGGGGGGGTCCCCAGTACAAATATGATTATTTTGGGGGGTCCCCAGTTCAAATATGATTATTTTGGGGGGTTCCAAGTTCAAATATGATTATTTTTTGGGGGTCCCAAGTTCAAATATGATTATTTTGGGGGGTCACAGCCTGAAAGGTGAAACGGTTGAGAACCACTGCTCTACAACAGTAAATCATCATTGTAATGTATTTTGCCAGGTAGTCACTTAAAATCAGATCCCTTTTTGAAGCAAGACATGGCTGAATGGCAGAATAAGGAGAAAAAGACAAATATACAAGAAACAGAAAGACAAGAACATAAAAGGCAAACAATTGGGATGGGGGCAGTTACTGGGAAGGCCATGTTAAAGAAGTAAATAATGTGTAATAATGTATTAATAATTGTTACTACTGTGAAACATTGAATTCTCCCATCACATGCCTATAACCTGAGCTTTAAAATCAGATGAAGTAATAAAAACCTGATAAAAAGTTCATTCCAGGCAGAGGGAGCAGAGCACGTATTATTATTAGTATGCTAGCTATTCAATAGTTGTAGCACATTTCATCAAGTCATCCCAAAATTGTATAATTTCTTAGGTGCAACAATGTTTCTTTGTTAAGAAACAAATACATATTTACAATTTTGTTGTTAAAGAACTTACGTACTGTACATCAACTAGTTAGAATTTAAAACATAACATGCTAATGTACACATTATACTTAGCTTTAATAACAGTTGTTTATCTGTTAGCATTACATCAGTGGTCAGCTGTGTGTGTTATTATGTTTATCCTGACAGATCGTACAGAATAGGAATAGTGACTCACATCGGGCCCATGGAAGCGGAGGCGGTAGGGGTGGGTGTGTCCCACGTGTTTGAACTTTAACCCCCAATTAGTGACTTTTACTGAGGTAACGGTGAGCGCATGGCCCAAACCGTCACCTCTCGCCTTATTAAGATCGGACCGTTTGGCTCAAAGAACCACAAGCGCTCTGTGTGTTGTGTTTGGTGCTAATTAACGTGGTATAATGGTGGTAACGCTCATTATAATGTCTGAGCCTGTTTATTGACGTGTGGTGTTTAACTACAGTATGTGTACACAGTAATGCTGTGGAAGCAGTAATCTATTGCATAGTTGAAATACACTTCTATGCAGTGGGTTAACACAGAGAATGATACACTGGAAATAAGTCCATTGTAAAGTATTTCCATAATGGTCAGCGACAAAGTGTGAAAGCAACTTTATTTTTGTTTTTCTTACAACCCTCTTTAAAATCAAAATACAGTAATCGTACAATAGCTAACTGTGGAACAAATATGCTTACTGCAGACAGAAATGGCCAATGTGAAACCAAAGTTACGCTAGCAGAATTAACTACAGTATGTGCTTGTGTGAGAATTAAATGATGAAAATCAGTGCCTCATCTATGATGAAAATCGGTTGTATTATACATATTTTTATACTGTGTGTGTGTGTGTAATAATATATATATTATATTTTTCTTTAACTGTAAGCATTTCTATGCATGCCAGGGTCCTGCCCTGATCCTCACTGAGTGATCTGCTGCCTGTCCTCTGTGTGGGGTTCTGTGTTGTGTGTGATCTGTTGCCTGCCTGTCTTCTTTGTGTGTGTGTGTGTGTGTGTCTGCTGAAATTGCCAAAATTAGAGCATGGAAAGCTGTGAACTCAGGTACTTGGCTCATGTAGCGTAGCTGCAGTGTGCTCATGCTAGCTAGCATTCACAGTGAATACAGTCAATGTTTGCATTGTGACTATATGCAACATACATCAGACTGTGCATCGGACAATATACTGCATCGTACAGTGGACTCTGTGTGTCGTACAGTGGATTGTATGCATTTTACAGTGGACTGTGTGTGTCATACAGGAGAACGTGTGTGTTGACAGTGGACTGTGTGTTGACAGTGGACTGTGTGTGTCGTACATTGTACAGTGTTCTGTTTGTATCATACAGTGGACTGTGCATTGTACTCTAGTCATGTACAGGAGACTGTGCATTGTACTGTACTCTAGTCATGTACAGTAGACTGTGCATTGTACTCTAGTCATGTACAGTAGACTGTGCATTGTACTGTACTCTAGTCATGTACAGTAGACTGTGCATTGTACTCTAGTCATGTACAGAAGACTGTGCATTGTACTGTAGTCATGTACAGTAGACTGTGCATTGTACTGTACTCTAGTCATGTACAGTAGACTGTGCATTGTACTCTAGTCATGTACAGAAGACTGTGCATTGTACTGTAGTCATGTACAGTAGACTGTGCATTGTACTCTAGTCATGTACAGAAGACTGTGCATTGTACTGTAGTCATGTACAGTAGACTGTGCATTGTACTCTAGTCATGTACAGTAGACTGTGCATTGTACTCTAGTCATGTACAGAAGACTGTGCATTGTACTCTAGTCATGTACAGAAGACTGTGCATTGTACTCTAGTCATGTACAGTAGACTGTGCATTGTACTCTAGTCATGTACAGAAGACTGTGCATTGTACTCTAGTCATGTACAGAAGACTGTGCATTGTACTCTAGTCATGTACAGAAGACTGTGCATTGTACTCTAGTCATGTACAGTAGACTGTGCATTGTACTCTAGTCATGTACAGAAGACTGTGCATTGTACTCTAGTCATGTACAGAAGACTGTGCATTGTACTGTAGTCATGTACAGTAGACTGTGCATTGTACTCTAGTCATGTACAGTAGACTGTGCATTGTACTCTAGTCATGTACAGTAGACTGTGCATTGTACTGTACTCTAGTCATGTACAGTAGACTGTGCATTGTACTCTAGTCATGTACAGAAGACTGTGCATTGTACTGTAGTCATGTACAGTAGACTGTGCATTGTACTCTAGTCATGTACAGTAGACTGTGCATTGTACTCTAGTCATGTACAGAAGACTGTGCATTGTACTCTAGTCATGTACAGTAGACTGTGCATTGTACTGTAGTCATGTACAGTAGACTGTGCATTGTACTCTAGTCATGTACAGAAGACTGTGCATTGTACTCTAGTCATGTACAGAAGACTGTGCATTGTACTGTAGTCATGTACAGAAGACTGTGCATTGTACTCTAGTCATGTACAGAAGACTGTGCATTGTACTCTAGTCATGTACAGTAGACTGTGCATTGTACTCTAGTCATGTACAGTAGACTGTGCATTGTACTCTAGTCATGTACAGTAGACTGTGCATTGTACTCTAGTCATGTACAGAAGACTGTGCATTGTACTCTAGTCATGTACAGAAGACTGTGCATTGTACTCTAGTCATGTACAGTAGACTGTGCATTGTACTCTAGTCATGTACAGACAACTGTACAGTGTTCTGTTTGTATCATACAGTAGACTGCATTGTACAGTGGACTGTGCATTGTACTCTAGTCATGTACAGAAGACTGTGCATTGTACAGTGGACTGTATGCATCACACTGTATGCAAAGTGCAACTGCTGGGAAAATACTTAATTGTGTATAGACAAATTGAGAATCTTAATAACATACTTAATTGTACTTAATATGTTGAGTAAATATGCACAACTAACAGAATTTCACATCTGTATAAGTGCCATCCAGTAATCCAAACACCATCTTAAATGTTTTTTCTTCTCTGTTCCTCTCTCTCTCTGCCCTCTCTCGTCTGCAACAGCCAGGAGAAGGTGGCCTGTGTTAGAGTCAACGTCAACCCAGAGTCCACCGGGGAGAGCTCTACTGCCGAGACATTCTTGTGATGAGGAAGAGGAGGTGGCCTTCGTTTCTGAAACAATGTTCCACCATACACTGCTAGACCCCCCCACCCCCCCCCCCCCCTCCCCAATGAGAGGGGCTGTCCTGGCAGTGGGAATGGAGGGGCATGTTGTTGAGGCAGCGCAGCCTGCCTGGACTAGTTCTTTCTAGAGGCCAACGGGTGGGTCTTTTTTCTCCCCCTGGAACTCAAGCCGTTTGTCTCCAGTACACTCCGGTATGACTGCACGCCACGCAGGAGAGGAGGGGAAATGGGTGAATGGATACTGCCCTCTGGTGCAGAAAGAAAACCTTATGTAGTGAGTTCTCACAATCTCAACACATCCACAGATGCCAAAGGAAGAGGGGCCTCACAGGCACAGAGCTCTGATCTCTGCCATGCTGTTGCTTGTATGCTTGAGTTGAGTTTTAATTTCCAAACGTGGGTACTGTATGTTTTCACTTCTGTTTTCCGGCATGTTGTATTTATGTTATGGTTTTAGCTGATTCCTAGTACTGTACATCTTTGGTTTTAGCTTGTTGTTTTTATGTTAAGCTCAGATTGTGTGAGCTTTCTTGCACTGTCTGTTAATACTAGTGTGCAGTGCTTCTCAAAGTGGGGCCAGGGGTCCTTGAGGGGGGGTTCCAGGGGGTCCCCAGCAGAATTGGTTAATATACCATCAAAATCTGTTTAACTACTTTAACCCTATTTTATACTCCAGCTATTCAAGAATAGCTTCTCTACAAGCTCACAACGGGTCACATGTGATGTGTTGTGAGCTTGTAGATCAGCTATTTTTGATCATCTTGAAAATTTGTGAAAGATTTTGAATAATCTTGAACATTTTTATCGACATAAATCTTTTCTCCCGGCACATAATCCTTTCAGATAGGGGATCCACGGCCAAATACAGAACCACTGTACTAGTGGCCCTCAGAGTACACAATATACAATCAACTAACTATACCAGCTTCACACACACTTAAGACATAAGCCATTCAGGTTCTTTTGTAATCTTTTGAGTGCCAACTGATTTACTTCATTAGTAATGTACAACAACTCACACAACTTTAAAAACAACAAGGAAGAATGTAAAGTAACACTTTGTTGTTCTTTTTTCTACTTTTTTCTTCTTCTTCTTTTTTTTTTTTTTACAGTGGCCTTATTCAGTGTATTAACCTTTATATTAACCAGTGGAGGGCAGGTTTACTGTATTACAGTACATGGTAACACTATGTACATAATTTATTAAATGTGATGTAATTACATTATAGAATTCTGGTAAACGTTTTATTAATGAGTATTGGTGATTACTGTAATAGTACTAATACAGTATTACAGCATACTTTGTATTTTCCATAGATTAATAAAGAGAATAATTCACTGCAATAATTCCAATGTAAGTGTTAATGCAGTTAGCACTACTCGACTATTACTCCATAGAATTACTAGCACTATTACGCCATATAACTAGTAGTACACTCCATGTTAATCAGTCCATCTGTTCTTCAGCTGGGGGGTAATGTCGGTGGTCAGGTGATTTCTAGGTCAAAGGCCCAATCCATGACAGAAACATAACATAGCCACAAAAAATAACATATAACAGGATTGGAAACAGATTTTAGGATTTTGGATTGGGCTTTTAAGTGGCTGTTCAAATGTGCTGTTATATGGTAGAAATAGTCTTTTAATTTGTAGCAGGAAAACCCTTTCAGAGGCCATATGACGTTGTTGTACTGTACAGTAAGCACTTTAGATTAATTTGCCAGTAGAGGGTAATTTCAGAGCCTACAGCTGCCTGTAGTGTACTGTGTTTAAAAGAAAACAATTCTCCTGTGAAGTCCATAGAGCTGGTGTTCAACGAGGAAGGCAACTCGGGAATCGGATGACTTTCTGACTGTGGTTGTCTTTGTCACAAGTTGGCAGTATTAAACTGTTACGTGTTATTTCAGTCATTGCTGGCATCACAACTCTTTTGATAGAAAATGCATTATGATAAACTAAATGATAGGGTGCAAAAAAAAAAGTTCCTACACTCGATCAGCTGCACCTGTTTTTATACAGTCTGTATCTTTGTCTGTAATACTGTATATGGTGTAAAGATTAAAGTGGTAAGTTTCAGTATTACAGATGTCATTTTATGCAAAATATTTCTACTGTTCTCGTAAAATGTGTAGATGTATTCTATTGGGTTGGCTCTCGTAAGTGCAGTCCTGTTTTAGCAATAACAAATATGACGTACCATGCAATGTATGGATTGGCAAATGTAGGTAACGATCATCCGAGGGAGACCTGTCTGTCCGTCTGTCTGTCTGTCTGTGTGTGTCTGCTTCAATGGGTGTATTGGTGTGTACTGTAGCTAACTATACAGACAATAGCTTATGTGCCTTGTGAAAGCTCCTTGTGTGTGAGTCTTGTATTGTTAACGTATTCATACTTATTGTATCTAAAGATGTCCAGATCCACATGTGGCACACTGAAAGGCCAAAGACTGCCACCTTATGAGAGTTAATATGTTGAGTTTTAAATGTGGAAGCCCATTTCCACCACTGGTTACAATCCCAAATTAATTTGAATCCCCCCATAAACACACACAGACGTACACTCACACACAATTCTGACTTCCTATCTCAATTTGACTTCATACTGCATGTTGAGTACAGTGATTCTTTTTATTTTTTCAGTACGAAATACTAGGCAATTGTGAGGAAAACAAAACTTAGCATTGTGGGATTTAAGTAACACTTGCAAGACAAAACACAATTCTTTTTTATTTTATTGAGTGGCAGATGGGCTTCCATGCTTAAATCATACAGTATGTTGTTCTAACGTGACAGTTGTACAGTATGGGGAAGTCTTCATTTCAGCCCCACTGATAAATGAAATGATGCATCTCAAGTTTGTTTTTTCCTGTTTATAGATCATATGATGTTTTTGTGTATTTTTGCTGTAGCATTTGTACACTATTGGAAAACTCTGTAATCCATATCGAGGTCCTCGTTTTTGAACTGTTTAATGTGAATGTTTATCAAATGATCTTGTACCACCAATATCAATATCAAATTCTACTCTGGAACAATCATTTATTACGAAAGCGTTTTATTGTTTTGTGATTCAGTCTTCATTTGGCATAATGGCCGATTGGCCGACAATATTATGTGTTATTTCAGTGGTCATTTTCACCTGCATTGTGTATTTCCATTTGTGTATAATGTAATCTGTATTTATCATCTGCACACAGATCAATGACGTAGTGCTAGATTAAAGAGACTGAGTGATGTATATATCTATTGGGTGATCCTCAGAAAAAAATCCAACACTATCAACAACAAAAGAAAAGCAATTCTATTTTTCAGAATAGTATTAATTTATGTTTTTATTTTCTTGAAAAGACTATTTTCGTGTATCTCCTGTCAGTCTGATGCTATTGACTGTAATGTTTACTATGAATTTATAGATGTGTATCAGTTTAGAAACGGTGGGTGAATTCTGTTTCACTGATGATGTGTTTACAAATACATCCCTATATGACATTGTTGTGACGTTGCTTACATCACTGGTTCTGAATGTGGGGTCCAGGGACCTCCAGGAGGTCCCCAGCTAAATGATTGACAGTTAGGAACCAAATGGACCCATGTGCATCTGTAACACTGAGTGTACAAATGGAACCAAATGGACCCGTAAGGCGTTCCACTGTTACACACTCTTGAGTAAATTAAGAGCATTATACAGTGCAGAGTTGAGTCTCAGAGATAAATATTGTATCAAATGGGGGTCCGTGGCCTAATGCATATCAAACTGGGGGTCCTTAAAATTAAAAAGGTTACATTGTGATGTTTCAGACCTGACTTCAGTAATGCACAGAACATCCTCCTGCTGTTGAACTCCTGAGAAAGGATGAAAGCTATTTTTTGTAATGGATGACAGAAAGCAATAAAACATAATTACATTACAAGTTTGTCATTCCTTTATTCATTCAAGTCATTCTGCATCGTTTTCCGCTGTCAAAAGCATGCCAAAACAAGATGAACAGCAAGAATGTTATATGGCTGGCACCATAAACCAGCAGGTTTGAAAGTGTGGTAACGGCTACATGCAATCATGTATTTGAGATCTTGCATCCATTGATCTCAGGCAACTTCATGAAATATATTGACAATGTATTGACAAATACCAGCTATGGAAAAAGATTAAGAGGCCACTGCTAAATTATGCGTTTCTCTGGTTTACTATATATGTGTTTTGAGTCGAATTAAAATAAGTGTTATTACATAAACTATTGACATACCTTACAAATACAAATATTAGAGAATATATTTGCTGAAAATGAGAACGGTTCCATTATTCATTTTTAAACCCAATACGGTTTTAACTTCGGAAGAGTCCAGACTCCAGACATTTGGTGGAACAAACCTTAATTATTTAAGATTTGGTTTAGGGGATCAACTAATCAGTACCTCCATAAGTAGAATAGAATGACGTGTGCCTGTGTTGGAATTCAACAGGAATGCCAATGGCTAGAGCCCCACCCCTGCTACTGTATATCCAATGCTGAATTCAGATTTGTTTTACACTCAGTGGTCCAGCTCTGCTCTTCTTGCATAAACAAGGAAGAATCTCATTCTTGTTTGATCGGTTTTGCTTTTAGATGGGGTAGTACGGAACACGCCCATGACAGATAAATTCGAGCCTTCTGTCCTGCCATGTGAGGGTGGGAACAGAGAGCCACTCTGAGGGACCAGAATCACTGTCAACAGGTGTATACTTACTGCTCTAAACCAGGGGTCTTCAATGTTTTTCAGCCCAAGGACCCCTTAACTGAGAGAGATGAAGCAGGGACTACATAGTGCAAAATTAAAATTGTGTTTCAGATTTAAAAAAGAAAAGTCCTATCACAAAGATTTGGCGGCCCCCCTGTTGAAGACCCCTGCTCTAAACAGTTTACTTGTTGTTTCCCCACACCTCACTGAACAACAAGAAAGCATTTTGTAAACTAAAAAAAGAAATACATTTGTCCCATTGTAAGTATGGTAAAGTAAAGAAACAAGCGTAAGCATGCTAGTTGCAACAGTGCCTTTATTGTGAAGATGATCAACTGAACTGGCAAACAGTGAGGCAATACAAGCAGGTGAAATCAATTTGTAAAAAAAACTTTGAGCTCCACATTTTCAGAGTTTTACAATAATGCCACCTCTTTGACTTAAAAGAGCTAAGCGAACCGTACTGTGCGGTGTAAAGTAGGCTTAGGCCTATACTCATTACTCAGTCAAAAAGATACACATGACTGCACATGACTGCTGGGGTCAGGTTGCAGCTTCCGCTCTGTATTGAGCAACTGCGCCCTCCAGTGGTAACCAGAAGTTGTAGCGTTGATGATGTTGACAGTGAGGAAGCCATCTAGTCACAGATCACCCCAATTAATTTGTGTCGGTTGCCTTGCAATACAGCGCAGTGACAAGAGGCCAGCTGATGTTTTGAAACGTGATTGAGGTTAGGGGGACACCGGCCACATTAATTGTTTTTGGCATCACACTTGTACAGCTTGTTGACCTTTTCATTATCACCTTCCGTCATGAAACGTCTCTGTCCCATGTACCCCGAACCAGACTTGTCTACGATGGTGGGCGAGCCATTTGCAGAGAAATATCTAGATCCATAGTGCATGATAGAAGAAGGATCATAAGGAGTACCTAACATGTTCCCATGGATCTCGTAAAAGTTCTTCTGCTTCCCATCGATGATATTGTCATAAATAATCGTGATGTAATTGTCATGGTCCGGCCGTGTCTGTTCGTGGTGGAAGCCCAGGGCGTGGAGAATCTCATGGCAAACGTTACCTTTATGGCAGTAAGGCCCCACGTACAGAGTCTGCGGTCCACCGATGCAGCCCACGTAGGAAGCACAGCCGTGGTGCCGTTTGAAGTTCAGGTAGTCACGCTCGGCGACCCTCGGGTGGAAGGACACGCAGGTCTTCTCGGAGATCATGTCCATTGCTGCCCGAATGACATGCGCGCGGCTGGTTAAAGACGGGCTGATTACATATGGCACCAAAACGCGCCCGCCCGCGTCCACCTGTGTCCATAAGCTGTCCACCGCGTTCCTCTCCCCCTCACCCAGCTCGTCCCCATACGCCACTGGATCTCTGTTCGCCAGCTCCTCCAGGGTCTCTGGGGTTGACTTCATGCGCTCCACACCCTGTTCGATCCAATTCTCCTTCACCGGCAAGGGACTGCTGTTAACGTTTCTATAAACACATTCGGTGACAGCAAGGAGTCTTAAAAGCATCTGAAACATCATGGCTGCAGATGGAAAGCAGGTGAATGCGCGTGACTCGATCAATATCTGAACAATGTGTTCCACAGATTATTTTCTTTGCCATGAATCACTTAATCAGAAGCTGCTTGGGTTTTTTGTTTGTTAACACAGGTGCAGACAGTCTAGGCCCAATTAAGACGTTGTAAATGTCACAGGGCCCTGGAACACTCACACAGGTGTTTTCAGTTATTCTGGCCAATTACACCCCATACCTCTTCAGGGCTGTGTGGCAGTGGTGTAAAGTAACTAAGTACATGTACTCAAGTACAGTTATTAGGTATTTTGACTTATACTGGAGTATTTCCAACTTGTAGTACCTTTACTTGTACTCCACTACATCTCAGAGACAAATATTATACTTTTACTCCACTACAATTATTTGAAAACTTGTTTAGTTACTTACATTTTGATTATTATTACAAAACATACATTAACCACTTCAACCCATTTTGGCCATTTGAAAATAGCCGATCTGTGGTATCACAATTGTGAGCTTGTACTGTAGATCTGCTATTTTCAAAAGATTTCTTTGAACACTTGTGAAATTAACCTGACTTCGCCAGATGGGGGCGGTATTGACGCAAGCTTCGTCCATCTGGCAGTCAGGTTATTGTGAAATGGGACATTCATTCTGCCGTACTTTCAGTACTTTTACTTTTGGAACTTTAATTGTTGATTACATTCACGTTATCGTTCGCGCTCACACCTGGTGACACAGGAGCTAGCATTTACATTTGGTTGAAAATCTAAATGTAACGTGGGTTTTCCCGCTTTTTATACAGTATGGCTAAAGGATCATTGTTGCAGCTGATGTGTACGTCTACCTTTATGGATATGGGTAAGATGAGCAACTGGGTTTCGACAAAGTTGAGCCTATTGATATGATTGATTTGTTACAGTACCACAGTTACCACATGGCGTTCTTATTTAATAAGCTGCTACAGATTAACAAAATGTATTCTAATAGGATGGGTACATGAGCTTTTTGGCATGACCAACTTACCCCCCTGGGGGTAAGTTAATTGTGCCAAAGGAACCCTTTTTTCAGTTTTTTTGTGAACTACATTATCTTGACAAAATGTTTGTTTCTAGGGGTACACAAGAACATGAAGTAGCCTATTTATCTTATGGTTTCATATTGTATGAAATGTAAAAAGTGGCAAATCCTCCTTCTCCCTAAGGTTAATTTCTGGTGTTCCTGAAAGCTGCAATGAAATGAACAAGAAGATATGCCATCTTGAAGGTAGGCCATGCCAATATTTTTGCACAGCACAGCTACATGTCTTGCAGTGTGCTCTGCTGGAGTGTGCTAGAAACTGGCTTTGATGGAAAGTAACTTCTTTACTGTACTGTACATTGTTCAATCTGCATTTTAAAGGCTACATTTAGGCTAGTTTTGAACCATTGGTACTTCTACTGGTTTTGTTTTAAGGTATTTACTTGAGTAAAAGTTTTGAGTAATTCCATCACTGGAAACTGATGTAGGCTAGCTTGTTCAGATCAATAATTTTGTGTGGTTCTACTTGGTCTTTGTTTGCACTGCATTGGAAATATGAAGCTTTTGGCCTGCAGTGTTCAGTGTTGGTGTCATATAATGTCTGTTGGTTTTATTACAATGGAAAATATTTCTCTTGTGACATACAGTAGGCCTATACTGATATAAGTAATATAGGCAAAAATGGGCAATCCAAAAGTATGAGTGTCGGCCTGCCAAACGCATAATTGGTCACGCCCAGGAGACATAGTGTGTGTTTCTTTCTTTCTTCAGACAAGTGTTACAGACTTTCCATTCATGATGTTGGTGGCATACTGTATGTGGCCGCCACCAATTATCTTCAGTATGATTAGTGTTGTGATCCCCAGGACCTGAACACTCTGACCAACGGAAGTGATCTGATTTAAGGTGTTACCATCACATGAATACTTATTGACCTACTGTAGACCCTCTTGGCTCCCAAACTGTGGAATTAACTGTTGAGTCTGAACCCCCCACCCCCTCAGTCAGGACTGCAGATTCACTCCCCATTTTTCAGCAATTTGAAAACCTTAGCACTCCTTATTTCGTATGTTATTCACCTGTTTCCTAGGCTGTGTGTTTTACACTTCCTGTCGATTTGATCCAATGAAATCCAATAAAACTGGTCAGATGACCAATGATATCCAATGAAATCGACAGGAGTGGAAAACACACAGCCTAGGAAACAGGTGAATAGATGCATGCTGTATGCTTGTCAACAGATGCTAGGTTTGATATGTTAACCTAGTTATTTTTTAGCAAGTAGGTTAATTTGTTTTCTTGCCATGCTTTACTTGATCACTTAATAGGCCCTAGGGTTCATTCCATTTACTATGATCTTGCACATTATAAAAGGTGCTCTCAATAAGAGGCAAGAAGAGCGTCTGCTAAAATGTTTAAACTGACAACCATTTAAGACAGTGTTTAATGTATACTTTTGAGACCAAAAAGCATTCAATTAAGTTCTAAGAAAACTGTCATGACATACACTTACAACTGGTCGTATTTGATTAAACTAAAGTAGCCCTTTAAACAGTCTTGCTCTTTGCATACAGCCACTACAAGCTGGTGAACAATACAATATATCCAAGTTTGACAAATATTGCAACTACGGTATAAAGACAACACTTGTTTAGATTGTGAAACAGAAGTAGTGTTTTCCTGGTACAACATTACAAAGATGCTCACCATCTACAAGTATATAACAACTTATAGTAACCGATACTACTGTATGTATTATTTCTACCATAATAAAAGAACATCGTTTATTTCACTAATCCAGGTTTCCAAGGATTCAGACTGTCACTGCACACTTCAAAATCCATTGTCTTTGCTTCAGAGAAAACAGTCCTCTGATGAGCAGTGGTTCCATATTGATTCACAACTTGGTAGGGATGTGAGTTTCCAGTGTAGTTTGACTTAAAGTCAATGACAGCCGCCGTTCACTCCAAGAGAAAAAAAAAGTAGGAGACTTAATATTTGTCGCCTTGCAATTGAAACGGTTCCTCTGGGGTAGCAGGTCAGCAAAGTGACTCCTCTCTTTAAATGAGGAATGTGTTAGTATGGGGAACTGTCATTGCCCCTGTGTGCGTTCAGTTTGCGCTACAGGGTGAAGGTGCCTTTTGATGTTGACGAGGAGGCTGATCAGCCTGCCAGGCTGCATGATCACCTGTGCAATTTCAGGAGGGAGGGTTATGTTTCTTTCTGTATTAGTGTCTCCTACGGGCTGGGAAGTCAAATATAAGTAGGATGGAGGCACTACATCCTCCGGGTCGGGGCTCCTCACTGGCAGGTGAGCCAGTAGGGTGAAATAGCAGTGGCAACACAGAAATGTATGGGGAGAATCAATTGGCATAACGACTAAATTGGGAGGGGGGGGGAGGGTAAAATAATCGGCTAGTGTAACTGTAAAAAAAAAAAAAAGACAAGTCTGTAAAAAGTCATGCAATTGTTGTAAAACCATTCTTTATTTGAATATATAAATTCAAAAGACGGGAGTCAGATTCAAACTCGGGTCTACACAGCTCACAAGGAGCATATGGTCGGTGCACTAACTGATTGATTGTACTCAAGGGCGGTGCTTGCACAGACTGGCAGGCTGATCCGCCTCCAACTTCCAAGTCACTCCCTAAAGGCAACTTCACCCTACAACTCAGTTCGCTGCATTAGGCGGCCCCTCGGGAATGAGTGACATAAAGAAAGTTATGATGAACGACCAGGTGGAGGACAGGAAGCCCGCCTGTGGGACACCGTTAGGATCTTCTGCCCCTTCCTCTCCGCTCTCTCCGTCATCATCCAGGCCTTCATCCATCACCCGTTCCTGAATGAGATGAAGGGCTGATTGTATCAAACAGGCCAATGCAGTACCAGCCGCAATATGTTTAGCTCTAGTATAGACATAATATACTCTCTAGAAATGTAGAGCTACAGAACAGGGCTGGGCCGTGATATGAGACTAGATATCGTCTGGGATTTGGGAAATCGCATCGTAAAATCTTTATGGCATAAGTGTTGTCTTTTCCTGGTTTTAACCACTTAAGCCTTATTTTATACTTTCAAAAACTGTAACATTTTCTAAAATAGCTGATCTGCAAGGTCAGCTGATAGATCGTCTTTGTGCCATTTACCCTATTGTCACAATATTGATAGAGGTATATGGTCAAAAATATTGTGATTTTGTCCATATCGACCAGCTCTAGTATAGAGATATACTGTACGTTACTTAGTGCTCTAGTCTAGAAATATAATGCTACAGTAACTGTAGTGATATGCTGTAAATATACTGTATATAGCTTTAGTGATAAAAGTGATAAAACTCTAGTCTCGAGATATAGTGCTGTCAGTTTCAAATACTGATTTCCTAGGCAAATTTATTGAGTTGTAGACTGGCATCTCTGAAAATGACTACATAAATTCTTGGCAATCATGGTTTACTCAAATGCCAGCCTCTCAGCCTGGGGAAATACTTTCTTGATAAAGGTTACAAGGATTAATGAGATTGAGATTGCTACCATCTCTTGTAAATCAGGGTTATGGAGCTCTCCCTCCACGTCGTCTCCTGGGAGCCGGAGTTCATTCTGAAACCAGCCCGCTTGTCCCCTAGGGAACACACAGAAGACAGGGAGGATGAAGGAGAGGCAAGGGGAGTGAGGAGAGAGAACGAAGGAAATTACACGTCTGTTGCCAAGTAACATGACTACTCAAAACGTACTTTGCTTGGTTGAAATGTACTGCTGCCTGGCATCATGAGCTATAAAACATTTCATCAAGATCGTGTTGAGAATTCCTTAATTGGGTGGGTGGGTAAGGGAGATTTGATCATTATCGCATCATCACTAAAATTAAACAGTTCTGGACCCAGGAGATTCTAAACTGAGGCAAACCTGCTCCAGACTCGCTGCAAGTAACAATTTCATAATCAATGAATCTGTTGATAGTTTTCATTATCTGATTAATCTATGCCATTCATTTAGACCATAGAATTACAGTAAAATACAATGTGAAGTACTAAACCACAGTACATGTTCATAGTACATTTTCTGAACCCAAACAGCTTGCTGTTTACCAAGCAGATCGAACAAAGACGAGCATTCACATTTTATAAAATGTTTAAATAGCACAAAAAAGATTTAGATTATAGACCACTAAACCAGTTATTTGATTAGTAAAATGTTTTGGATTAATTTGGCATGTTTATTCGAATAATCTTTTCACCCCAATATCGGACGTACTGCCCTGATGTGATTATTTGTACAAAGATTTCCCACAAGATTTAACCCATTCAATCTAGCTACTAACTGTATAACCATTATTTTATACTTTGTCTATTCAAAAATAGCAGATATACAAGCTCATAGCCACGAGCTTGTAGATCTGCTATTTTTTAAAGATCTTGAACATTTGTGCAAATCTTTGAATATATATATTTCTTTAAAGCGAACATTTGTAACTAAAATCTTTGCTTCTGGAGGTCCCTGGAACAAAATATTTTACAATTGTTCGCTTAAAAAAATACATATTAAAAGATTTGCACACATTTTCAAAAATAGGCACTCGGTACCACGCTATGAGCTTGTATATCTGCTATTTTTTAATAGCCAAAGAAATCTAAAATGACACAGATGCGTTCCCAGATTGAATGGGTTAAGAAAAGAAAGGGAGGGAACTCACAGGTAGAAGCCCAACAGGGCGACAAACACCAAGAGGAAGCGGCTGAAGGTGGAGTAAAAGTAGACAATGCTGAGCAAGATGGCGGCACGCGCCACGGTGTACACCCAGTCCAGCCAATCACCGTTCTGCTCGTCCTCGTTCAGGACCTCCCCTCCCTGGGCATTCATCTGGACCTGCGGGTTGCCACGGCGATCTTCCGCCAGAGGCTGGTTGGGGAGACCGGACAATCGATGAGACTGAGCCGAGGCCTGCTCTGGTCTGAGAGGCTGAGTAGAGGCAGCCCATGCTTGACTGAGGAGAGATGGGGGGTGGGGGGGGGTGCATGAGGTATTAGAAGGTGTTGCTGTCAGTGTGGTATTGTGTGTATGTTTTGCATTGTTTATAGCTTGCAGATCGGCTATTTTGATATTCGTCTTATGATTAAGTATATAGGGCTGAGAGAGACAATTTGAAATTCTAACTTTTTCGTATTTGATTTTGATTACACTTTGACAACTATTTCACAGTGATGTGAGATACAGACACGAGGAGACGTACTAATGCATGTAGTACTGCTGAGCATATAGCTGCTGCCACCACATTAGTGTCATGGGCGGGTACATGGCTGCAGTGGTCACATTTGTGAGCGGGGCTGGCTGTGGGGCATGTTGGTTCCACGAGTATCTGGAAAAGAGAAAAGATTGAGATGGTAATCACAAAGTCATCAAACATCCCACTAGCCACGTCTTCTGCACTCAGTCTCATATGTATTATGCTTTGTATCGACTGGATTGAGAGCTGTATATGGTGGAAACTGTTAAGAATGAAAAATGTATTTGTGCACACTCCTTCACACAGACTGCAGTAGTAGGATTTCTTTGAAATGAGTCATAGAATGTCTTGATCAGCCTTCATACACTGGTGTGGGATTTGCTCAGTATGTACGACGCGTAGTTTGCACCACACCACTCATTTTATTTTTCATCATTTATGGGTGACGCCCGTCATTCGGGTTGCGTTATACCTGTCAGTTTACGTCATTTACGCATTGCGGGCAATGGCCGCCGTTTGTGTCATTTCGTTAACTATTCACGGGCAACGCCCATTTCCCCATCATTTGCGTCATCATTAGACATGGATTCATGTGTGGGCAATGCCTGATGCAAATTGCCATGTGTGTGCGTCTTATGACGACGTCTGGTGCAAATTCACGTGTTTTTGCCTTAATCTTGTTGATTCACGCATGGGTGACACCCTTATGGACACAGGCCTCCCTTGGAGCATCTGGTTGGATGGTTCTCCAGAGATGCAAATGACGTACGCACAGAGATTTGTGGAATTTATAGGTAGATAGCAAAAGGTGGGCTCTTATTAAGGAGTGCACTCTTACCCGTGCATGAAAGCATGATGCATCGGATAGTAAGGATATGGACCCGCTCGATGTCTCAGCCCATCACCACTCTCCCCGGGAGAGGACGAATGGCTGCTCTGACTAGCTGAGGCATTGTCAGAATTCTGACTCGTCTGAAACATGGAAAACAAAAGAGCTAGAGTTAGATTACAATAACACAGAATCAATTCAGCAGGAGCTATAGACATCTACTGTAGGTGTAACTGATGATGAAACATACACAGTGATGATGACATTAACAGCAATGAGTGCAGAGGTGTGATGGTGTGGTTATCGTACCGCAGGGCCAACGGAGGGGCCTTCGGGGGACTTGTTAACGTTGCTGCTGTGGGACTTTGGGGACCCAGGAGGCGTCCGTGATGCGCACACCAGATGAAGCATGTGGTATTCATCATGCTGAAAGAAACCACCGGAGGTCATTAGCAAACATTAGGTAAACTATTGCACAGCTGACGGCGTGAAATGGAAAGAAATGTCCATTAATGAGAGCTAATCAAGAGGATGTGTACGTTTTTCAGCAATATCATTTGGACAATGATCTGTATTATTGTCAGCCTATGAGCCATTTGACTTTCATCTTGGGCATTGGATATGTATTATGGACCATCAAGCTTTATATTTCAAAGAGACTACGTAAATGTTCAGTTCAGGTCAATGCATTTGTTCACCATGCCATGCCTTTTTTCGTTTTTCACCATTTGCCTCATCCTTACCCTATGCTTGGCCGATAGAAAGCAGCAACCTTTACCTTTCTTAGCACGTCTTTCAGGGTGAAGTGGTCCAAAAGCAGCTTCCCAGAATACACCAGCCTCTGGTCTTTGGAACTCTAAAAATACAACAGTGAGAAGTGGGTTAGCAGGGAAGATGTGTGGATGGTCTCAAGTCTGGAGGATTGTTCAGTATTGTTCAGCTGCAGTATGGAAGAATGGTTTAATGCACGTTTGAGGAGACATTGTGTGTGTGTGTGTGTGTGTGTGTGTGTGTGTGTGTGTGTGTGTGTGTGTGTGTGTGTGTGTGTGTGTGCGCTTAAAAAAGAAAAGTGCACCTGGTAATCATCACTGCGTTCATATTATTCAATCTGGGGCAGGCTGCATCAGGCCGAACCAAACCCCTGCCCTTGGTTGCCACCCGTTCATATAAACACCAATAATTATTGCAAGGAAAGTGTAAATATGACAGCCATGTAGATCAAAGTCACTTAAAGGCATAGTTGTCACGGAGACTAAGCAGCAGTAGTCTTGCAGTAGTAGCCAGACGATTTAGATGTGTAACGAAGAAAAAAAGCGTGACAGATATATGAATTGACCAAACACAACAGACTTTGTTGCAGAGTTTTTCTCTGGCAAAACCCAGAAATGCTGACTTGTATGCTGCACTTGTGTATGTAGACCCTACGTCACTGGAACTGATGATGTAAGACGGTGGGTCTGACCACGTGAGAATAGAGCAGTGGAGTTTACAGGATAAATGAGTCTTAACAGTGGATTAGACACAATGTTGGCCTACAGCAAGGTCAGCTGTGTTCCTCTCAGGCTATGCTGTATTCAAAGGGACTGTTAGGGTCAGTCAAGTTCAACTTTCTCTAATCCACCCTTGCTAAAATAAAATGCATCTAAAAACATTATGCTAAACCTAGTGCCCTTTTCCTACAAAGAGTCACAGTATGCCCTCATTTCACAGTACAACTGAAAACAGAAATATTTTAAAATCAGATTAGCAGCATAAAGGAATTTCACCTGACCCCCCCCCCCCCCCCCCCCATTCAGCCTGACAGACTTGAACACCAAGAATATTACAAATACAGTGGGCTATCACTCTTTTAGCCAAATTCCTACCTCTATTTAACTCAACTGCAAGAATATGTTAACGTTTCTGAAACACATACAAGTTCTTTATGAACTGTGTTTTAACGTTTGTACTTTTCTGTTTGACAAAAAACAAGGGCAATAATAAGCCCTTGTTCATCGCAGCACAGTGTGAGCACACAATCATCTATTTAGAGAGATAATTAGCTGGAGGTTTTCATTCACTACTCAAATGAAGTTAGGACATAACCTACATAAAATAACTCCCTTCACAAGGAGCACGCCAAGGCTCTTCAGTATAGTACATGCCATAATATCAGCTTACGTGTAAGTGTAGCTGTGTGATAAAGTACAGTTCTGTTATGACAACAGGATGGACCATTATGTCTGCCTAACTGCAACACACCTGAACCATCCAAACAAACTAAGCGCACTGGTGTCTCCTCGTAATGCTGTGGTCGTGATCTCAGTAGACTGCAGATATAGATAGATAGACTATTGATCCTGCGGGGGAAATTCAGTTGCCATAACAATACTGCATGGTTTAGGCTCAGCAGAAGATCAATGCTAGCCAATCTCCTCTGATGTAAATATCCCTTGTTCTGTTCCACACAACTGTGAACATGACATCACACCGTTGAAAGTAATAGGGACTGTCCTCTCAACATGGTGCCTCCATTGAGTTAAATGGCCGCCATGTTGAAAGCATCTCTATAACCAGCAAAAATAGTACATTTAAGTAGTAGATTTACCTTTTCTTTTTTGTTCCTATAATAGGCAAGCCCGGTTGAACAAAAACATATGAATTTGATAATGGGGCTAGTGATTATAGTCAAAGTGCCCAGAGATTGTTTAAAATGTGTTATTGTCCTACAAATAATTGTGATTAATGATTTAATTGTGTTTATAGAATTCAATATTTGAACACAAATACATTTCATTTGTTTTTTTGTAAAATATAAATGCATAAATAGTGTACATAGCAGATCCCAATGTGTCGCAATGCCACGTCATGTGAACGTTTATGAAAATTGTTCAACATTCTGGGATTTTCTTTCCCCTAAGTGCCCAAATAGCACTTTCAGATTTGTTTCAATTAAATGTAAAATGTATAAATAAAATGCATTATTATTATTATTATTATTATTAAATGCCAGGAAAGTGGATAAAAGAGCATGGACAACCAGGTGGAAATAATTATGGAAATATAACATTTATGTTAATTTCATGCAGCAGTTTTTATACAGATGAATGGTCATGATTCGGATATGAAGGGGAAAAAAGCGATTAAAAACGTAACGATCATACATTATTAACTGTCCTGCCATGTGAAATACTCACTGGTTTACTGGGGTACACGTCTGACAAATGGGCCTTAAGTTTCTCCACTGTCCAGTTCTGGAAGCAGTTGATGGTTTGGTCAACGTACTTCTGGTTGGGAGCTTTGATGACCAGGATTACAGGGCTGTCCACAACACCTTGTTCCATGTTTCAAAACCATCTGTCTTCAACACTAAAGTCAGATCTGGATCGCTCGATAGTGCTACGTTCTAAGTGATGCTCTTCTATACACCGGTGCACATAACTCCTTGAAGAAAAATGTTCGGCCCTCAGGCTCGTCAGAGAAGAGCTGGAATGTACTGTTGAAAACTGATTCAAACCTCAGCTGCCAGGTGGATCAGATGGCACATAGCTTGGCCCTGGGGGACAAATAAAGATAGAGATAATTAAATATAGTTCATCTTCCAAGCATGGAAATTCAATAGGGATGGATGGACAATATTGACTAAATCAAATATCACAATATCAATTTTTTTATTGGTAAATTTCTTTGAGAGATTATCATTAGTAATGGGAATGTGATACCCAAACATGGAAAAGTCATTTCACTCAGCTTGTCTAATCAATTTATAGAATTACATCACTTTACTGCACCCTAAACTCATTCAATCTGGGAAAGCATTCGTGTCATTTAAAATTTTAGCTACATATAAATATAGCAAGTTTTTTTTAACAGTTTGTTTGTTTCCTTGGAAGTATTGCTATAGCTGGGTAGTTTGTTTGTGGAATCATTATCAATACAAGCAAATATTTGGCATTGAAGTAACATCAACGACGATACAGTGACAGTTGACTGAAGGCAACTATTTTGTCTGAGAATCAATTTAGACCAGTGGTTCTCAACCTTTTCAGGCCGTGACCCCCCCAAATAATCATATTTAATTTTCAACTGGGGACCCCCCACCCTGATAAGCACTTTGAATGTAGGAGTTGGGGCATTCTATTTTATCAGACTCAGTTCCACAGATAAATATTGTGAAAATAGTGGATCTACAAGTGTTTTGAACTTGTAGATCCGCTATTTTCACAAATGTTGCCTCATTCTTATATTATTTGACAATTTGAGCGGTGTTTGACCGCTCAAATATAGTCTAAACCAGTGACAACTGGTTTAGACTATATTTAGCTCACACACATTGCATGACAGGTTATGACAGAGATGGTGGATAATCAGTGACACAAGAAACGTAAACAAAATGAGTAAAGAGGCAGTGGAGAGACGTTTTATTCTAGTGATCTAGACTGAGGTATTGATTGAAGGAATAGCACTAATGTTAAACACATTGGGGTAAAACGAAGGCAAATAAATAAATACATAAAAAGTCTACAAATCTGTGAAAATTGAAAGCCTAATGACATTTAACAGGGTCGGATTGGGCCTTTAACGACACACTGTTGCAAAGGTCCACTAGAACAGTGGTTCTCAGACGTTTTAGCTCAAGACCCCAAAGACACATTAGATGTTTGCCCGGGACCCAAACAAAATAGCAGATCTATACAAGCAGACAGAGCTTGTAGATCGGCTATTTTCACTACTTAAACATTTGTTATCAAATTTATGGAATTTCTTTCTTAAATTGTATTTATTAATGAAATTCTTTAGAAAAATCATTGAATTTGTTCCTAATTCATAAAAATGTTTCTTTTTTTGGATTGTCTTGAAATAATAATAATCAAAAACAAAATGTAGTTAACAAAAGTAAAACATAAAGGGATTTATATTTACTCGTGACCCATAAAAATGTGTCCACGACCCAGTGTTTGGGAAACAGTGCACTAGAGACTACAGAGAAACATGTTAGGGTGGATCAGATGAGAAGCAGGGTCCGTGAGATTGAATAGAAACATGTTAGGGTGGATCAGATAAGAAGCAGGGTCCATGAGATAGAATAGAAAGATGTTAGGGTGGATCAGATAAGAAGCAGGGTCCATGAGATAGAATAGAAACATGTTAGGGTGGATCAGATGAGAAGCAGGGTCCATGAGATAGAATAGAAACATGTTAGGGTGGATCGGATAAGAAGCAGGGTCCGTGAGATAGAATAGGTGACAACATTAAAACTCCTCCAACCAGGACCGCTAGCTTCCAGCGTTGCCATGTCCGCTTATTATAAGCGACTTTGGGCTTGTTTTTATGTAAAGCCGCTGTTAGGTGGTTGCGTTTCTTTTGGTCTTGTTTCTTAAGTGTAGTTGCTTATTTGGGTTTGCTTCCTAATGTTGTTTAAACCAGAGTTTCTCAAACATTTTCAAGTCAAGGACCAATATGTATTTGTCTGCGGAATGGACCCCCATCTGAAAATATTTTATGCCAGGGACCCATACAAGATTTGTGTGGTTAAAATGTTTCAAAAATATTCAAAACTTTACACATTTTCTAGAAGATAATTTTGTTGTTTAAAATAGCAGATCTACAAGCTCACAACGCGTTGCGTCGTTGTGAGCTTATAGATCTGCTATTTACAAATAGCCAATGTATGTTTAAAGGGCGAAGGGCTCGCTTCCTTTGCTTGTTTCTCACTCAAAACCTGGCAACACCGCTAGCTTCCCAGGTTAGCAGGCAGGCGGCTAATGCAGAATTAAGTTGTAAAAGGCGAACTTGGCTGGCTGACATCGCTCTTATTAAGGCATTTCGTCTCAAAACACACGCACGACAGGCGAGTTTACCTACCTTCGATAGCAACCAATCCCCCAAATCCCTTGACATGTAGAAAACAAGTGCTTTAATCGCGGTCACTATTGTCGTGTTATTCGCAGCAGAAGATGGAGCAATCCTCCAGCGCGGAAGTGACGTCAGAAGGGGAGACGAACAGCTGATCGGATCAGCCCATTCATGATGCTGTGTACTGTACAGTACAGTAAGTTCTAATTAATGCAATACTTCTAGATTGTAATAGCTCGTATTATTTGTCTCCGATTTTTGTATCTGATGATCAATTTAAAAAATGCAAAAATTACATAAAAATACAGCAGCTGAGTCCAGAAGTGAAGTCTTCCATATCTACACATGATGCAGCTCTCCACATGTTGTAGCTTGATAGATATGTCAGATTTATGTTCATAAAAACAAATCACATTTATATATATTTTTTTTTAAATAACGGAATCACAAAACCACCACCAGGAAAGCAAATAAAGCAACTCAATTATCCATCGAAATTAAATTACTTTAAAACAGCAAAAATATATATGATCTGTTTCCCTGTATAAAAAGAAACATTTTGAACATTTTGGAGGGTTTCAATTTTCTATCTAATACATGTAGGCTATTCCGTTGCTGTGAACAGGTCTGTGACTTCTGTTAATCTTAGAACTTGAATGATTGATTATAGATACATGAAATCAATACATTACATACTTGACATTTTTTATAACAATTATGCAGTGACTTTAAACGGTGCAAATGCAACTCTCTATTGATATTTGGCTCCATCTAGTGTTGGTGGTTGATGTCAACACTTATGGTTCCCTTTAGATGTATAATAAGTATAATAGTGAAGTAAGGATTCAATAAAGCATGGCAATTTTTCTTGATAGGAGGGAGGAGCTGTAACTTCCCCGATAATTTACCCCCAAACGTTAACATAAAATAAATGGCTAAATGAATGACTCAAAACAACATATGCATTCCTCATGACAAATAGCAACACAACACAACAATAGACCAATATATGTCAGGGTGCCACCCTAAGGAATGCAGGGAAGTCCATCCTTGTCCAATGCCCTGTCCCTGGGATGCTACAATAATAACTGAAGTAAAGGTTATTATCGGTACTCTTGTCTTGGTAACATAGTAGGGGTATGTTTGCCTTGGTGTGCCTGCTAAAACTGCTAAAATAAATGGCTAAATGAATGACTCAAAACAACATATGCATTCCTCATGACAAATAGCAACACAACACAACAATAGACCAATATATGTCAGGGTGCCACCCTAAGGAATGCAGGGAAGTCCATCCTTGTCCAATGCCCTGTCCCTGGGATGCTACAATAATAACTGAAGTAAAGGTTATTATTGGTACTCTTGTCTTGGTAACATAGTAGGGGTATGTTTGCCTTGGTGTGCCTGCTAAAACAAAAGTGTGCCGGTGTAGAATTCAATAGGTTTACTCGTTGTTATACAGGAGCAGCCTGCACAGATCCACTGGTACAATAGATGTAGGTTTATACTTCTATAAAGCTTGCAGCTTGGTCTGCAGCCCCTAAAGCCCATGTTTTAAGCTCGGCCTGTGTGAAAAAAATCTAATAAAACACAGACAATATGAAGATATTCAGTATGTCAGTACCTAATCAGCTATAAACCTGTATTTGCGATTCAACTAACGCTCAAATAGTGTCGGTCTTGTAATGCATTGGAGGTTTGACACTCATGCCAATATCTGTACTGATTCAGTGTCATTTGCATAGCCATATAGATCTGTTTGTGGCATATGCTGCTTTATTAATACAGGATCAAGTTGTTTAAGTACAACTCATCTAGCATAATCTTAAACTATACTTAATCATTCATGTAATCATATATAATGATAGACTGTTGGTTCCTGTCCATCTTAGCTCTATCAGTCATGACTCATATCCTCAGTCTACCTCTGCAAATGTAGCTATTTATGCTCTATATGTGCTTATTAAGAACATGCTGTGTGACACTAACATGCTGTCATCTGGTTCTCTGAGCTCAGGCTTGCTTGCCGAGGGACAATTCAGCTGTAGGACCATGTCGCCTCTTAATACAGTCTGTAACATCAATCCAATCCAATCCAATCCACTTTATTTATATAGCACATTTTAAAACTCAAGGCCTACAAAGTGCTGTACAGAGATAAGAACAAAACAAAGAAAATACATGACGCAGCAGCATCAGCAGACATAGAAAACAATGCAATGCGAAAAAAAAACCAGAGAAACACAGAAACTCAAACGGAATTAAAAGCCAGGGCATAAAGGTGGGTCTTAAGGCGAGATTCATCAATGGCACTGCTGAAGCAGCTACGAGACAAATATACTGTATGCACTAAACTGCTGCAGCCTCTGTCTTTAGAAGATTTATTATGTTATACTCAATATCAATTGAAGTACCATATTACTTTGATAGCTTGCTGTTCACCCGTTTAAAGAAGAAAGACGATTCCAGAGTATAACCACCATTGAGGTGAAGCGATTAGCATGGCTTCGGGGAAAACTCTATTCAAGATTCATGGTGCGTGTAAGCCTTTATTGTCTCCCTTAGGAGAAATTTGTCTTGGGCATTTGAGAGAACACAGACAATGTATTGTAGCAGCATACAGCCTCTCCACACAATATGTACATATACAATAGAATCAAACTACAGTCAACATCCAGCAGCACATCCACATCCATATAAACCAGAACATACAAACAAACCAATAATATTGCCTGATGCCCTACACCAGAATATTAGATATTGCACATTATCGGCAATAAGAACAATAGCCATAGCCACATCACTTGGACATATTCTGTTGTGTCACATTATGCCTCTGTATGTAGCTTTACTATTGTTTTTTTCTGTTGTGCTGTTGATATTGTTCTGTACAGCACTTTGGTTTTGGTACAATGAAAGTTGTTTTTAAATGTGCTCTATGAATTAACTTGATTTGATTTGACATGTCACTGTAATTGTAAACATAACGCAAGAAATTAATACAAATTGATGTTTGGACAAAATATGTAGGAGTAAAAAATCTGCCTCCTGGTGGCACTTTAACAGGCCAACGTGAACATGTAGGGTAGAGGTTCTGCTCTGGCCTCCAGGGAGTGTGCGTGCACAGTTTCACGCCGATCGGTCCAATGGTGCCGGAGATTAGCTGTCCACGGACGGACGGACGGACGGACAGACAGACAGACAGGGGTCAATGAGACAATCAGCCTGGTGGAGACAATGAATGGTGGCCAATCCATACAGTCCTTCCTGTGTTTGGGAGGTCTTCAAGTGAGGAGATTGCCTTTAGTGATAACACAACTATCGGATTGCCTGCTGTAAGTTCAATGACCACGCTTTGTTAACCCTGGTATTCCTGTGAGACTAGTGCTAATTACATGCAACTATACAGTAGCAGTCCTTAAAGTGGTGCCCTGACTGTCTGTTAACAAGCTAGAGGTAAGGTCATGATCACCAAAATCAGTGGGGGGCATCCTTTATGGAACAGGGATAAAGTGGTGGACGGATGGATGGACGGACAGACTGACCGACATTGCAATTGTTAGAGCCCCACCGCTAGTGGAGCTAAAAAATAAATAACTCATAAGAAACTGCACATTTTTACTTGTGTCATAAGGCCTCATTTTAGCAGAAATCCAATCTAAACTCATCAAGCTCCTCCCTGCATCTAGTTATTGTTGACCAAATAACATTTCTGGGGAATTGGCCTCCACATCCCTACAATGTCTCCACTGATGATACTGCCAGATCATTAGACCTCAAAGATGTCCAATTTGCTCCATTTCCTGCCCCAAAATCCTTTATCCTCTGTCACAGAGAACCATTCATCTTTCACTGCCTGAAAGAAAATGTCTGTTATTATTATTGGTATACGAGATGCTTCCAACGGGATGCTTCCAACGAGACCGATAAAGATACTGGGTACTGATTTCCCTGATGTTTAGACAAAATCTGTAGGAGTACTGTAAAAAAATGTGTTGTGGTGTTGAGTGTATACGCCTAGTCTCTATTAAAGAGCACAGAGTGCTTCTGGTTGGCTGCCGCTCTGTCGCACCACACAGTGGCAGTGGTAAAGTTGAATTTTTCTCAACTTTTACGCTTTGCTTTTTGCTGGCTCCACCTCCTGCCATGGTGGGAAAAGCGGCGGTCGCTCCACTCCATAGACATTGAGCCTTGCTGGCGGCAAGGCTCAATGGGCCCGACTCACTAAGCTGTTTACACCCATATTTTGAGTGTTAACAGCTTTATGGTCTTAAATGGGGCCGTGGAGTAATGGAAATAATCTTCCATGTGAACGTGCCTCTGACCTTCTGGCAAAAATTAGGAACAACTGTGATCCGCACATATCAGGGATTTACGCACCCCTTTGTGAATTGCACGTCGGTTTTTGCATAGAGAAAATACATCCTCCTTTAGACATTTTATTTACACCCATATTTACACTGATATTTACGACCAGCTTAAGACCTCTACACACTGTACGATATTTGAAATGGTCGGCGAGTGAACGGATCGTTAAGCATTTCACATTGCACAAGTTTCTCTCTTGAAATCGGGCTAAATATATCGTTGTGATTCTCGCACGATTGATTGGTCGGCGACAGGGGTTCACTGATTGCAAGATATTTCACCACGATGTGATCCCGACCCAATACATACATTTGTTTTTACTCCAAACGTCTCACGAAAACGTGAAAGGCTCCCGTGATATATGCGCAAAACCGAGACAGGAGACGCTAATGATTGACATAAATAATTCTCAATTTCTCTGTATTTCTCTCTCTCTCGCCCTCTCTGAAACAAACATTTCAAAAGTCAACCAGGGTGCAATTCAGATCAGAAGCAGTGTTGCCGTGTCCGCTTATTATAAGCGAGTTGCTTGTAAAAAAATATTGGTGGTTGCGTTTCTTTTTAGCTTATTTCCAGAGTGTAGTTGCTTATTTGGCTTTATTTCTTAATGTTGTTGTTTTTTCTTTGAAAATAGCTGAGACGCGTTGTGAGCTTGTAGATCGGCTATTTTATTTGTATATAGGTTTAAAGTGCTCAATGCTCATGCAGCCTATAGTCGCTTTTGTTGGGCTTGTTTTCATAGACCTGGTTGCTTATTTCTTGCGCAAAACCTGGCAATACTGTTCAGCGATACATACGTGCGTCACACACACACACACACACACACACACACACACACACACACACACACACACACACACACACACACACACACACACACACACACACACACACACACACACACACACACACAGCTCTCTCTCTCTGTCTGCAAGCCCTATTCCTCTCTAATAATAAACAGCCCCATCGTCGAGCAGGCTCGCTCACTCTAACAATCTGTTTTATCATGTTTAACTAATACAGGACTGGACTGTCTGGACGGTAATATTGCGGTTCTATGCGGGAGGACTAGCCACGGTGCATGGCTGTAATATGCTCTCATTGGCTGTAGCGTGCACTAGATCGGGGCCGATAGCCACAATTATCCAACAAGTTTGAAATCTAAAAGTTATCGGGAACCCCTCGCCGACCGTACTTTATCGGGGTGTTTCTTCTCGGAGTACCTTACGCACTGCGCGTATCAACACCTCGCCGAGGAATGCCCGATCTTAACTGAGATCGATGGTTTTGTCGGCGAACACCAAAAAATATCCCCGATAGTGAAATCGGGTCAAATATCGTACAGTGTGTAGGGGTCTTTAGTGAATCGGGCCCATTGTCTATTTTTCAGTGGTATTTCACTGCTGGTGTGAATTCAGCGTTAGCCCTGTCGCTGGGGCAATAAAAAGAAAAAAGATTTGCTCTCTCTCTGGCTAGGGAAATGTGCGTTTTATTGAAAGTGACCAGTGGCTCATACAAGATTTGTATATTGAAATGATATATTATGTATTTTCCATTTATAATTAAATGGCTCCTCTGTGGATAAAATACTCTTGTATAAAGATGTTGGCTTTTATCAGGGCAGAATCAGTTTCAATACTCTCTAGCTCAGTGTCATAATAAATAACATAAGTCTATATTTCTACTGCCAATTCCCTTTTTATAATCTACACCAAACATGAAATAGAACACTGTGCATGCTTTCACATGGAAGCATATTAGCAGAGTAGGGTGGGTGAGAATAGAGTTGAATGTGGTAAATAATGAACGAGGAGGCAGTGGGACCAAATTAATGGGCAGACATCAGAGATGAGTTTAGAGTGGACCCAAAAAAAAAGGAAAATTAATTGAGGGCTATCAGTCAGAATTTCAAGACATATAATGGAAATAACAAATTGTGATTGCTTGCGTCATTCCAAATCCAAGTATATGACATTTTAATATATTCTCTGAGATTTGCCACTTGAAAGGTTTTGCAGGCAGCACAGACTGAAAGCAAGCTATGATTGGTCTTGTACTGAGAGTGAGAGTAGAGAACCCCTGCTGCCTATTCTGTGATTCATACAGTACTGCGTGCCTACATGATGACTAAACACTGGTGTGAAAGGAGGAGGGTTGCATGTCAGTCCTCTCGACTGACATTGACCAATAATAAACCTACAATGACGTCCGTTTGATTCTTGATACTAGATTTTCTGTTACACAGGTGAATCACTCACTTGTCATACACATTTGAGTTTTGATATGTGGCGTAAAGCCCTTAAATTGGTTGCGTAGCCTTCGCTACTAAATGGGTATTGAAGTAAATGTTTCAATAGTCTGACTGACAACATTAACAGAATGTTTTTACAGAATCACAAATTAAATGGAAAACCAACATAAAGTGTCTTAGTAAGGTGTCGGGTGATGACGAGTGGCTATGAAAGTCTATGGAATGCTACCAGAGGGATGGAACATCATTCTAACAAACAATATTCCCTCATTATTTCTCCCCCCCCACCCCCAAAAACACACACTTGTGAATAATATGGTAAAGGATGACTCATCTGACCATATTAGTTCTTTTGACATCTCTGTGCCAGTGCCTATGTTTTTTATACCACTTAAATCTTAGCCACTTAAGCCTTTCCACCCCTCTATGTATACCAAATATCTTAACATAAAAAATATCGATCTACAAGTATCTTAACATAAAAAATATCGATCTACAAGCTGTAACAGGGCGCGATTCAGCGACTTGAATGTTCGCCCCAAAATAGGGACACTAGGGTTCATGTGATTAAATGTGCATTTGTCTTTGTAATGAAGATTGTATGTACTGCAATCTTTCTATAACACCCCTCTCTATGTAGTTGTTGACCTTTCTTGCTGACAATCTGATCCCAGTCATGATGTATTGACATTCTCAGTCACCTGATGAAGACTATTCCTTGTAATGCATGAGCATCTTTGCACCTTTGACTACGATTTCCAACACTATTTACTGATCCTCTCTCCCATAGATCAAAATGCAGTTGTCACTTTAGTCACTGTTCCTATAGAAACACTAGCCAGTTATTGTACGGTAGTCTTAGTAACTGAAGTTCCTGCCATCTATGCTCTAGTAATGAACTTCGATCTTTCTTTCTTTTTTTTGCCATCTTGATCCAAACCAAGGGGCAAGGCTTGGATATTTACGATGAGGCCAACACGGAAGCTTATGAATGGCCAGAGTGGCGCTGTTTTACCCTGCGCCGACCTGAAGTGTCAGAAATCATTTATTTTAGCGCAAGTGAATGGGTTTTTGACAAACTTTAGACTAGATTTTCTTACCGTAATAAAAATGGTCATAAATTCTATATGCTTCCAGTCGCTAGTTTAAAGTCTCCTTTCAATCATCATGATATGCGTTTTGCTAAATTATGGTCCCATTTATTCTAAAATTGACGATAAAGTAGGCTATGCTCCAGGAGGGGCGGGATGATTTGATTGACAACCTACACAACCAATAGCATTCATTCCCCGCCCCCGCTCTTGATTGACAAGCTACCCAGTTCGCTGGTCACGTGTCTGGTCTCAACCAATAGCGTTTGAGTTCCGGCGTGGCCAACTGTATATATTAACGATGGAGGAATGCATGTTCCTGAACTATCGGCTTCATTTTCGTTCTGTAGAAAGCAGGGGAGTGGCTTTGTCCATTCTTTTTTACAGTCTATGATCCAAACCTGCGAAAGTGGCCGTTTTCAAGATGTTTTGGCCATTATCTCTGGAATGGAAGGTCCAATCTGCTCAGTTCAAAGCTTGTTGGATGCGTGACTTTGAGGACATTAAGCAGGCATTGACACCTTTTCGGTTATTTGGGTTTTCTCGGGGAGGCGAGGTCTTAGTTGGGCAGGCGACCGCCTGTCCTGCCTCTACAGTGGGTACGCCACTGTTGTACATAAAATAAGACTAAAGGCCCTGATGATCAAAATGATGCATCATATTATGCACCCACTGTTTACCATGGCTGTACCCACACTGGAGGCGTCGAGTGGGCGAGTCAAAACTTGTTGGCGTGTCTTTCAGAGCTCGGTTCTATTTTGGAGTGTCGACATACAGCACAGACCATCCACTGTATTGCGGTGTATCTACTGTATGTATGTTATCACTTGTTTGACCGTTCAAGAAACGCAAGTGTGTTTTTAAATTAAAAGATCATCCATTTTCTTCATATATATGGTATTTGGTAAACATAGAGGGGGTAAAGGTAGGGTAGGGGGCATAGTGACCCCTGGGGGACAGCGGTCAACAAAGTATTTAGGCCTAAAGCGGTTAAAGAGTTCAGTGGTATAAAAACCATAAGCACTGGCACAGAGATGTAGAAAAAACTGATACGGTCAGATGAGTCATCCTTCATCATGTTCCATCCCTCCAGTAGCATTTCATAGACTTTCATAGCCACTTGTCATCACCCAGCACCTTAAGACACTTTATGTTGATTTTCTATTCAACATTTGTCACCCATTCTGTAAAAATGACTGTTACTGTTGTCAGGCAGACTATTGAAAACTGTACTTCAATAACAATTTAGTAGCTAAGGCTATGCAACCAATTTTAAGGGCTTTAAGCCACAAAATCAAAGGTATATGACAAGTGAGTCACCTGTTTAACAGGAAAAAAGTCTATCTACTGTAATATCAACGGAAGTCATTGTAGGTTTATTATTGGTCAATATTAGTCAACCTATTATAAAGGTTGAAAATGGGTGAATGGGTACATTCATAATCGTGTCTGTCAGTGACGCTTGCATCAATTACGCTCGCATCAATGAAGCTAGCTATCAGTGTGTCAAGGAATTAAGATTCTAAAAGCCCTGCTAACGTTAGAGAAAAGGCCACAACTGTCACAACTGTTGTCAGGATGTGTTTTGGCCTGAGGTGGCATACTGTTGCCTATAGACGGATTTCCGCGCGACGTCATCACAGAGCAGAATGCGCAATCTGCGCATGCTCGGGGGAAACGAATTGTTGCGCCGTTCACTCTGTTGTTATGTTCGGGAGTTAGATAGCCATAATTCTGCTATTATAGGCATAATAGGCATAATGCTGCTAATATATACAAACAGATCCAACTTCCGACAAATCATTTTTATTGAGTAAACAAGGTATTACAAACTGCATAATTTAATCTACTTTCATTAAACCTGGTGAAGATCATTTATTTTTTGAATGGACATTTGACCAGAGCTGCTGCGGGTAATGGCGCCCTCTATAGGCTTCCCCCTCCTCTGCGCGGTCATATCCTCTCATGTTTACTAACAGGAAACCTGTCTATACATGCAATATATTGAACGCACTACATGTGATTTAGGACCTCTTTAAGTGACAAGAGACTGATCTTAACATTTTCAGGCTTTTTGTGCACATTTTGTTTTCCATTCTTTGCTTCTAATTATTTTCTTTTGCTCCTTGAGCTGCAAACATGAAAGCCTGCATAAACAAGAGTTTCGCCTTACTGTTACCTGTAATAAAGTTGATTGATTGATTGATCAGAGGAAAGGTCAAAGGGTCATTCAAATACTCAGGGTTCAATTAATTCTCCAGGTGGCATGAATGCACTCAGCAAGTCTACTTATTTATTTTTCAAAACAAAGCAAAATAGCAGATCTACAAGCTCTACAAGGGCTTGAACTGGACTATCAGTCCATTTAAAATGTGAAGAAGAGAAGTGCCTTGTGCATCCACTGGGTGGCAGTGTGACTTAATTCTTTTGGTAAAATAATGTTGAAGAGAGAGAGAGGAGATGTTGCCTCCACTCACACTTCTGATAAAACATGGCATCAATCAAACAACTATATCATCAGGCAAGCCTAAAAGTCCACACTTTTGTTGTTGAAAAAGGTCATTTCTGTGGCCTCTACTGTCAGCAGGCACTTGATGTCTTACAAGTAAACAGCCAAGACCTGTTGACTGTGACACTCTAAAATGTAGTCTAATTTGAGCCTTATGCATTATTAACACATGCATGGTGGGTCTGTGCAGAACACACAGATCTTTTTAACGCTTGATCACTGACACACTAATATTAACCACATGAACCCTAGCGTCCCTATTGTGGGCATGTTGTAACGGGCGAACATTTGGTGAATAGCTACAATGTGTCGGGTTGCAATGAGTTGTGAAGATTATTTTCAGGGAAGAGATGGAAAGGGGAGGAAAGGGGTACCTAGTAAAGGTCCATACCTGTGTGTGTGTGTGTGTGTGTGTGTGTGTGTGTGTGTGTGTGTGTGTGTGTGTGTGTGTGTGTGTGTGTGTGTGTGTGTGTGTGTGTGTGTGTGTGTGTGTGTGTGTGTGTGTGTGTGTGTGTGTGTGTGTGTGTGTGTGTGTGTGTGTGTGTGTGTGTGTGTGTGGGGTTCAAGTGATTAATAAGACAGACTGTTTGAAAATAGGTACGCCTACATTATACAGCTATAAATGTGTCCTTTATGTGTACCGGTACATGCATGCACCAGACAACTTCATCAACTGCTTTGAGTTGCATTCTGTAGTATTACTAGTAATTCATGTTTTCCTGTTAGTACTAAGGATTATTTCTGACTGTTGCACTGTTGCAGTCTTTGCACTTCAGATCATCGGGCGCATGTCCATCATGTCATGTAATGGTTAAAATTGAATAAATGTCTTGTGGCTTAATCCTGTGCACCTCGACCCTATGGTGCTGAAGGCACTGTGAATTGTGATAATAATATAATCTCAACATCCCTGTGGACCTTCCCAATTTTTTGCCTGCGTCAATGGTCTATATCAAAGTAATATTTTTTCTTGAGTTAGCTGACCAGCTACGCACACACATCTAGCCGCCTTGGAAGATCCCCATGGCAACAGGTTTCCGATCTGCAGGAGTTCCATAAACGGATTTCCTTAGGGAGAGTGTAGTAATGAGACGGCAGGCAAGTTTGTAAGAAGAGTTATTCCTTTTAAAACCACAGTAATGAGTTCTGCAACTCTGACATCGTGTCGGCTGACTCGGCTCTCTTTCTGAATGTCAACCATTTAAAACATTTTATACCATACCAGATGAAAAGAGTCAGGATGAATGAAGGAGGCCTTCAGACAGAAAGCTTGACCATCCCTTCCTCTCAAGGATGCCTAACTTTGATCAAACACGGGGGGAGCAAAAATGTTCGGTTGGAGGTAGGCTGTGCCCCATATCTGGCTGGTGGGAGTCAGGGATATCACCTATGAATTGTCATTTCAAGCAATGTGCTTCTCTGCGATACCATTCTGTGCAGGGTCAGAGTTTGTCTGGGCAGAATGCCTCACTGTGATGACTACATGGTTGTGGCATTGCGATGTGTGCCATCTGTGGGTGCGTGTGACACTGGTCTCTATTACGGGTATTTTTAGCTAACATTAGCCTAAATAGTGACTTAGAACCACGAGCAAATGCTCTCTTGCCTCATCTTGGTGGGTGTGATTAGAGACTGGCTGCCAGTGTTAAATTGGTAGTTTAACAAACTAAAAATAACTTAGGGAAACCATTCCCTATTATTAAAGATAATCATTAGCATACAGTAAGACAGCAGTACCTTATTTTTAAGGAATATTTATAGCACATCTAGCTTTATAGCTTTTCTTTTATAGCACATAGCTTTTTGACAAAACACATTACTACTAAACGGTACTAAATTATGTATACAGTAATTTGAAAAATAACTTAGAAAAGAGCTTGTTCATGGACCTGTTTTGGAGAAACACTTTTACAGAAATGTAACAGACTAAGTGTCCACGAGGAAAACCTAATTAAAGATTACGTAAAGATAGACAATCTAGACTAATATTTTCAGATAGACAAATGAACACAGTATCCATATGAATGGTTTGGAGATATTATTTTGGGATATTTCCAGGGATGTTTGGCCTTTATAGCATCATTAGACGAATCAGGATATTTGACATCGAAGCAAGTGTTTTACATTCACTCCCAAAACTAGACTTTAAACAATGCAAATGCTCGGGAAATATTCAACTTAGACTATTTAGGGAATTTACTCTGAGTATTAAGTCAATAAACTTAATTAATTACCCAGCTTTGTTGGATACTCAAAACCGATCTATCACAGCATTGATAGCAGATTGATGTTCTCACTTCTCAGTATCAGGCCGCTGCTCTGCCTCTGTTGGAAGCTAGCTAATAAAATGCATTTTAAATCAATGTTTCTGCTTGTAAGTAGCCCTCTAATACTGTAGGTGGGATAGTAAACCTTGGCGAGTCATGAGGCTCATAGGGCAGCAGCTCTGCCCTATGAGCTCCTGCCCTAGGGGCTCCTGTTTATGCACAAGTACACCCCCTGGACGTGACACGAGTATGTCGCAGGGACTTACCCCAATCCAACCCTTGATGCTGAGTGCCAAGTTCCTGGGAGGGAACTCAACTTTAATTGAGTTTTTGGTATGACCCGGCCGGGGATAGAGCCCCGACCTCCCAGTTTCAGGGCGGACACTCTAACCACAAGGCCACTGTAGTAAAAGGTGGGATAATCCAGTCTATTGTCTAAAAATGGACAGTTCAAATAGTTGGCACTAAACTACTGTATCAACCTCCTTAATACCTGTACACCTCCACGTGGCTTATTAAGACCCTATTATTGGACTTTCCCTCATTCTTCCAGCAAACCGCTACAGTCTAATTACAAGTCACAGAGCATGCTATTACAATTATAACCGAAACCCTCACTTGCTACAGGTGAAATTCAGGGTGCTGCGGCTGCTGTCTGTTGCATTCTACTCATTCCATCACTATATGAAAACAAGCTCAAACCCTGTTCAATACATACTGTATGAAAATGTATTGTTTATACTGCACAATATAATAATGTAATCACCTTTTTAGTTTTAGTTTTGGGGGTATTTGTCACTGACACTGTACATTTGCACATACACTGTACATGAAAGGTGTCTCTGCATTTAGCCCATCCTCCTAAGTTAGTCCTAACTATGATGAGCTGTGGGGAAGTGTGGAACCCAACTGTATTATGTATGTAACACTTCAGACATCAAGGAGTCTAGAAATTGTTCTTGCATGTAATAAAATAAAATAACCAAACAATAACGATAGATGATTGACCAACTGATACCCCCTTTGCTAAATATTTATTATCTCTGGAAGGTACTATACTGTACTGTCCATCCATCTTTCTGTCCCTCTGGCCAGTGCATATCTTCTACCATAAGGCCCTAGGATGATCATACTTTGTGCTGTGTATGATTACATCAACAGAAAGCGGTGTGTTCTGTGCCAAAAGTATAGGTCACTGCATGTGACCCCCACAGGTCTATACTAGGCCATCTCCTTTCTTCCAATACATAAAATCTCTCTCTATCTTAGGCGAAATTAGGCGATGTGCAAGCTGACAACGTGTTGTAATGTGACATGTTATAAGCTTGTAGATCTGCTCATTTTGATTATTGTTCGGCCCTGAATATATGGATGCTATGTTCACTTGAAAACACAATTAGTGCTTCATCTGATGGGGAACTGTGGATTTACCTGCACTTTGCCTTGTTATTACTGTTACAGTACATTTCTGAAGTGCAGGTCTTGTCTTCACTCTAAATGTACCAATTGTGGATGAAACTGTGGCGAACAACAGTGTTTATGTGAACACTGCATGAGTGTTTGAAAACATTATTTGAATAATAAATGATTCCCTTTTCCTCTGTAAAGATGTCCTGGATTTTAAGGCTAATCATACACGTGTCGTGTACACCTACACACGCCACCTCTAAAGAAATTGTAATTACATTTTCTGTCACCCAGCATAAAGAGACAAGCGCTGATTGCTTTTTCTTTTTCTATTCTTCTTTCACATTTGCAGTTGGATGATGGCTATGAGGTCCCTGTAATAAGCATAAAACAGCTGCTGTGTGGTGCTCAGAGTGTATTGTATTGAACAATGTAGCTGTCAGGAAAGAGCTTCCATACAGTAGCTATACAGATTCATCAGAATGCAGGACACATACTGACTTCCTCCACTTGAGTCAGAAGATGCTCTGCAGAGTCACACGTGGCATAATCAAGCTCAATTAGTAAGCATCAATTGCATCGACCAATGCAGTATGATTCATAATTTATGCATTTTTCTCAGAAAATAGTGGCATCCAGCATTAGATAACATGGCAGCATGACATACTATATAACGGCACAGCAAGGCTGAACTGCGAAAGTGCATTTATTGGGGCTTAGAGTTCAACAGTCTAACAGTCCCTGGGTAGAACCTGAATTTAAGTCTTTCAGTTCTGGCTTTGATGGACCGCAGCCTCTTGTATTGCCCGAGGGGAGCGGGTCAAACAGTTCATGGGCCGGGTGAATGGGGCCCTCCATAATGCCGGCGGCAGTGCTCCTACACCTGCTGATGTATATGTCCTCAATGGACGGTAGACTACTGTGGGTGATCTCCTGGGCGTTTTTCATTCACAGAAAATAGTGGTGGTGAGAGTATTATTCTTGAATCACCCTGGCTGTGGCATCCCCATTTTGAGCATTGACATTTTTCAAAAATGTTCAAGAACTGTCATTTGGCGCAACTTTTCAAAAATAACCAATCTAGAAACTCACAACGTGTTGCATCGCAACAAGTTGAGCGTGTAGTTTCAATTTCTTTATGTAGGGCTCAAGTGGTTAGTGCCCTGTGCACAGTGTACTCAGTCTGTGCACTGTCCCCTACACCCCTGTTTCCCAAACAGTGGGTCGGGACCCATTTGTGGGTAAGCACAACTTATCAAAAATGTAAAACATTTCCAACATTTATCAAGTATTTCATAAATAAAATCAGAAAATTGAATAATTTCCATAAATAAATATTTAAGAAGTAGTGAAAATAGCAGATCTACAAGCTCACAACGCGGCGCGAATTGACGCGTTGTGAGCTTGTAGATCTGCTATTTTCACTAGTTTGGGTCCCGGGCAAAAGTCTAATTTCTCTGTTGGGTCTCGAGCTAAAAAGTTTTGGGAACCACTGCCCTGCACTGTGCAGTGTATACTCATTACTTTATGTGCGCTGTGCACTCAGTCTGAGCACTCAGTAGGAGCACTCTTTCTGTGCACTCAATCATGTGCACTTTGCATGCGAGACCGTCTGTGACTCATGCCTTTTAACTAAGGATAACTGACTGACACGTGTATGCATACTGTATTCACTGGTGAATGATAGACTTTACATTTATACTTTAATTGATTTATTAATTTATACATTAATTGATAGAATGTACACGTGTGTTAAGTTAGTCATTATGTATGCTAGGATGCCTGTTGGTTAACCCACGTTAGTTGTGATTGTATTACTGTATGTTCAGCCTGCACCAATTAAAAGTAATTCCTTAACAGTAATTAAAGTAATTCCTTTACGAACTTCATTCCATCTCATTTCACACAACTGTTGCTGGCTGCATGAAAAGCGTCAATTACTGTAATTTTGTTCAGCATGTACTGTATTTCAAGGTTTAAGGTTCACTTTATTTGTCATTACATGCTCGCACATGACACAAAAATCATACTCAGGACCAGCAGTGTACAATAAAAAACTATCAATAAATGCAAAAATAAGCATAAAATCCTAAAGTGCAGTGAATTAAAACTGAGCAGCATATTAAATACAGTAGCATCCAGCATTAGATAATAACAGCATTAGATAACATGGCAGCATGACATACAACAGCACAGCAAGGCAGAACTGCGAAAGTGCATTTATTGGGGCTTATAGTTCAACAGTCTTAACAGCCCCTAGGTAGAAGCTGCATTTAAGCCTTTCGGTTCTGGCTTTGATGGACCGCAGCCTCTTGCCCGAGGGGAGCGGGTCAAACTCTTCATGGGCCGGGTGAGTGGGGTCCTCCATAACGCGGGCTGCTGTGCTCCTATACACCTGCTGATGTAGATGTCGTCAATGGACGGGAGACTACTGTGGGTGATCTTCTGGGCGTTTTTCACCACCCTCTGCAAGCCTTCTTGTCAGCAGCAGAGCAGATCCCATACCAGGTGGTGATGGAGAATGTGAGAGTACTCTCCACCATACACACACCTGTAGAAAGGCTCCAGTACTGAGGTATTGAGGCCAGCCTGCCTCAGCCTCTTGAGGAAATAAAGGTGCTGGCCCACTTCAAGTCCTCGGAAATATGCACCCTTTCCACCATAGCTCCATTGATGAACAGGGGGAGGGAGGGGGCATGGTCTCTCCTTCTAAAATCCACAATCAGCTCCTTCGGGTCCACATTACTGTCAATGTTATTCCTTATGTGGACCATGACTAGTTGCTCAAAGCGTTTCATGACTATCGGGGTGAGAACCACTGGACAAAACGTTGCGATGGGAGTGATGTACAAAAACGAATTTCACCCACTTTTTTACCTTGTAAACCTGTGATGTGACAATAAACCTGATTCTGATTCTGATTCTGAAAAGTAATTCATGCTCAAGTCATTCATGCTCTTTGCTGCTGCACTTTTGGGCACCGGGATGATGGTAGAGGTCTTAAGACACACCGGTACCACAGCCTGAGAGTGAGATATAAAAATATCTGTCCAAACCTCTGTGAGCTCATGCGCACAGTCCCTCAACACCCTTCCCAGGATATTATCTGGGCCCGCTGCTTTCCGGGGGTTGATGCGCTGCAGAGTCCTCCTCATGTCCTCAGCAGACATCTCTGTAGTGTTCTCACACTTTCACACCCATGCACAACGGTGAAGGTGTGAGTTCCCTGGCAGAACACCACAAGGGGGCATGCTTTCCATGGCCACTTCATTTACTGGGATATACTGCACATGCTGAATAAATTACCATAATTGACACTTTTCATGCAACAGATGGATAGTGAAGGTAAAAAAAAAAAGGTTTGGATGGTGGCTGTCTGCTCTAAAAACATGAACAGAACAGATTGAAGTTTTCAATCGTAGTTTAGTTCTTTTACAGGTTGTGGAGAGCTGTGTGTTCAGTCCAAGTAGCCTGCTGATTTACTTCTTTTTTCTGTTATGCAGAACATTGGCTTTACATTGACTTTAACTAGTAGCACTTTGTACTTCTCCCTTTGTGCAAATCGGTCCACAGAACCGTCATTGGCAGTATTTCCCCCGCCAAGGCTCTCAGGTCTGATCCATTGTATGAGCCACCAGCCAGCATCCACTACAACTCGGCTCTCTGGTAATGATGTATTCATCCTCCAGTCTCCCCTCGAGGGCAGCCAATGTCCTGTTGCTGGGTAACACTTAATTGTGGCATTGGTATTCTGTATAGAATAAACACCGGAAGCTTGGGTTAGATCAGACATTTGATGACCCATGCAAATCATCAAAATCATAATGCTACAGACTACAGAGACTCCATGTCTCCCTTAACCTGCCTTTTATTTTTTTTACACCTCAGCTTCTGTTCAGAGTGGCTCTGTCTTGGCTCGCTTAACTATTGTGCTGACCTTTCAGATTAAGAGGTACCATCATCTTATTTCCTCTTTTTTACCCTTTAGAATACATGCATATCTTATGTCTCTTTATTATTTGGACCTCCTGTTTATTCAGGAGTTCAATAACTGTGGCTTAACTGAACACAGACAAAACCAAACAAGCATATTGTGCCAGGTACAGGGGGGGGGGGCAGAGCTGAAATCTAATGGATTGCACTCCAAAGTGAGATGTGGTTAGAGGAGCGCTATGCATTGTTCTGACACTGACAGTACACTCTTAATCACATATTCATTCCCTGGTAAAAGCTTTATTAGGTTTTAGTTCTGCCTATGCGTTCAGTTGTGCAATTTGCCGGGCATTCTGGTTGCCTGTACTGTTGCCTAATTATTATTTACATAACATTACAAATGACACATTTTCATAACCATGGACTATGGTCCTATATATACAATCACTGAGAAAGTGCAGTAAACAAATGAACGATTGGATGTGTCAGAAATTGTCTAAACTATACCATGGTCTGATAGAGGCTTTCCCAGTTAATACTTTGTCTACAAAAGAAAAGTGGGAATTAGATTTAAAAGACGACATCGATGATGAGGAGTGGGTAAAATATGGTCAAGCGTACATTCTGAATCATATAATTGATTTAAGATCCTACATCTACGAAATGTCTTTTTTGTGTTGGAGAGAAGGAGAAAAAAAGGGTCTTTCTTGCATATGTTATGGTCTTGCCATAGACGTGTCCCGTTTTGGGAGGATATATGTTCCTTTAATTTCAAAATAAACTAGCAGATCTACAAGCTCATAATGCGTTGCATTGCAACACGTACTTGTAGGTCATTTTTGCTATTCATTATTGCACAACAAAGTAGGGCTAGCTTAAGTGATTAAAGGTTTTAATTAACTGGTCAAAAGGGGCTGATTAAATGTGCAATGTATCTCTTATATGTGCCGTTTTTCCAGTTCAGCTGCACACAAAAATCATCCCTGTTTTACAAGCCATTTTGTCATCCGTAGGGGCTGACCAATCATTGTTTGACTTCCCAGGAAAGAGGTTAATAGAATGACGGTTGTAGCTGTACCAGAACATGTACTTAGAACTCAACTGAGGTTTAAGGGGAAATTGGAGAGTTAACACTGTTCAGGAAAGCTTGAGAGTATAATAACTTGACTGTCTGCATTGTTGCTACCAGTTGGATTGTGTGTGCACAAGTCAATTAACAACTTGAACGTGAGTTGCATGAAAAGGCCAGTACATTTGTCCATGGGGAATATTGTTGTATTGTGCAGTATTGTTCCTAGCTGCCAACCATTCACTCAAATGGGATGAATCAATCTTCTCAAAAGTCAAGATTTATTTATCCCCTCCCTCTTAACCGACCCAACTCTGCAACTTCCTCCTTTCTCTCCACAAATGTATCTGTCTTTGACCGTCACTGACCTCTCTCCTTCAATTCGGCATGGCTGTCTAGCTCCTTAGTTATCTGAAACATTCAGAGCTGAATGAACATCTGTCAGAGCAGCTGAACGGAAGTTGCGTAAAACTAATTACTGTAGATGACCTCCCACTTTCATTCTGCTATGCTCTCATTTTCTCCTGCTAAAGGGCTGATCACACCAAGCACTATAACTTTATAGATATCGTGTTTGATGTGATGAACGAATGAAGTCCTCTTTCTACTGCATTATAATTCTGCACCTCCGTGAGGCTTCTGTTCAGAGTGGCTCTCTTTTGGCTCATTGAGCCATTGTGCTGACCTTTCAGATTAAGAGGTACCATCAGCCTATGTTCTCTTTAGAATACATGCATATCTGATGTATCTTTATTATTTGGACCTCATATTTATTCAGGAGTTCAATAACTGTGGCTTAACTGAACACAGCCAAAACCAACCAAGGACTGGATTTATAACTGTGTCCTCAGCATCAGCAAAGCTGTTAAATTGGAATATTGTGCCAAGCACATGGGGGCAGAGCTGAAACCTAATGGATTGCACTCCAAATGAGATGTGGTTAGAGGAGCGCTGTGCATTGTTCTGACACTGACTGTACACTCTTCATCACATATTCATTCCCTGGTAGCGGCTTTATTAGGCGAGTTCCGCGTTTTACACAATTTAGGCAGCCTATGCGTTTCAGTTATGCAATTTGCCGGGCATTCTGGTTGCCTGTACTGTTGCCTAATTATTATTTACACAACATTACAAATAACAACGTGATCAGTGAGAACTCATAAAAACTCATAAAAGAGGTTTATCAAGCTGTAGGCTAGCACATAGGAGCACATTGAGAATGCAATGAAATGGCTGGGAAGGGGGTGACATTAACATTGAAGTCAATGAGACCACTTGGGTGAAAGTTTTGCACCCAGGTGCCCCCCAAAGGGGTGGGCGTGGGCCTACGGCTACACAAGACTCTTGACCCTGATTGTGACATTCGGTAGGTGGGGGGCTGACCAATCATTGTTTACTGTCCCAGGAAAGAGGTTCATAGAATGACGGTTGTAGCTGTACTGAGCATGTACTTAGAACTGAACTGAAGTTTAAGGGAAAATTGGACAGTTATCTTGTGAGTTCACACAGTTCAGGAAAGCTTGGGAGTATAATCACTTGACTGTCTGCATTGTTGCTACCAGTTGGATTGTGTGTGCACAAGTCAAAAAACAACTTCAACGTGAGTTGGCATAAAAAGGGCCATGCAGGAAATTGTGTATTGTGCAGTATTGTTCCTGGCTTCCAACCATTCACTGCACAGCCTCTCAAAAGGGAAGATTGATTCATCCCCTCCCTCTTGCAACTTCCTCTTTTCTCTCCACAAATGTATCTGTCTTTGACCGTCACTGACCTCTCTCCTTCAATTCGGCACAGCTGTCTAGCTCCTTAGTTATCTGAAACACTCAGAGCTGAATGAACATGTCTCAGAGCAGCTGAATGGAAGTTCCGTAAAACTAGCCAAATGGATGACCTCTCCCGCTTTCATTCATTCCGCTGTCCTCACATTTTCTACTTTCATCATTCCGCTGTCTTCACATTTTCTACTTTCATTCATTCCGCTGTCCTCACATTTTCTACTTTCATCATTCCGCTGTCCTCACATTTTCTACTTTCATTCATTCAGCTGTCCTCACATTTTCTACTTTCATTCATTCCGCTGTCCTCACATTTTCTACTTTCATTCATTCCGCTGTCCTCACATTTTCTACTTTCATTCATTCCGCTGTCCTCACATTTTCTACTTTCATTCATTCCGCTGTCCTCACATTTTCTACTTTCATTAATTCCGCTGTCCTCACATTTTCTACTGCTTAAGGGCTGATCACACCAAGCACTATAACGATAATGATAACTATACCTCAATCAATCAATCGTTCACCATTGTCTTTGTTAAAGTTGTGGTGTGGACTCTGCCATTCACTTGAGTTAGAATATTTGTAAAAACTATAGCTTTATAGTTTGACGTGATGAAAGACCCTTATGTCCTCCTTCTACTGCACTATAATTAAGTCCTATGCGTTTAACCCAGCTCTACTTCACCTTCTCCTCCCTCCTCAACCCCTCTCCGCCAGGTCCCTCCTCATCCCCTCATCCAAATCATTATAATTATTATTATCCCTTTTCCTGAAGAAGGTTTATGATATTAAAAGGTCTTTCTCCCAACTTCATAATCAATCTATTAAAGTCATACTCTTTAACTCTCTAAACAAAGGTTATTTTTCATATGATCTTTCACTGGTATATTTTTCACAATTCAAATGTTTCACATTCAAATGTGTTTTTTTTTTTACAACTACTCTAAAGAAGTACACTACAATCAAAGACACAAAGGTTTTTTAATTTTACCTAGCTGACGGCTTTTTAAGTGGTGGAAGACAACTCGGACAGATGAGGCATTTCGTTTGTCTGGGGGTCTGCTGCAAAGGGATGCGAAAGGCCCCCAGTCCTCTCCACATATATGCCCTCCGCACCTGGGTCCGCAGGCTGCAAGCACTGTCCACCTGAACATCAGGTATAAGAGATTGACACTCTGTCAGTGTTTTTTTTATTTATTTTGTGTGAGTACATTGCAATACACTTTTTTTTTTTTAAGAATTGACAGCCAAGGATATTGAGTGATCACCTCCTGATACTCTGTGAGTGCAATTGCAACACAGTTAGTCTGCAGTGCTGCATTATTGCTGGCCCTACATAGCAGAGAATGGCTTCATCCTAACAAGGGGCAGGTGTGTCCTGCTATTCATCATGACTCACTGACTGAGCTCAACACATTTTTCATCCTTCACGGAAACCTTCTGTATTCTTACACCAATGTGCGTCAGCAGGCAATGCAACTCATACCCCCTCTGTAATAACAATCATCACTGCCTCTTAACTTGTCTTAAATTCTTGCTCGCAGTCTGGCAGCCATGAATATAATTCTTCTGACGCATGCTCCTGTACTGTAGATTGTCCTGAAAAATAAGAGCAGTTGGAAGCCATTATCAGACCAGCAAGAGGTTGTCGGCTATTACAGTCACAATGGAGACTGTGAAGTGCTATTATAATAGGTAAAGAGAAGTCCAGCGTGCTTCAGCCAATAGAAGGTAGAAGGGCTCGTCGGTGCTCAACATGGGCAGTGGGCACGTCAGGAGAGACTACCCAAATAAAATATACTGGAGCACTCGGCTGGTCTGCACGTGTTTTATTGTTATTGTCTCCGCCAGGAGACTATGTTTTCGTTCTCGTCCTTCCGTGTGTCCACCAAGCTAACATTGGTCAAGCTTCACGTGACACGTGACAACATGTTGAAAGGGTGTGCTTTGATTGGCTAGCGAGACGCATGATGAAATAGAGACCTATAAATAGGTGTGTCACTTGGAAAGACTATTTATGTCTTTCGAAGTGAGGTAAGACAGGATTAATCAGGAACCGGAGGAGTGTCAGACACGTGTCAGACGAGGCTTTGTCCGGCTTTGTCAGGCGTCTAAGTGAACACAATTGTCCCGTGTTCGAGGGAGGGAAGCCGGGCTGGTGGGGCCTCCTCACTGGCAGGTGAGTCAGCAGGATATGACCGCTGTGAAAACAGAAAAATGTGCGTGTGGGGAGGAATTAATTGGCATAATGACTACGGGGTAAAAAATCATTCGCTACTCTAAATAATACAAAAAAAAGAAATAGTCTGTGTTTTACACATTAGACCACAAAAACAAACAAAAAATACAGGAAAAAAAACATGATATCCAACAGAATTGCACAAAAGTGGGGTTGTAAATATGGTTCTAAAGGTGTGTGTGTGTGTGTGTGTGTGTGTGCGTGTGCCCGTGTGCCCGTGCGTGCGTGCGTGTGAATGTATAAGAGTAGTGCACAGTTTGGTGCCACATCCAAGAATTCAGACATAATGATTTGTTGTTGTCAGCACACACACACAGCAAACTGGGGCTGTGTGGTTGTGTCTTGTGAGTGCAGCGGTGCCAACGATCACAGCAACCATCTGATCCAGCTCTGAATGAAGTCAATGGAAATGACAGGAACCTCACAGCATCAGAACCTCACGGCATCAGGGCCACTTTATGTGAACCACAAGGCAGTTGGCAGACTCTCTGCATCGTTTAGGCAGACAGTAAACACATAATCACTGTGTAAACACCACATTCCACACTGCTGTTGCCTGTTTCTATGTGACATGGAAATCAATGACACTTGTGCAGGGACAGCTGTTTGCAATAATTAGAGCTGTGATCAGAGCTTCGATCCACCTAATTAAGGCATATAAGAGGCCTTTTCATTTAACCCTTTGCGACCTGAGGACCATGCCTCATAAATCAGTGGTTATCAAACTTTTTCATTCCACTAGGACCCCCCAAAATGATATGTATACCCCCCCCCCCTCCCCCATGAATCAATACATGTACCCATGTAGATCTTTGGATGAATTTCTCCTACCAGTGAAGAGACTCGTTGGCAGCTCACCAGGGAATGAGCTCCCTCAATGTTCAAATGTCCTTTGAATTAAAGTAGACACATCCAATCAAACACAGACTTTAATATACAGTATCAAAAATTAGTTGAAAGCAAAGATTATACCCACAATAATTTTTATCTCATGTTTAACCACTAAAGAGACATCAGAACAGGCAGCAAATTCTTAAATGACTATAATCAGGCTGCTCTCGGCCAGGTTCATTGAGCGCTGACCGGCAAAGCATACTGCTGCGGCTATCTTGGTGTGAAATGCATTTTGGGATTGTAGACTATCCCAAAGGATACATCAGTTGTATCCTTCAAATTTGCAGAGAGAAGGCTACTTTTGAAGGAGACTTCGAAATTGAAATGGCACAGCCTTGGTTGTGCCGCTGTGGTGCAATCGGCCTTCAAATGCAGCCTTTGAAGGACACATGCAGTACGCAGGCCACCGGAATTGGGTGACACAGCTACTGCCTGTATGTCTACAATGTACTGTAGACTCTATGACATCAATTGCTTCTTGCACCCAATCATTAAGTTTGTTGGTTTCTTCCACCATCATCATGACGTCAATGAACTATTGAGTCAGGCAAGGCGGTATTAGGCGAAGATTAACAGCTGCAATTATGACTTAAATAAGTACCAGCTTACTGTGCCGTTAGAATAAAGTGTTGAACCTCTTTGATCCGCCGCAAATTCACTGATTTAATTCTGATCTCAACACCTTTTGGTTTATCTCGTACTGTACTGTATAAAAGAGGATTTTCAAGATGCATCACACAAGGCAAAATATATGTTGATCAATTAATTATTTGAGAATGTCAGTCTGTAAAATGTAGTGTAGCTTGAGGTCTGAAGGGAGTGGGCATAACATCCTCTCACCAGAAGCAGTTTAACATGCTCTGGGCTTTCTTAGAAATTAAATTACATTATATTAGATTTCACTTGAATGCTGCAGGGGACATTTTTAATGTTTCAGTAGCCAATAATAATACGTTTATCTGAAGGCTGATACATAATGTACAAGACAGAACAATCAACCACAATCAGTATACTATACAGTCAATTGTTGTAATCAGCTACTTATACTGTAGTCACCTCAATGCTTATAATACGTCCAAGTACAGGCGGTGTGAATCGGTAGGGCTGTGCTTATGATGATGCCATGATGATGAAAACTGCACTATGGACATGCATGCACACACTGGATGGTCTGTTTAAATGAGGAATAGAATGCAGCTAATGGAATCAAACGGGTGATCAACAACCTGTGGGCTGGCATCTACATACACCGGAAGCTGTAGTAATGAAATATAGAGGTGGGTTCCTGTTGTTGAATCAGTGCAGATAAAATGCTTCCGATTTCAATTTCCTCTCTCTATTTGGCTAGATATCCTTCACATCCCCTGGCCTCAAGGGAGCAGCAGGTGTCCCTATAATACTGTCATCTTGTTTTCATATGTTCTCTATCTCTCCCTCTTTGTCTCTGTCTGTCTATCTCAATCTGATTCTCTCTCTCTCTCTCTCTCTCTCTTCTTCCTCCCACTTTACTTTATGGCCGATATATCACTTGATATATCTGATATACTGGCTATTATTTGTGTTTTTGATTGAATCGGTGTCGGCAATGATGCAGCCACTGTGTCTTGAATTTTAACCACTTTCAACTTGGTGTCCCTATTTTGGCATGTAATTATAGGAGAAAATGTTGAAACATTTTAAAAAACTTCTCTGCAAGCTCACATTGAATCACAAATTAATGCAGAGGTCAAATAAAGTTGTTCTTTTTCATTATTTGTTTGCTTATACGTTAAATGTTCTCAAGTACAAACTTTGATTAAAGCTTAATTTTTCAAGTTGGCTTGAATAAAATTGATAGAAACATCTGTAATCAATGGTCTAGAACTCTCCGAAATCAGGATCGGCATCAGACTCAAAACTCTGGCATCGTTCGGGCCCTGCTTTACTTACCCATAACAACCGCCTCTGTATTCATGATGTGTGCCTGTCTGTGTCAACAAGACCCTCCACACTTCAAAGGCGGACTGATTTGCATTTCATATCCTATTTCCCTCGCTGAAAGAGGTGCTCTAGATTATGGTGGTAATCACCTTAGAAGCCTCTAGCTGTTTGTAAGGCATCCCAGCACCAGTGATCACAATGTGAAATTCAAGTTAATAAGTTCAGAAACTTGTGTGTTTCCTCCATTGTTTATAGTTTGTTTAATTTTACCAGTAGTTACATGTATGGTTAACCACTTCCCTAGCGTAAAGACATCTGGTGTAGAGGAAAAAAAGGAGTGGGCCAAGGATATACAGTACCCCTGGGGGACCCCAATCAGGGAATATATGTAGGGTATAAAAATGGTTAATCAATGTCACATTTCTTCACAGATGTGTTATGTTCCCCTCACCAATCTCTCACGAAGGAAGATCTGTTGCCATGGTGACAGTTCTTTATTGAAATCTTACTTCGGGTGTAAGGTTTAAGTTTAATTAATTCATAGTGCAAGGTCACACGAATGTCTCCATACACTTCCAACACTACACTACAACATATTACAACACAATATACTACAACAGAAAAACAGATCTGTTTTTAGTCTGTTTTTAAAAACCTTAATGGATCATCTGGCGTCTCTTACAGAGGTGGGCAATTGGTTCCAAAGGCAAAGGGAGAAGTCCCCACTGCCAGTTGATTTTCTTTTAATTGATTCTGGGGACAGGACGGTAGCCGGCATCTATAGTGAACAGAGGGAACGGGAGGTGGTGTAAGGGATGTTGAGACTTGAAAGGCATGACGGAGCTAGCCCATGTAGTGGTTTATAGTTCTGGCCCCACAGTGGTGGAATGAACTCCCCACTGATGTCAGGACAGCAGAGTCACTGCCCATCTTTCGCCTCAGGCTGAAAACCCACCTCTTCAGGAAACACTACCCTGACCCTTCCTCTTAGCCTTGCCTACTTGTTGTCAATTATTTGTTTTGACAACAATTTATTTATTTGATATTTATTTGATATTACACTTTTACCTTAGCGCGCTAAGGTTGCTTAGTTGCTTGTTTTAGAAGAGAATGCACTTAAGACTTCTGGTGATTAGTAGTTTTCTTGCCTACCTATGTTGAATGCACTTATTGTAAGTCGCTTTGGATAAAAGTGTCTGCTAAATGACTGTTATGTAATGTATAGGCTAGCAGAAGAACTTTGAAATCAGAGCGAGCCTGAATAGGGAGCCAGTGGAGGGATTTGAGTACTGGAGTGCTGCTTGTGAAACTTAGCAGAACATGTTGATCAGACTGCATACTTGCAGTGCTGTAACAATGCACTGTTCGTCATTCTTTTACGTCACTTCAGTGGCCAGCATGGAAGGAACTCACAAGTACTTCCTTCAATTGAATTATTTTTCTCCTCGATGACTAATCTCATTTGTACAGATATGGAAATGAAGAGAGAGGGAGAGTGTTTTACTCTTCCTCTCTCTTCATTTCTATATCTGACCATTATACCACTTTTGTAGCAATATGAGTAACCCTTTCACACCGGCAGCGACTTTGTACTGTATGTGTTGCTATCACCTACACCTGGATTCCCTGTCACTGCAGCCAGCTAGTGGGTGTTGTTACATGTATTTTTGAGAAGTGGAATTCTAAAGAGCAATGGCCGCTTGTCTGGAAGTGATCTATATTTCACCCATATAATACAACAAAAATTAGTTTCTGATATTATTATTTATTTATTTTTTGGTGAAAAAATAGCCCATGCAATTTCTCAATATTGATTCATTTCACATTCACCGAGGCGTCTCGCCACTCCATGTGCCTCAGTCTAGCCCAGCTACCATTAGAAAGGAATAACTTTTGATTGACTTTTGGCTGATTGACAGCTTGTCACTGCCGGTGTGAGCACATTGCGAGAGTCTGCAAACAGCTCATGCACAATGCACTGATTTTGTATTACTCTCACACCTTAACTAACATCCATCCATAGCATATCATCTGCTTTATGTCTTACCTCAGGTACTTACCACACCTTATGTCTTACCTCAGGTACTTACTGCATCGGATAGATACTGTATACTATGTGTAAATGTGTAAATACATGTATGTTTTATTGCTCTCTCTCTCTCTCTCTTCCCCTTGCCCCCCTTCTTCTTCTACCCTAAAAGAGAGTACGCACTCACGCATGCACGCACGCACGCTTTTTTAGATTATTCGATACAGTCACTGGAAAGCTCTTAAAGAGTGAATTTGTTCCTATTGCACGTCGCTACGCACCCGCTGCCTGGTACAAACACAAAACCACCGCTGACATCTTTCATCACCTCATTCGGTGAGAACTTTTCACATCTCGCCTTTGAAAGAGAGGGGCACGTGAATTAATTCCAGGCAGCAATGGCTTAGTTTCTCTTAAGGGACTCACCGGAAGTGAGGGCCACAGGGATCACTCTGCAAAGCCCTGGATCTGTTTGTGCGGAAATGACTATAAGAAACTCCAGGCTGAGTCACTGCAGATGTTGCACAGCAGCGGCCTGTGCGATAGCAGGTGGAATGAAATTCAATTCTAATTAAGTGGCAGCATAGTGATACGACACAGTGGGTGAAAGTGAATCTTGGACGGGTGCAAGAGATTCAGGTGAAACACTGATGGGCTAGACTAGAGGTTACACACACACACACACACACACACACACACACACACACACACACACACACACACACACACACACACACACACACACACACACACACACACACACACACACACACACACACACACACACACACACACACACGAGGGGCAGCCTTCAGATAACCATGTGCACACGGCAGAGAAACCGAATGCTTCTTTGCAGGAAATGTCTGCTAGTAAATGGTAAATGGTGCATTTATATAGCGCTTCTGGTGATCTGGTGAACACACCTGTCTTAATTATTTTTCAAGTGTGACTCTGGAAAATGTCTGAAAATGACTATTTAATGGCTTGGTTAGGGAACCACTCTAGGTAGTTTAGAACTACATACTGTGTTGTTGATTTTAGGGTTTGCAAGATACACTTTTCTCTGATGACTACTTTGAGCAAGCCTTTTTAAACAAATTTGCTTTAAAATACAGCAAAAAATCACAGCAACAGAAATGTCACTGTGTTGGGTTATCTTTCTTAAGTAAGTTTCTGGTCTCTGCAAGGTGAATTTAATAAAAAATGCATGGAATCCAATGGCTGGTTTGGAAAATGTTCAGCATTAATGTCAAGTATACAATGTCAAGTATACAATGTCAAGTAGTCAGTCATAGACAGTCAATGAGCTAAACATGCCATAGCACTGATGTGGTCTTTTAGGTTAATAATTCAAATGTCTCTACACTTTTACACTGAAGGTGGAAAAGATTAGAAAAAAACTAGCTTAGAGCAAAATGTAACCGTTTGAGAGCAAGGGTATGTGGCTATGAATATTGTTATGGGCAGCTCATAGCACAGAGTAACCGCCTGAGTGCTAATCAGAGACAGTAATTAATTAGAATGGAAGGGTGAATCAGAACATGCAGGCTCTAGAAAGTGTCTGGGAGCGTCTGAATCTTTCATACCTATCCCCATAATGAACGTTGGTGCCGGTGCCAATGCAAATTATGCTGAACTGAGTGAGAGCAAAACACAGTCAATAGACCCCATAATCCCCAGTGTTATTATACAAGTGTAAATTGACATCTTGCCACAGTAAGCTCTGAAGATGTCTCCCTAACTAATGAAGATTTCTCCCTAACTAATGAAGATGTCTCCCTAGCTAATGAAGATATCCCCCTGAATGAAGATGTCTCCCTAACTAATGAAGATTTCTCCCTAATTAATGAAGAATATCCCCCTGCATGAAGAATATGTTTCCCGACTGCAGAAATGAACGATGCATGACAGACAGTAGGACAGCTGAGAAGGAGACGGTGTAGGAGAGACAAACAGCAGGTCAGCATAGGGCAGACAGTCGGATAGACAGACAGCAGGAAAGCTGATGGAGAGATAGTGTTGGAGAGACAGACCGCAGGACAGCTTAGAGGGAGAGACAGAGAGAGACCACCTACCCCTCTTTGACTCTGTCCTTTTCAATTGACCAAAGAAGACAAGAGAAAATGCTCCGTGAAAAAAAATGCAGGCACCTGTCACCTGTGTCTAGCCAGCAGAGTCTATTCCTGCAAATGTCTTGAGAAAGAACCTAAGCACATGTACGCAATTATTCAACAAAAACCATACAAGCTTTCTTTTGAGAACTTAAAGCTTTAATATTCCTCCAAGAGGGGCTGCAAAAACATGATAATGTTCTGCTCGAGCAGCATAGACTAAATGCTAATTAAAATCTCTCCATAGCACTGAATCATGATGAATGATAAATATGCAGGAGAGGGTGCATGTCGGGGGACGCCCTTGAATCATTATCTCACTGAATGTGTAGGGGCATAACCAACCACAGCGCTTGTTATGCCACCTGTTCCACACCACATCGGTCACAGGAACACTTTCACAGCGTTGCCACAAATATTTTGTTCATATGCCTGTCCATAATTGCATAACATTAAACACAGACGCACTACTGGGGAAAAAACCCTGCCTGTTAAAGTTGGTCTTCCGCTCTGCAGCAGCTCTGTCCTCTGTGTGCAGGGGAGAGGGGTGGAGTAAGCTGGTTTAGCCGACAGTTTGACAAACCAATGGAGTTAGCTGGTTTTGTCAGAAGCGCTTTTTAATACTTTTCATTGGTTCAATATTTCAACCCACACACAGACGTAAAGGCTTTGATTTATGAAAAATTGAGTTAAGGGGTTTCTGCCTGACAGCGATGATTATATATATATTATTTTTACTAAACAAGACACTTAGCCAAAGTCACAAGTTGAATTCCATGCAATGCTAAAACTTTCACTTTTCCAACTTTCACCAGTGTATTCAGTCTGTTAGTATCTGATGGATGTAATTAATTGGCCTTATCAGGTGTTGTAACACTAAAAGCCTGCAAAAGGACCTACCTTCTTGTTTGAGCTTGAACTTTCATTTTAAATCATGTTTTAAGAGGCTAGTCTGGCAGGAATAAAGATGAAGTCAAATGGGTATATGCGTAGGGCAATGTTGAGTGCCATTGCTAAATTAATATAGCCACACCTGTCTCTCTGTTTCTCTTCTCCAGACAATTTTACTTCATTAAACTCGGCAAACCTGCTATTCTTCACTTACTGTATACACCAGATGGCAGATGCCCTCGGACCTTCCTTCTCTTCCCCTATCATTTCAGATTTGGAAACTCTAGTGATGTTAGGGTCACGTTATTTAATACACCTGACTAATTATGAGAGCCAATCCACACAACCCGCAACAATATGTATTATTCCACCACCCAAACCCAAACCACAAACAAAAACAAATATATACAGTTATTGTCAAGACTGAGCGTTGGGAAATATCTCAGCAGTGGCCACTACAGTAGATAGGCCACTTGGGAATCGGAAGGTTCCCGTTTCGATCCCCAGTTCTCCCTGAGTTAGTGTCCTTGAGCAAGACACTGAACTAACTGGGGTTCAGTGCTCCCGATTAGCATGTTGGTGTAACACTTTCGACCAGAGCTAAGGTCGGTGCTTGCCTTGAAGAAGGCCAATCTTTGCATTAGAATATTCAGAGCCTGATGAAATTGGGTTATATGCGTGTTTAATACTACAAAATATCACTGCCCATGCTGTCCATAATAGCAGAGAAAATTCCAATCGAGTGCACAGGTATATGGAAACTGTGGTTCCTACATTTTCCTCACATTTCAGGATGACTTGGCAAACATTTGAGGTGAAGGATAATCCACTTCTTACCTTTGAGACTATGTTATGATCTCTGGGTTCTAATTATTTTATTATGAGTATTAGGCCTAGCATTCCTATTCTAGGCATGTCATATCACAGGAGAAAATGGGCAAAACATTCAGCAAAAATAACAGATTTACAAGCTCACATCTTGTCGCTTTATTCAGTAAAGAGATTTGGTGTAGAGGAAAATGGATAGGACCAAGTAGAGACCCCTGGGGGATTTGAGTAGTTAATACATCCTCTGTATTGCATCTACTCTGTTTCCATCTGCATTTGTGTCCTTCCCCATTTGCAAACTAGCACTGAACCTGATGAAATGATTTATGTATGCTTGACCTGTTATTTACAGTCATTTGTTTGACAACAAAAAAGAAAGAAGAAGCATTCCCAGATGCTTATCTCTGCAATCACAGTTGTGACAGTACACATTAATGTTTAGTGGGGCTGAGTCAGTCCCATTAGAAACATCCTTTACCAAAGATTAGAGTGACGAGTTGTGCGGAATTCTAATTAGTTTTACAGCAGTGCCACCAGCATGTGGATTATTGTTGTTGTTGTTTAGCAAATGTTTTTAATTTTCTCCAATTTAGTCATTAGAGAGGATATTTACCGGTAGTGCATGACGTGTTTGGTCTCACAGGCACACACATACGCACAAACACATTGACCAGGCGTCCCTCAGTAGGAGTGCAGTGACAAACGGCTTCCCACCCTCGAAAATTGACAATTTCATCAGGCCCAGGCCTCTAGCTGTGGTGGGTGGGTGACGTTTTACCTCTATGCCACCCAGCTGCACCCCTGGATTTTGTTCTGTAACAAAGTTTGACCTAAAGTTCCTTAAAAATACATACATAATTATGAGTTTTTAAATGCAAATTAAGATAAGGAAAGTTGGATCATCATTGACATCATTGAATCACATGACCCTCTCGGCAAGGCAGTTTTATTTGTATAGCACATTTCAACAATAAGGCAATACAATGTGCTTTACATAAAACATAAAGCAAAGGAAACACAATTATACAATTATAAAATGACATTAGGATGCATGAAACAAAATAAGTACAAATTAATAGATACAGTTACATTGCAGAAGAGAAAAGAAAAGAGAAAAATAACTCAATCAAAGGCAGCGGCAAACAGAAAGGTCTTTAGTTTTGTTCTAAAAGAAATAAGAGTGACGGCAGACCTGCGGTTTTCTGTGAGTTTGTTCCAGATATGTCGTGCATATAAACAAAATGCTGCTTCCCCACATTTATTTTTGGTTGTAGGGACAGAAATAGGCCTTTCCCAGATGACCTGAGAGGTCTAGATGGTTCATGATATCGTACAAGATTAGAAATGTATTTTGGCCCTAATACATAGTAGGCCTAATATCAAATGGTAAATTGAATTTTATTTTCTTCAGTTAATAGGGGTGTGCCGATACACTAATTTCACCAAACGATACGATACGATATTTGGCTCACAACTTCAATACGATATCGATTCGATACGCACTTTTTTTATTATGAAAATATATGGGGGAGGAAAAAAGTAAATGCAAACAAATGATTCTGTTTTTGCATTATTCAGACATGCAAACTTGTAGCTTTTCAGCTACAATAGCCGTTTTCAATCCAAATAGGGCAATAGTGTGACACCTGACCCGAAAAAAAAACAACATGTTGTCACCCTTTTCACCTCGGGGCTGTTTGCATGCCTGATTATAATGATTGTAAAAAATTAAAAAAAAATCAAAACGATATTTTTTTTCCCCAAAACGATACATATCGTCACGAAAACGTATCGCGATATATCGTGGGACGATATATCGGCACACCCCTATCAGTTAATGATTAGTATTTCCAAGTCATATTAAGGGACTTTCACTTGTCTGATGTCCAATAATTATTATTATTATCTACCAAGGCAATTCAACGGAATCTCCAATGCGACCAGTGTTCAATCAGAGAGCCTAAGCTAATAGCCTTTCTGTCCCCCTAAATGAAAACGCATCAAATGAAGGGGTTTTATTCACACTTGATCATAACAAAAGCTCTTGTTAATGCAGGCAGGCTTTTAGGGGGAGCATTTTGGCGTTAACAAACTCTGCAGTAATTGTGGGAGAGCTTTTAACATGCCGGCTTTCAGGTTGATAGTAGCGGAGAGGTAAAATATCTGCACACTGGGTTATACAGTAGCTCCCAACGAGATGTTTTAATACAAGGACAACGTTTTGACCTTATACTGTAGGTCTTCATCAGGCAAATTATTCTATGACAGACAAAGGGACATATTTATACCAAAGTCTAGAAGTACAGTCTAGAAAACAATAAAAACAAAATAGTGCATCATTAGAAAAACATCCAACATGACATGTAGGCCTATCCATATAATACGCTTTTTTGTTGAATGTCTCTGGAGAAATTCAAACCAGCAATCTTCTACACAAGGTAACAAGTAGCTGCCTACCGGTTACAATAATCTAAATAAAATGAGATAGTAATACAAAAAAAAGTCCTGTGATCAGCCTGCATGACACGTCAAACATCTACAGAATGACATCAGTCGGCTATGATGTACTGTATGATGTATGACTCAAAATTTGGGCAAAGATTCAGTGCTATCACAGCACCATTGTCTTGCACAGCCATGCTGTAAATATTGACAATAATGTTCCTACACAAAATGTAGGTTATTCCCAGAGTGCTTCAGATTTACGTATTTTATGCATGAAATTCCCCAAATGTTCCCCCGGGGGAACATGCCTCCCTACAAGTGTCCACAATGCTAGAAACGCCCCTGGAGGCGAGTTCCTTCCACTGGTGCAGACTCCTTCAGCCTTGCTGATGACACACGTCACACACAGCTGAGGTCAGACCTCCTGCACATCCATGGATTTTTTTCATTGACGTAAGTGGGACCAACCTTGTTGTGCGTGCGTGTGTGCATGCGGGCACATTGGTTTGTTTATCTCTCTGTGTGTCTGTGGGCACTTACGTTATGTAAATTGCGTTGCCTGCACAGCTGTGCTTGCCCACGCTGGGCCTGGCAGCAAACTGCAGTAAACTCTCAGCAGAGTTGTCATTGTGTAGAAACCTGTGTACTTGTTTTGTGTCTACTCTGTTCATGTTTTCGCACCAAGCCAGTAACTGCAGGGGGAAATGACAGTGCAGTAGGTTATGTTGCGAGCTAAACATCAGGTCACAGAAAGTTCCTCAGTACAGACATCGTCAATATCTAAACTTAAAGAAAAGACCAGGTCCAGCGTGGGGCCTGACATATGCTGACTGAAGTTGAAAGATTCTATAATACTCATAGAATCATTAATGTGGAAATTAAAATCTAACATCAGGACTCAAATTTGCTGATAAAAGTAAAATAAATCACTAAACTCAGACAAAAAATAACTGTTTGGACCAGGAGGGCGATACATTACAGTACAATAAAAATGATTAGAGTGTCCGACTTTGGCCATTAACAGTTTGATGGAGCAGAAGTTACCAGGGCTCACTGTCTGGGTTAAAAAACTGGTTATTGTGGAGCACAGCAAGACGTCCCCCAACTTGACCAGTGTTCCTGGGGGGCGCAAATGAAGGAACAGTCTGTTGGGTAGAGCTCGATCAGGGAGGTATAGTCGTTGGTTTTCTGCCACGTGTCTGTGCAGAACAAAAAAGTTTAAAAAAAATTAAAAAAAACTTCCAGATGAATGATTTTTTAGTGATGGAGCGAGCATTTTGCAGCCTAATATAAAGTATTGAGGTCCAGCTGCACTCCCAACAGTAGGAGTCGGAGGAAGCGATTGCAGGCATCTTTTTGGGGGTACATATTGTAGATGTCTAATATTATGAGGCAGGTGAGAGAACAAAACAGGGATGACAGAGGGGGCAGTGGGAATATGTGGTGGGGAGGAATGGCAATGTGGTGGGGGGGTATTGGTTGGTTGTTTGTAACTGTGTCATGCAAAGTCCGTAAGTTGACAGGTGATGTGTGTTTGTTCATGCGTGCGTGCGTGCGCTATTGTGTGTGATTATGAGAGGGTGGCACAGAAGAAGAGATTGTATGACAGTACTTGGCTGTGATCTCATTCCAACAGCTGGTACCTTCAAACTTCAAAGTGCTTTCCTTGTGAGTCATTTTTCACAAGAATTTCACAGAGCTGTTTGGCAGATTTGGAGCATAATACCCAGGGTTATTGTCATTGTTGCTTATTTGAATATAAGGTTTATAAATGATTTTTGTACAGAATAAATTACATTATTAAACATTACACTGTTTCATCAAGCCTGAACAGCCAGACAGTAAAGACACGGTCACTCTTTGTCTTAAGCCTCAACTCAGGAACAACCAGCAGGTTCCTGCCTGAGGAACTCAGGCTGTGCACAGGCTCGTACGGGTTAATAACTCAAAAATGTAATTAGACACCAGGCGATAAAGCGCCTTATTACAAACAAAAAATCCATCCTAAAACAGACAGGTAACCAGTGTAGGGAATTTAAAACAGGGTAATATGTTATCTTCTTCTGCTATTATCTAGCAACAGCATCCTTCCAGTGAAACTCAACACTTTCAGGTGAAAAGAAGCGGTGGGTTGACTCTGTGTGTATCAGAGGAGACATGTTGCCTACACCCTCCCCCGACCTAACATTAAGGGTTGCAGTGATATGGTCTATACCAGTGGTTCCCAAAGTGGGGGTCGGGACCCCCAGGGTGGTCCCCAAATTATTTTTGGGGGTCCCCAGATGTTTAGTTAATGTGCAACATTGTTTTCTCACTAAACAGTAAACAAACCAACACACAGTATAAGTGTATAGGTATCTGCACATTTCTAAAGTTACAATTTAATGACCTTTAAGACCTTTTTAATACCAAATTGGCCAAATTGTCAAATATTATGTAAGAAAGAGGCAAACATTGTGAAAATAGCCAATCTACAAGCTCACAACGCCTCGCTGTGTGAGGCGTTGTGAGATTCTAGATTGGCTATTTTCACTATATATATCAGTGGAACCGAGTCAAACTAAATGTAATGCCTACAATTCCAAGTGCTTGTCAGGGTGGGGGGTCCACAGTTCAAATATGATTATATTTACAGTAGTTCAGTGACCATGGGGCTTACGAATCGTTTAGAAGCTGTCACTCTCCCATTGGAATTAATATACCCCAACCTGTTTCCGGTCTCCTAAAAAGGTGTCCGCCTACTATACTTCACGCATATACAGTAAGTAAAACCGGAGATGGCAAGTCTTTCTATTTTTGTCTTTGGCCAGACTAACTAGAAGTAAATAAAACCAGCTTGCGTACAGTAATTAGCATGTTAATTGAGCCTGTAATACTAAATGAGGGCAGTTGATTGTGGCACATTACACACATAATATTGGCATATTACTACATGTATGTGTATATGTAGATAATAGATATAGTTGATTTTTGCTGTTGTTCTCTTTACTGTTTGATTTCTTTTTCTCATTGATGCCCGTATCCCCCCTCTTATTGTCTCCGCCAGGCCGAAAGGCATGGCGAGAGAGTATGTTTTCCACCCCGTCCGTCCGTCCGTCCGTGTGTGTGTGTGTGTCCGTCCGTCTGTGACCAGCTAATCTCCGGCACCGTTGTCTTGATCGCAGCGAAACTGTGCACACGCACTCCCTGGATGCCAATTCAGAACCTTTGCCCCAAATTTTTCTCATGGGCCTTTTATAGCGCCACCAGGAGGCCGATTTGTGCAAAACATATTTTTTGACAGCACTCCTACAGATTTTGTCCAAAAATCACGCAAATCGGTACACAGTATCTCTGTAGTCATTAAACAAAATAGGTCTTTCAGATTTCTCATATTCCATCCTGATTGGCTAAAAATGTCTTCCAAAGTTTGCAGGACTGCTCCATTTTGAACAAAATGCCTCAAATCATGAACACAGCATGCAATTTCCGTGAAATGTTGCACGCTCATTCCCATTAGGCAGAGGAAGAACTACCATTTGAAAATGTTCAAATCAGCCTCATGGTGGCGCTATAACAGGCCTGTTTGTGTTTTTACCTATAATTGCACCGATCTGTGTAAAACTTTGTATGCACACTCCCTAGTGGTCAAGGAAAAACCTTTGCCCTAAATTTTTCACATCTACCTTTTATAGCGCCACCAGGAGGCCGACTTATGTAAAACACATTATTTTATACTACTCCTTCCAATTGTATCCAAATTTCACGCAAATCGGTACACATGATCTCTATAGTCATGTGATCAAGACGGATGTGTTTGATTTTTCATATGCCATACTGATTGGCTAAGATTGACATCTAAAGTTTGCATTATTGGCTTGTTTTGAACAAAATTCCGCAAATCATGAACGCACCGTCCAATTGCGCTCAAACTGTGCACGCACATTCACACTATGTTAAGGAACAAATGCCACACTTTTAACATTGGCCTGTTATAGCGCCACCAACAGGTCTAATTTAGCAAAACATGTTTTTAACAAAATGCCTCAAATCATGAATGCAGTCAGTGTCCGATTGTCGTGCAAGGCCTAAGAAGAAATGGCAGCCTTTTTATGCGGCCTATTATAGCGCCACCAGGAGGCCACAATAGCCTACCTGACCTGGCGGAGACCTGTGCTCCGAGGAGCACTTTTTCTAGTTTTCCCTTTCTCTTCCTGAAAACAACAAAAATATTGGCACTTGGCCAAAAACGAATTTCACCCACTTCTTTACACCTGTAAATCTGTGATGTGACAATAAAGTTACTTCTGATTCTTCAGATTTTGATTCATATTGGCATAATCTATACTGTAGGTCATGGAATGTTAAATGAGGACAAGCTCCCAATTATGATTTCTCTAAGGATTTAAACAGGAGACAGGGACATAACAGCAAAAAAAAGATCTGATCCTGGACATAATTCTGAACATTCAAAACATGTCTGAACGCATGACTTCAGCTCTAGTTTATAATTGTACATTTGCCAAGGAACAGAAAGATTTTCTCTTTTCACATTTGCTTATTTAATTACAGCTAATTCAGTAAAGACATTCCCTGGCATGTCTGCCATGTCACTGTATTATTTATAGTGTTGCTGTCACAATGAATGACAGAAGTGAATCACAATGATGACGACAATGAAGTGGGCAACATACAATTCATGGACATTTTGTGAATGAAGTGTCTGTTATTGAAATCTTAAGCATCACCATCAAATGAAACTGTCTGAGAACAAAAGATTATTGTAAATTGTCAGCGTGGGTTTCCAATACTCACTCTGTCATTTCAAATTAAACTGAGAACAAAAGATTTTTGTAAAATGTGAATTGTCAATTTCTTCAATAAACAGACTTATTTAAACTTTAGTCATTTAACCTAGTACAATAAAGTGAGATTTCAGCTGCAGTATAAGCATACCGGGAAGGGATTTTTTTGTTTTATTCTAAAATTCTATATCTATATCTATTCTATAATGTTCTGTGTGATCTTAAAAAATCACACCCTGTGTGAAGGAAGCGGTGCCTTTGGGGCGGGGCGTAACTCATTTCAGTTCGTCCCTATTGGTGGTCTGAGTCCACTTACCAAATTTGTACTTGGTAGCATGCTGCAAACTGGAATAATGGCTGTTTAAAGCCCAGCCAATGGGCAGATAGAGGGGGCGTGGCTTAAGTAATTGCAGTTTGTCCCTATTGGTGGTTTTAGTCCATGCACAAAATTTGTACTCCGTAGCATGCTGCGAACGTGAGTTATGGCTGTTTAAAGGCCAGCCAATGGGAAGACAGAGGGGGCGGGGCTTCAGCAATTCATGCTCGTCCCTATTGGTGGTCTAAGTCCACATACCAAATTTGGACTTGGTGGCATGCTGCAAACTGGAGTTATAGCTGTTTTAAATCCCGCGCCCTAAACGGGCGGACGGACATAACATACGCGGGGGGTCCCTGGACCCCGCTTTGATAACTTCAGCAATTCATGCTCGTCCCTATTTGTGGTGTAAGTCCACATACCAAATGTGGACTTGGTGGCATGCTGCAAACTGGAGTTATAGCTGTTTTAAATCCTGTGCCCTAAACGGGCGGACGGACAGAACATACGCGGGGGGTCCCTGGACCCCGCTGTGATAACTTCAGAAATTCATGCTCGTCCCTATTGGTGGTGTAAGTCCACAAACCAAATTAGGACTTGGTGGCAGGCTTCAACCTGGAGTTATAGCTGTTTTAAATCCCGTGCCCTAAACGGGCGGACGGACAGAACATACGCGGGGGGTCCCTGGACCCCGCTGTGATAACTTCAGCAATTCATGCTCGTCCCTATTGGTGGTCTAAGTCCACATACCATATTTGGACTTGGTGGCATGTTGCAAACTGGAGTTATAGCTGTGTAAAATCCCGTGCTCATCATCCCGTGCTGATACGGACGGACGGACGGACATACGGACAAAGTCAAGTGTAGAGCGGTTGGCACCGCTAAAAAAAGCTGTAGCATCTATCATAACTCCAGCGTTCAGGAAGTTCTGGTAGGCCGAACTTTTCCGATTTTGTCCTATTAGACCTTTTGACAGTAGTCCTTTTCCAGGCTTTATGTCCTTGTGAAATGGAGTTAAAACTCAGGACAAAGTTATATCACTTCAAACTCCTACTGTTTGCTCTGGGGATGGTGTAGAAATCCATCCGTGCTGTTTCCATTTCTGTCTAATAAAGTATTCAATCAATCAATGTCTCCTCCTGATACATCTGACAGTGAGGAGTTTCACCAGGAGGGCATAATGTGCATGGAGGAACACCCTATCCTGAACAGGGAGGTAGGACTCGCTAGTGACAGAGAATGCCCCTCCCCTGACGGCTTCAAATCAAATATATGCAATTCAACAATGGGTGCTGGGCCAAAAAAACGAACGTTCAAACGAACAATTGTGTTCGTTGGAGCACCTACTCTAGCCTGAGGCGATCAAACCCCAGTCTCTATTGTTCAGTAAGTGCCCTAAATGCCCACTGGCGTTTATGATAGCAAAAGACGTCACAGCCTGCCTCATGCAATTCTTCGGCCCTCAGCTCATTAAGGTGAAGTGTGCAGATACCACCAGGCGGTGACACAATACAGGGTGTATGATTCACTCCTTCATTATTCTCCAGTTAGCTATCAGCAGATATGTTTTCCTGTTTACACCATATAAACGTGTGCTGTGGTTGATTGAATTGGGCACAGCCGCCTGACATTGAAAATTGTACTTTGAAAGTTAATGAAATGGCTATTTGATACAAAAATTCTTGCTTAAACACCCTCTCCTTATTTCCTTAAGCCTCCCCTTAAGGAAATAAGGAGAGGGTGTTTAAGCAAGACATGGTAGCCAACTTCTTTAGCATTTTGGTTTCTTCATTACTGAATGATGACATAACAGCTAAAATGGCTCAGGGAATGCATAATGAATTTCTGTAGTGCTGTAATATCTCTCTGGGGCAGTGACATCAAATGGTTCCTCCCCTGTAGTACCATTAGGCTGCGTTAATTGCATAATTATACACAAAACACACATACAGACAGCGTCATTACAAAATGTGTCAGTTGTTTCACTGTTCAAACGAACATCAATAGAGGGAAAATTGTACTTTTTCCAATCAAGTGAATGACGTCCATAGGCCTCTTCAGGAATGTGAGGTGCTTGTCAAGGTATTAAAGTGGGTCAATTGTCCTCAAGCATTGTCTCTGGATACCTTTCAGTCATCATCTACGTAAACAGATGGAGATTTAGGACAATAGGCCTACGTAGGTATCCGTGGCAGATGAGGCAGCCTCTTGTCCTTGAAGCTTTGATCATTCATTCTCATTTAAGTGGTTAACATGCCCATAACAGTGGACTTGCAGGCATCCCTGCCTGCGTCCCTGCAGGTCATGGCTGTCAGTGATGTTGAGTCTTTTCAATTTGTTGGCAACAGAACATTGTGGCCAACTCACTCAAAGGTGACACGAGGAAAGCAAATGTGACATCCAAGGAAAGCAAATTCCTATTCTTGGCTTTGAAGTGATTCTGCTTTTCATTCAAATAATCCTGCTTTTCAGCACCACGGATAGCTCTCATTGCAAGCGCAAAGGATCCTTAAACATGGTTGCCAGTTTATCTTTGACATCATGAAAGGGAAAGTCATTCACAAACATTGTAAAGAAAAAATACAACAAAAAAAACAAAATTCCAAGAGAAGTGTAATAACATGGCTGCACAGTAAAACCCTTAGAATCACTTGGGAGTTAAATTTGCACTGGGATTTGACAGTGTGTCATGATGCAGCTATTGGAGCTGTGTGAAAGCTCTAATGAGATGGTTGGCTGTTTAATGAGATGTTAAGTTCCACAACTTCCACGTGAATGCTACTTCACAGTGGGAGCTTCCTTTCCTCTGCTGGGAATGTATAAAATGACTGCTGCTTTATCCACACACTTCCCCTGACCTGACCTGTCATGACAGGAAGGCAGGCAGGTTAAACCCCCAGAACCATAGCCATTGCAGGATGTTGGGTTAAACCCCCAGAACCATACCCATGGCAGGTTGGCGGGTTAAACCTATGGAGGCAGGTTAAACACACAGAGCTATAGTAGTCACAGCATGACAGCGGGTTAAACCCCAGAGTTATAGCACAAAAAATAACATGAGTGTTTATTAGAGCATTTAAACTCATTGAACTTTCTGGCAAAGAAACACTATAGCTTTTGGCAGTCAAGGATATGATGAAACTTTAATCACACTAATTCATGTGATTAATTCAACCAGCTGAATAAAGATTTTCAGTCTGAAAGCGAGCACGTAATTAAAGGAATAGTTCACCCAAAAAATTACTTGTTTTCTATCAATTACACACCCCACGAAGCCTTGAATTCATGGAGATTTATTTGTTTTTGACACATTCCTGAGCCAATAATTTGATGACCGGGTGTATTTCCGGTAGGAGACTCAAAGAGACTCCTTTGAGTCCCCTACCGGCTACATTAGCATCTTCCCGCCAGTAATGAAATTATTGGCTTAGGAATGCGACAAAAACTAAAAAAAAATTGTAATTGATGGGGGAACTACTCCTTCAGTAATACAGTGTAATGTCTCATCAACACTTGTAGTACCTGTACGGATGAATAGAAGTGGATAGAAATGCTGAAAAACTAATCGTTTTTTTATTTCAAGTAGGTTGGACTACTGCAGTGCACTTTAGCTCTTCCTAAAAACTGAAAGATTACAGCATACTATATTATAGTTGACACTGCTATTCTTGAACTGGACAAGGATTCTGTTATGGACTATCAAAACACAATTTCTCATTTCACATAGTGGTGCAGCAGACAACTGAATGTGGACAAAATAAAAGACCTGGTCATTAATACAACTCACACTGGACTGAACCCACTCTTCATTCATGGAAAGATTATAACAGGTTGATCATTTTACATATCTTGGACTCCTTGGACAACAGTTTTGATCAACACATTACATCTATCCATACACAATCCAAGCAAAGACTCCATGTTATCCGTAAGCTAAGAGCACTGTCTGTTGCCCCTCACCTCTTGTTATTACTCTACAAAAGCATTATTCAACCTATTCTGCTTTTTCAATATATTGACCATGTCTAACAAGAACAAACTTTCTTGTTACACACATTGCCTCCCAAGATTATTTACCTTCCCCACACCCACACTTTCTGATATGAACGATAAAGCAATCACAGCACGCTTAACACTCACAATAGTAAATGACACTGATCATGCCCTCAACAATCACTTGACAATCATGCCATCTGGACAGAGATACAGAACTTTGAGATGGGAAAAAGTTTGTTTTAGTTGCCTTTATGGTGTGTTGTGTATTATTTGTTTGTTGAACAGACTGTGAAATGATTAAGATCTTAGCTAAACGTAAAAAAAGAAAAAGAGAGACCACATCACTCTAGTCTTAGCTTAACACTGGCTTTCTGTGTCTTCCACAGTCCTACAAAGACTCACTGTTGTTTTATGTTCTTTCCAGAGCCCTTAGTTCCTCTAACTGCAGGCTTTCTAGACGATAACCCTAACAAAAATTCAATAACTAAATCATGCAGCTTTCTTCAATTATGTGTCCATCTGTCTGTCCAACACTGTAGTTCCAAAGCAACATTCTAACGAGGGATGATTATTAATGATTTTGGTGCAAGTTATCTAAAAATGCACTGTACTTATCTACTTGCCCGTCCAACACTTTGGCCTTTGTCTCAAAATCTACTAACTGGGGTGTGAGGAGCAGCCACAACCTCTATCAGTTATTGAGGGAGGCATAATCAAACAAGACAGTGAGGGTTGTGCAGGTTTCAATAATAACGTTTTGATTGTATTTCCATGATCGTTCTGCTGAACCGTCAATGAGACAAAATCAATAACATGCCTTAATTTTCATAAGTGCCCCAGAAGGCCTTGGGAATGTGGGTTTGTAATTGTATCGCATTGTGAATACAGTGTACGGTGCTGAAATGATATGAGTCAGCCTCACACATACGCCTTCTCTTTTTGTTCATGCCACAGTGCCCCATCCCTGAACTACTCTTTGTTTGATTTTGTGTAATGGTGCAGGAAAAAAGCATGCTTAGCAAGGATGGAAGGGGGAGCGTTACCACATGACGACAGAGATTTATAAGGACAAACGGAAGTGCTGCTGTTCCCTACTTAACCTGATGGGGACAGGAGAGAGCTTGTTTGGCTCTGAACTAAGTGACTGTTTATGCCATCTGAAGAGAACACATCTGTGAGGTTATGGAGGGTTGTCTCTGTTCAGCTCTCCCTGAGAGAGTTTAGCAAATGTTCAGGGACTCGGGGAGGGGAGTGCATGCATAAACACACGTGCACGCACATTCACACACAGTGATATCTCGTTGCTTAGAATTTGCAGAGAGGGATTGTAACTACTGTACATTACTTATGTGGATAGAAATATGTACATAGATTCAATAATCAATAATTTAATTAATTATTATATATTTTTTTATTCTTGAATAAAATCTTCATACGCTTATCTGGAGGCGGGTTATGGAGGCAGCAGTTCAGAGAAGAATCCCCAGGTGGTGGAAAAAAGTACTCAGATATTTTACTTAAGTAAAAGTAGCAATACCACAATATAAAAAATACGCTGTTACAAGTAAAAGGCCTGTTACTTGAGTAGAAGTAGAAAAGTATTGCCATCAAAATGCACGTAAAGTGCCAAAAGTAAAAGTACTAAAACGTTTGAAAATAGCAGATCTACAAGCTCACGACGCGACGCGTTGTGAGTGTAGATCGGCTTTTTTCAAACAGCCAAAGTTTACATATGGCTGAACTGGTTAAAGTATGTTTTATAATGTAATAATATATATCTGCAAAGCAACTAGTAACTAAAGTTTTTAAAGTAAAACTACAATATTTGCCTCTGAGATGTAGTGGAGTAGAAGTAAAAGTATAGACAATTGGAAATACTCCAGTAAAGTAAAAGTACCTCAAACTTTTACTTAAGTACAGTACTTGAGTAAATATACTTAGTTACTTTACACCACTGTATATAATCCCCCCCCCTCCACCTGGTCCTCAGGCTACCCTGTGCTGCATGCTTGGAAAACCTCCCTGAGGAAGCGACCGCAGGAGTCAACCTCAACTGGCTCCTTTCTATACACAAAGGAGCATCGGCTCTTGCCAGGTAGCCACCCTGCTGAGAAAACACATTTCAGCTGCTTGTGCTGTATCTACGACCTCATGACCCACATTTCATGGCCATATAGGTGAGAGAGTAGGAATGAAGATTGGCCAGTAGATCGATAGCGTTGCCTTTTGGCTCAGAGACAATATTCTGCAGCTGTGAGTGACCTCCATCCTAATGAATTTATCATGGGTTACAGATCGTTGTATGCTTGAGGAGCTGCCTGTCGAGTGTTCTGTGTATCCTATTATTTTACCTGCCAACCTGTTTCTTCTTAGTAGATAATGACAATGATGAATCTATTCCAAATTCATGGTTATACTTATATAACTATTTACTTGCCGGATTTTTGCCCACAAAATGTCTAGAACTAGCTGATTGATGGCACCATGTGCCCACACTTTTCCACTTTGTCTAATCTCACAAACCACTGCACAGTGCCAAGGAAGTAAGGCACCAGAAGTAGCTAGAATCGCTTATGCATGAGACCTTTAGGAGGACCTGGTCAAAGATCCAGGGGCGTTTTGCTGAGGCAGGTAAAAGGGAGTTACAGTAGTCAGTAGTACAGGACAATATAAAATTATGAATTAACATTTCCATTTCTTCTTGAGACTTGAGCGTTTCAGACACTTGATGATGATGATGTTGGTCCAGAGTCAGTCTGGTCCATAGTGGGTTTAAAAATGTTTAACCCCTTGCCCCTTGTCCTTATTTTGGGCATGTCATTATAGGTGAAGATTTTCAAAAAAGTTGAAGCAGATCTACAAGATCACAATACATTAGATCGGCCATTTTCGTGATGCAATGCCATCATACGACAAAGTATAAAATAGGGCTTTTGTGGTTTTAACCGACAAGGTAAGAGACCCTACACCATCCCTTATCTTTGGGACATGTCTAGGAGGGGCATGTCTGAAATAAAGACTTTGGTTTTGTTTGCATTTAGCCATAATACATGATCTACTGTACCATCCAATTTGATATAGCATGTCACCATCCGTATATTACGTAGAATATATATATCTGAAGAAATCACACAAAAATCTGGATACCTGTCATGTGGCTTAAGACTTATTTTCTCAAATAAAATGGCCACAAATCTACATAAAGTATCTTTGTAGATGTGTTTAAAAATGGCTTGTCATTTATGGGCTTGAGTTTCAGAATAGAATAAATTATCCTGGCAGGAGTTATTGGATGTTAAAAGGCAACAAAATACAGACCGCTGCTTCTATTACTGACTCCATCTGAGAAACCAATTTGCTTTCCATTTCTCAAAGTCCAAATTAGTGGGATATATATACAGCCAATTTACTGATGTTTTCAAAAAATACTCTTTCCCATAAAGGTTGTTTTTTTGCAAATGAAGAAAATGTTTGCTCTTTTTTGGCTGTTGAACTAAAGGGCTACAAAAACATTGCATCCACCTAGAAGCAACTTTGAGTTCTTAGTAAAGCGCTATATAAATCTGATGATGTCATTATCATATCATCGTCATCTATATTATTAACTTTATTATTATTATTATTATTATTATTATTATTATTATTATTAAGAAGGTTAATTATTGTTTTTTTTTTAAATTCAACTATAATTTTATGATTGGGGGTTAGAATCCCTCATCTAGTAAGGATGCCTGTAGGATTATCAAATACCCCAGTCAATACCCCAGACCAAGGGCAATAGGCTACCAAAAATCTACTTCCCCCAAACAAACAGATTTATGAACAACTGACATTATAGGCCTGTTGCCTGTAATATCTGTGTGTCTCTCTCTCTCTCTCTCTCTCTCTCTCTCTCTCTCTCTCTCTCTCTCTCTCTCTCTCTCTCTCTCTCTCTCTCGAATCTTCTCTCTCTCTCTCTCGAATCTTCACTTGGCCCCAGCCTTTTACTGTAGTGTTGCTGAGTATCCACTCAAGTCGGGGCAGTATGGAATTGATGTTTGATGGAAGGAACGAACAGATGACAATATGAACCAGACAGACATTTCCACTTGCATCTACAACTTCGGGATTTGGAATTGTGGGGAGGAGAACATTCAAGTGTCTGTGAAGTGCCAATTTTTGTGTCCATAACTATGTCAATTTCCTCCTTTGCCATCAGGAGTGAAAAGGGGTAATTAGGATTTAGATTCTGAAGGACCTCAAATTTTCTCTGCGATGTTCCATTTACAATTTACTTAACTGTTCAGAGGGAAGCTTTTAAGCACCTTGCAGCCACTCCACGTGCTTTCCACACATGACATTAAAATAAGCATTTACAGCTTCCTTCAATGTCAATAAAAAATGAATTACGGAGTTTTTGCGGAATTGCTTTCATCTTTTTTTGTGGTCTGAACACCTTCCATTTTCACTGATCTCTGACCAGTTTATGTAATTGTCTTGTACAATGCTAGCACTTTAGAACCAGAGAGCAACGCTCAGATCGCAAGATGTCTGTTGCAAATGAACACCTTACATCAAATGTAAGTTAGTCCGCAGACCTGTCCACTGTGCTCTGGCAACAACACCAACAGAATGTGCAGATGCACAATTGGAAATACTCCAGTAATTGCATGTACAAGGTATATGCACATGCAATTGTTGCTGTATTTCCAGTTGTGCATTATATAAATTGTGTAATGTAAATAATACACAAAGATGTGTGCGGGCATGCACATGCAAACACAACCACGTGCACACAAAGTTGAATTGTTCAGTACTGTGAAAACTCCACAGCCAGCGCAGGGTCATTGCGGTCTCGCTCTGTCAATGTGTGTGCACTGTGCAGTGATTCGCCTGTTGCCTTGGAAACCTGATGGGAGTGAAAGAGAGTGACTGAGAGCATGTTGTGTTTATCTGACCCAGCCTATAGAGATGTACTGTAGAGAAGGGAAAGGAAACGAGAGAAGGACAGGAGGGAGAGAGACAGACAGACATACAGACAGAACTCCTGTCAGTGTGTTGGATTGTTGTCTGTTTTCCTTTATCATACAAATGTAAGAAATTATCTGGAAGAGGCTGCAGAATTTTGACCTTGCAATTCTGTCTAATAAGGCATTCAATCAAACCTGCCTCAGTCTCGCCCACCACTTCCGCTTGCTCCCTCCACCCCTCCCTCCGATCTCAGCTGTAAGGTTCTTCTTCTACTTATTCTTCTTCTCCAGAGAAATCAGGCCCCCACAAGCAAACACAAGCCGGATCAGTTGCCATTTGGATATATTTGTCTGTGTATCTGTTTCTCCCTCTATGTGCCTCCCTCAACTGTCTGTATTTCTCTTGATGAAACAGATGGAGATGTTTCCCTGCAGCAGCAGGGACTCAGGTACTCAGAGCAGCAAAGCTGGACCACAACACTTGTACTGCCAATGATTGCCAAAAAGACAGATTAATATGTTGTAAGATAAAGACAGAGAGACAAACAAACAAAGAGAGAAAGATTCCATTCCGGTTGTCTATAAAAGGCTTCCAAAGTTTACTAGAGGGGCATTATTTACAAAAATCCTGAACACAAAAATAAGCATTTTCACGAAATAAAAACTACATTAAACTAGAAACGGTGCTTTAAAAACGAATGAAAAACTATAATCACAGATTCTTCACGTCATCCATCTAAAATTATGTCTGCCATCAGTGTGTTTTTTGTATGACTTGTGATGCTCCATCAACCACATGCTGTGCCTGCTTTTAGGAATCTGTCTATGATGCCGAGGTCAGCTTATTCAACAACGGCAATGGGAGATAAAAACCCAGATGGACGTGTTGGTTTTGTTGCTGATGTTCTTTTTAGAAGGTCTAGTCGTGACATGGTCACGATCCAGACCCCATGTGTCATGGAACCCTGATGATCACAGCGCAGCAGTACAGTATTCAGAGACAAAACACTGCCAGGCATAACAAAGTAGACCTCAGGTGGGATACACACACTGTAACTTGTTCCCTTCCTAAGAGCCTTCATGGATTTGTTGCTTTTTATACAAATATGTTAATGACGCTGTCCTCTGATCTATTTTCAGAAGTGCCATGTTTTTGTGGCATTCTAATCTGATCTCAACCAGTCTAATGGACCACCTTGTTGAGGTCCATTACTAGATGACACATTCATGCAATCCACTGAATCCAAGGCCTGTGTGTGTGTGTGTGTGTGTGTGTGTGTGTGTGTGTGTGTGTGTGTGTGTGTGTGTGTGTGTGTGTGTGTGTGTGTGTGTGTGTGTGTGTGTGTGTGTGTGTGTGTGTGTGTGTGTGTGTGTGTGTGTGTGTGTGTGTGCGCGTGCGTGCGTTGAAGATGGAAAGATGATAATGGATAGGTGAAATGGAATTGCTTATTTCAATCATGAATGGCTAGGGGCCAGGAACAAGTCCATTCTATGAATGGACGCCGTCCGTCAATGGATGAGGTCTACACAAGGTTTCTTTTATCCTCTGTTCATTGTCCAAGTGTAGGCCGTGTTTTGTTTTTACACACTTCCGGTACGAATAAGAGGTCTTTCAGATGAGTCAGAATATGCTGGTCCCTGTAGTTGTTTACTGTATAGGACTCGCCCCTGGGACCACTTCATCAGCAGCAGTTCGTCGTTTCTCTCAGGAGGAAGTCTGGAAGAAAGGAGAGGTCACTTATATTCACTGCTATTTCTGGTCACGCCGACCCGGCAGGGCGCAAACATTCGACAAAGTAACCATGCAGTGCGACACCAAAATAATACTCATGGGTAATTGGTGAGAAAACAGCTACTGATGTATAAAAAAAGAACCACAGTGCACAATCTCCTGTATACTGTGTCATTTGCTCCACCGGTCACGACAGAGTTGCCCCGCTGCTGTTCACAGAGCTCACAGAGGTTATTACAGTTTAGAATTTCTATTTCGTTTTGACATTTCATTGTAAGTCGTTTTTAAAGGGTTAGGGTTAGCTAGTTTAGTTTTTGTGTTTATTTTGTATTCGTTTTAGTGTTATTCTTTTATTGTAATTAATTATGTATTAGTCAGGGGCAAGATTCGTCAAGGTCAGAAAAATTGCTTCACCAACTGAGCTACCCGGTCACTAAAGGTTGTTAGTGTCCGGGTAGCTCATTATTATTATTATTGGGTATTATAATAACCATAAACAATAAAAAAAATAGTGATTACTTAATATATTATTAATAATAATGCATGATTCATAGCAGCATTGGGCCAGCCAATCCCACAGCCACAGAACAGTTTTCAGTTTGAAAGACGGCTCAGGCTGAAGGTATTTCTTTTTTTTTTTTTTTTTTTTTGTGCTTTGTACATGACATTTGTCACATTTCAGCACCCCTGGTTGTTTTCTCAGAACTATGTCATCATCCTCTTCCCAGGTCAGATTGGGTTTGTCCCTGTTTCTTTGTTGTGCTGGAATCAATCAGAATTTAGCCATTTTCAGCTAAGAGTGAGGTCAAAGAGGCAGTGCAAGTAATTTCTGATGTGTGCAAGAAAAGACACGTTGTGACACGTGTTTTTACTCACATTTTTCTTAAACATCATTGACTAGACAAAGAATAGTGTTTCCTGAATGAAATATCAAACACAAGTGGATTATTTCTTTTCTTTTCTTTTCTTTTCTTTTCTTTTCTTTTCTTTTCTTTTCTTTTCTTTTCTTTTCTTTTCTTTTCTTTTGGGAAAATAAAATGTAAAGATAGTTTAAAATATATTCTCGTGAGCGGAAATGACTAACAGATGACAGCTACCGTTTTCAACTTGTGGGTGTCAGTTCCAGACTCGTTAGTCTCATAGCATCTCGTTAGTCTCATAGCATTATTGCCAAGTCATATTTTTAAGGTTTTCAGGAAAGAAGAAATGAAAAATGCCTAAGTCATCTAGTTGACTTAGGCTATCATGAGGAAAAAAAAACATGTATTAAGTCATGTTTATCTGCCTTTATTTGTATCTGCCTAACTCTACTCTCCTAACACTGCTGATTCAGCCAGCCTTATTGCGTATGTCCTCAGCCTATCAGAATGCAAAATGAATAGTGTTAGGAGAGTAGTCAATTTGGCCAAATGTCAATTTGGCCAAAAAATTACGTAGGCAATTATGCTATGAGGCTAATGCTATATAGCATTTGGAGATTGTGGAATAGTCGTCTAGATACGTGAGACTACTCCAAGGTAGACAGGGTTGATGCAGTGCACAAGTGGTATTTTCATCATTGACTCATTAATTAAAATTATTTAATATCATAACTGATGAAATTTCTTTAAGGACATTTTTGTCAAAAAATAATTACAGTAATATACAGTATGAGTATGCAGTATAAGAGTATATTTGATCTCAGCCTAGCCATGTGAATATGTGCTGTACCTCACTGTGTTTTGTTATAAGCTGCTATGTGATGCTGCCATCATCTTCAGCTTCAGATAACGTCCAATATTGGCACAGATGGCTGTAATCTCAGTATCTCACCCACTAACCCCTACAAATACTGGCATAACGCCGAGGACAATACTGAGTGACCCCATTGTCTGTTGTTGACACAATTGGCAGCTGACACAACATGTAATCCAATCTGGACAGGAATGGTGCCTTAATGAAATACATTTTATTGGGACAGTCTAACCGTTTCTGTCAAAGTCATACAAAGTATTTGAGCTTAAGAAGGAACAGATGATAGACACAGAAAACAAACACACACACCATCTGAATCGATCTCAATTTCATCCAAGTTCTTCCCATGAAAGAACGACTAATCTTCCCTGCTCAGGGTCTTCTCAGCAAGTCGATATAACTCACAATGGATTCAAGAAAGTTATGTCATGTCATGAAAGCTCGGTGTCATGATGTTCAGCACCGTTAAACAGTTTTGCAGCATGCTTTCCCAGTCTGGTAGATGTCAGTGAGTTAAACACACACCTTTGCAAAGCCATGGATGCAGTCTGAACTCTGAACCTTGGAAATGTGTCAGAGCTTCTGATCTTGCAAACATACTGTACAACCATTATCTTGGAATCGCACAAGCCTCTCTGCTCACCGCTTAACAAGCAGTTCTAACGCACACAACATTTTTGGAATCTGAAGAATTGGAACAGGAGCAACCACGTTTTCCCCTGATGACAATTCTTGAGAAGCGTTTGCAGAGTTTTTCCACACTTCAGAGACTGTCCAGTCCACATCCTCATAGATCAGAAGTGTCTCTTGATTAAAATGCTGAGGGTAGGTTACCCACGTCACTATGACAACATAACCATAAACAAACTAAATCAGTCAGCTCCATATATGGGCACAAAAGGGGGCATGCTCATATATGGCCATATACTGATGATGTCAGCCATCTCCATATATGGGCTTAATAGAGACAAGGACTGAAAGATACAGAGATCTGGTTGCCACAGATCCGACCACTATGCCCATATGTGCATATTATGGGACCGACCGACTTCAAATTCGGCACGTGCAGCGGCAAGGACAAGAGGGAGTGTTGTGCCCGCCGTCGAGTTGTTCGGATATCCAGCTGTCAGAACCGCCGATAAAAGCGACAAGGACAGACAGATACAGAGATATCCATATGGGCATAAAGGTGATCAGGTAGACAGACAGAAACAGACATCTCCGTATATGGGCACAAAAGGGACACAGACAGACGGGTACAACGGGTACTCTGACAAAGCCCCCAACACTATGACTCGTGTAGCGGCCCGAACCTCTAGTTTTTAAAATTCCCCATTAAAGTTTATAGCTGACCTAAAATTATGGCTCCACTTACATTCTAATTGGACTAAATCTAACACTGGCTGCCCCAGGGTTAGAAACGGACCAATCCCCTGTGAGCTTCGTTCATATCATGGTCCCCGTACTTTACTTTTTATGTTATTGTAATGTTTTGTTTTAAACAGAATATTCTGGTATTCATTTTGATTGTCCAGTTTGTCCCAGTTGTTCTTTGTCCACCAGTGTTTTGAGTGTTGAGTGTTCAGTGGACCACAATGCAATGGCGTTGGTGTTTTTAAACTTATTGCACTGTGTACTAAGAAATTGTCAATAAACCTTGAATTCAATTGAATTAAATGGAATTCAAAGTTTAAAAACACTTACTGCATGAGAGTGAACTCATCCGCCTATCGTCCTTCAGCGGCATTGTTACATTCAGCTAAATGTATTAGCTTTCCGTTCATTCAGGCACGTACACCATTTGTTTACTCTTCCAACGCCATGCAGAAGGGGATCCCTTTCTTACTGGCAAGGTCTGGCCTGCTGTTCCTCTAAGCCAGGCTTCGGAATTGCTGTCTATAAGCCTCTGGCTCATACACTTGCCTAACAACACTTTTTACCTTCACATACACCAGACTGTTTTCAATAGTGAGAGAATTACCCCGAATTATCCTGTGCCTTCCAGTCAGATACCTTGCACCAGGCAACCTAGATTGTTTTGTTGTTGTTTAAGCACACAAACCAAAAGATTTTGCATAGAGATAATTATGTAATAACAAAAAAGTAATTAGCGCTCGTCCAATGAGAAGTGTGTAAAGCCTACTAATTCATTACCAAGATTTGTATTTGTCAAATAAACCACACAGAGTTGATACTGTGCGGACCTCCTACGTAATTTGTTTCACTTTGGCTGCACGTAGACAAAGTCATTTCTTGTAAGGCCAGCATTACAATGCAACAGTACTACGTATATTACCCACACATCTCTTTGTCAATGCAAAGCAGCAGAATTGCGCTCAAATACACTTTAGTACGACTCATCCTCAGTTGCAGTTTGCACACGTCAAAGGCAACTGCGGAAGCAGATGATGTACCAGAATCTGCCTCAATCTTATGTAACTGCAGTTAACAGATTGTAATAGCTGTGTCTGCCTCTTACTTCTTTGAAGTTGAGTTGACACCAGTAATTTCTCCAGAGTCTAAAGGTAAAGACAAGCTAAACGCTGGGCATCTAAACTGAGATCCAGGAGATGACTACAGAGAGTGGATCAAACAGCGGCAATGTGAACGACTTTCCATCCTCCTCACTACTCATTACATCAGAGTGGCAGTCCACACCAAAAGGCCTCCAACAGGCCTGGCGTTAAAGGGTTAGTTCAGATTTTTTGAGTATTTTCTGTAGGAAATACTTACCATTAATGTAGTGGTTGCAAAGGTATTAATTGATTGCCCGAGTCCCGTGGTCAGAGTTAAGGTCCGTTTCTGATAAATATGAATGTAGTTCCGGTAGATTAGTAGATTTGGTGGGGGCCGCTCATTAAAAATAAATACATTTTAAAAACTAGCGTCATTTGTATTGTTGACCTATTTCTACCATATAGAGCAGGTTTCGTTCAATTTCGACCCCTCTGTCACATGGTACTATTTTTTGTGTCATATATTTTGTGCGTGAGTAGGCTGCCGCGGCGCAGTGATTCTGGACACAAACATTAGTACCATGTGACAGAGGGGTTGAAATTGAACGAAACCTGCTCTATATGGTAGAAATGGGTCAACGATACAAATGACGTTAGTTTTAGTTTCTTTTTTTTTTTTAATGAGCGGCCCCCACCAAATCTACTAATCAACCGGAACTACTTCATATTTATCAGAAACGGACCATAACTCTGACCACGGGACTCGGGCAATCAATTAATACCTTTGCAACCACTACATTAATGGTAAGTATTTCCTACAGAAAATACTTAAAAAATCTGAACTAACCCTTTAAGGGTTGTATAACCCTTAACTGTCTTTGCTCAGAAAATAAGATTTAGAATAGTCATCATAACCCATGTATCTCAAATTGCATTAATATTCAGTGCTGCGTTTGTGCCAGCTCAGCCAGGTGGTGTCATGCATTTGCATACTTGTGTTTGAGGCTTAACTCTTTGCATCTGTTTCCATTGTGTTAGTGGCTTGACTACAAACATACCCTACAGCCTCTGTGGAGACATATCGGCCCTATTCTGGGCGCTGTCTTACCCATTATAGCAAATCTACAAGCTCACAATGTGTCGATGTAGATTGGCTATTGAACTACTTGAAAATGTTTTTCAAAATAGTAAAAAATGGCAAAGAAGTTTAGGGATAATGGGTAAGACGGCGCCCAGAATAGGGCCGTAAGACTTTTGCTCAGTTGTGGGAAAAAGGGGGGGGGGGGGAGTAATTAAAAATAAAGAAACACACAAATGAATAAATAAGGCATAGTGATTTTCCTATATGTCTCATCTGTTTAAGAAAGTAGGTAGCTGATATATTGCACTTTTACCTCAGCGCTAGGTATACTGTACTCTTAGTGGCTTGTTTTAGAAGAGAATGCACTTAAGACTTCTGGTGATTAGTAGTTTCGTTCCCTACCTATGTTGAATGCACTTATTGTAAGTTGCTTTGGATAAAAGCGTCTGCTAAATGACTGTAATGTAATAGTGCTTGGTCACAGTGTACATAGCCTGGCTGTCACTGTCCATCGGCGGTGGTGCTGAACCAGTCACCAATGGTATGTATGTAGAGTTACTGTATGTGTGCTAGTCTTGGTATAGTATGTCATGTGTTTGGAATCCTGTTTTCTTTTTTGTGTCCTTTAGAAAAACGTGTCTTTGAGCTTGATTCAATAAGTGACAATTTGTTGTATAACTCAGTTATACAACAGCCGAAAGGCCCCTTTAACCGGCAGGCCCTGGTGAGATGAGTGAACAATGGTGTGATAATCAACGGAGAGAGAGTGTGTGTGTGTGTGTGTGTGTGTGTGTGTGTGTGTGTGTGTGTGTGTGTGTGTGTGTGTGTGTGTGTGTGTGTGTGTGTGTGTGTGTGTGTGTGTGTGTGTGTGTGTGTGTGTGTGTGTGTGTGTGTGTGTGTGTGTGTGCTTGTGCGAGAATATGTTGTGCTTGCAATAGTTAGAAGAAGAGATAGAAAGAGACATGAGGATTACTGTTATTCCTGAGTGCTGAGTCTGACCAGATTTTTTTTCATCAGGTAACATGTCAAATCTGACAGCGCTGTTTGTGACATGCCAAATACTTTTTACAAATTATTACTTGTCCAAATAATAAAATTACCAACAAAAGCAGTGGACAACGCTTATTGCAAATATTAGCAACACTATAAACCCAGGGGGGGGGGCTGGGTTTATAGAATTTGCAATAAGGCATAACCGTGCTTACAGAATAGATGCATATGCAGTGTGCAGTAATGACGTCTACCGTATGCACTGCAGGATTAGTTACAATACATGCAGTTTGTTTTATTTTGTTTTCCCTTTTCGGTTCTTATCATTTTGTTTACTGTCCATGACCTTGTTCCAGGCTCTGAAAACACCAAGACCAGCTCTGGGCTTTGAGACACCTCAAGCGCTTGTACAAACAGTTTGTAAACAGATTGTTGTGATGATTCCCAGACAGAACACACAGCAGCTCTCGCTCTCATTATCAACTCTGCAGCTCAGCCCTTCTTCTTCTTCCTCTCTCTCTCTCTCTCTCTCTCTCTCTCTCTCTCTCTCTCCCCCCGCCTCTATCGTTTTCCTATACTGTGCTTTGTCTGCCTCTGTCTCGCCCACCACTTCCGCTCGCTCCCTGTCTCTCTATGTCTATCTGCCTCTGGGTTCTGGTTTTCTCTTGTGCATCTTAAATCCAGCTGCAAGTGGTCAATAGTGTCTCCAGAGAAATCATACTCTCACTTGTCTGTGTGTGTGTGCGTGCGTGCGTGCGTGCGTGCGTGCGTGCGTGCGTGCGTGCGTGCGTGCGTGCGTGCGTGCGTGCGTGCGTGCCTGTCTGTCTGTTTTCCTCTATGTGCCTCGCTCTGGTGGTCTGTATTTCTCTTGCTGAAACAGATAGAGATGCCTGCAGCAGTGCTGACACATGTTTTCAGATCAGCAGCAACACTTCACTCACTTGCACTGCCGAGAGAGAGAGAGAGAGAGAGAGAGAGAGAGAGAGAGAGAGAGTAGTAGTAAAAGATTAAACAAATGGATGGATGGATGTTCACCACTTCTGTAAACGTGTTGACCTCATGACGTCATTCATCATCTATTTACGCCACCAATGTGTTTTCAATCCAACCACCAGAGTGTGTGTCTGCTTTTAAAAAAGGTGCTCCTCATGCAGATGTAAGTGCTGTGTCCCTTCTTATTCAAGCCAAACTAAATCAAAACAACAGCAATGGGAGATAAAAAACATGTGCTGTTGCTGATATTGTTTTCAGCAGGTCAGCATGACATGCCCTGGATCTCTATTGAATTCACCACACTCAGTATTCAGAGATAAAACGTTCCCATAAAGAGGAGACCAGAGGTATACGTAACATAACTGTCTTGTTTTCTCATAACAGGGGATTTTAATTCACTCTTTGCTTTTTATACAAATACATGAAGCTGTCCTCTGATCTACTTTCAGAAGCATCATGTTTCAACCCGTCTAATGGATCTAAACAAGTACTGTTTTGCATCAAATACAAATAGAAAACCTGTTTCACTGTTTATTCTTAGATGTTGACCAAGGTTGCATTAGGCTTACCACAGAAGGAAGAGGTTGTATAAGTAATATGATAATTGTACTTCTCCATGCTGAATCTTATCTTTGCTGGTACTTATTTAGTACTTATTGTACTTATTCTGTGTTACTTAAGTAACTGCTATTGTAGAAGGAAGATGCCCTTTCTGATGGTATGATTGTAGATGGTGGTTATATTTGGAGATCTCGGTTTTTTGGTGCAGAAATTTCTGCATTACCTTAAATTCTTTTAATATACAGTAATTATTTTGGTATGGCTTGTATTTTTTAAAGTGAATGACAGGCTAGGGGTAGCGCCGTAGCCTGGCTTACTGAAGTCTGAATGAACATGTGAAACTGCCCCTTTGAGCTTATGCTACTGAAGCCACTTTATCTATAACTTTATTCTGTGTTTGATATTCCAATAATATGTAATGTCTCTCCATCTTGTACATTCGATAAACAAAACAATATTTAGATTTAGAATTTGTAGATGCTGTTAAGAGTTGTATTACCAAATATCATATCCATGCATGCATTATCTGATACGATAGAGATAAGATTAGGCTGGATAAGAAACCACTTTAAAATAAAACTCTCTGAACGTGTGTACGTTTGTAAAATGCACGATTGCGTGTGCTGTCCTTAAAAGATGTACTGTATATGTGGAAAAATGACAACAGTCTGTTCAATTACTTTGTTAAGTGACAGTATCAGTCAATCAATCAAGCTTTATTTGTATAGCACTATTCAGACAACAGGTGCAGTTCAATGTGCTTCACAGGAAAGAAAAAAAAAGGTCAAGACAAGGCAAAAATATATAAAAAAAAAAAAGCAGAGATGCATATAAATACATGCATGCATTAAAAAAAAGATAATAATAAAAAATAATTTAAAAGAACAAGTAAAACAGGAAGAGAAATGCAGCAATCTAAGTAAAAGCAATGCTAAAAAGATGTGTTTTAAGATTTCTTAAAAAAATGTCCACAGTAAGGGTATCTCTTCAACAGTGTCCTACTGTACTTGTCATGCTTTGATACATATCTGTAATCTGCATAACTCATTTGAAAGAAAAAGGGTTGCAGAAAAAACGCCCAGAACACGATTTGACATTCAAGCATGACTTTGTTATGTGGTTCATGTCTCATTGTCACTGGACTGACAAAACACCCATATACTCAATGTGTGCCTACGTTGTTATGACACATGTATGTATAATAGACCAGCCGGGGCTCAGCAGGGTGCCAGGCTGTTCCTAGTATCAAATGCATAGTTATCCATCCTCCACCACAGAGGAATTTCACTAGAGCTATATCCAGTCAGACCATTCCAGGCATTGTGCGTATGTGTGAAGAGTTCAGTGGGATGCTGTGAAAATGTTTTGTGTGTGTAATTCAGCTAAATGATCTTTTTGGCTGTTCATTTTTATCAAACACTGCTACATTATAACAGAATAATTCATATTGTTGACTGCTGCATGAAAATTCAAAATGCATCTCAGGATGCAGACAGACAGACAGACAGACAGACAGACAGACAGACAGACGGACGACAATAGATTTCCACAAAGAATGTCAATCACAGGGCCGTGAGCGCAGACGTTTGGTTCCTGCAAAACGCCCATCCAGCCCTTGGGGCCAGACCGGTCTGCAGAAAACATATGATAACGTGAATTCACGCGGCCGGGATGTTTTACCAGACTAGATTCCTCCCGTTCAAAATGGAAAATCACAATGTCAGCTAGACATAACTACAATATTTGACTTTTATTCACAGGATGATAACTGCATGCTCTAATGCAGTGTTTTTTAAAACTTTTTCATGTCAAGGACCCCCCATGGCATATGACCCCGGTCATATGCCTTCTCCAAATCCATAAAACACATGCCGGATAGGCATACTGCCATTGCTCCTCTTGGATCTTGGCGTAAACCTTCCCAGGAAGGGATAATATTATTGGCTATGGCACACACCCTCTGGTCCCTCTTTTTAAAAAGTGGCACCACCACACTGGTCTGCCACTTCTTCAGTACTGTCCCAGACGTCCATGTAATGTTGAAAAGACGCGTCAACTGGATGGATCTCATCAATCCCCGGGACTTTGCCACTGTGGAGTTGCTTAACTACCTCAGTGACTTCCTCCCGGGAGAGTGACGTCGGTCCCCCATCATCCTCCGGCTCTGTCCTTATACCTGAGAGGGTGAGTTTGATCTCATTTGGTTTAGGAGTTCCTCAAAGTGTTCCTTCCACCGCCCCTCCAACCTCTCTCAATGACATGGTGGGCACTGTGTTTCCCCATCTCTGACTGATGAAGGTCCGAGTGACCGAAACGTTGTATCTCTACCAATACATTTTATGTAAGTGAAGACAGTGTGCGGGACTCCCCCTTTTTTCTGCTATTCAAGTTCATTATTCCGAGGTGTGTCGGAAATTCCGACACACCTGTCCATCTCTGTAGGTGTACAAAAAGGACTTTTTTCTTTCCATCTCTGACTCACCTTCTGTGCTGGGGAATTGATGCATTCAACCCCCACAGCTTGTTATTGCACTCCCTGACTCCATGCAAGGAAATCACAGTGAAGCCTGAGTTATACGTATTTGCACGGCACACCGAACAGGCTGTGAAGAATTTGTAGATCTGCAATTTTTGGTATGCCACGCCAGTACGCAACTGACTATAAATCATAGCTTGTAGATCTTATAGGTCTTGTAGAGCTTGTAGATCTGCTATTTTTGGTTTGCGACACTGGTGCGCAAGTCGCAACTAAGTATAAATTGTGAGGTATACATTCAAGGGACATATTGCAGTTGAGAGAAAGGAGAGGATGGTCAAAGTGTAGCGAGGCAGCATGATGCAGCATACTGGGCTCCGTGTCTGACAGCATCACAATTAGACAGGATAAATGATTTAAATAATAGAATTACAGTGTCAGTATATAGGGCCAGCCAACTGCACACACACACACACACACACACACACACACACACACACACACACACACACACACACACACACACACACACACACACACACACACACACACACACACACACACACACACACACACAAACGTGCGTCGCGTGGGCACTGTGTCAAGCAGATAAAAGTGTTTTTGTGTAGTCCAGATGCAGAGTGGGTGTACAGTACATAGAACATTAAAGATACTGGCCTTTTTTCATCCACTCGTTGCTGAAGTACTGATTGCTTATGCACAACACAAACTCTTTGAGCCCTCTCCAAACTGTCTCTGAATGTCTGATGAACATCATGTGTTGAAGGTGCAGCTAAACGCTGCTAAGATGCCTCTTTATTCTTAGATGGTGCACTTTAGCAGGAAACACAGTGTTTATTGGATCTTACAAAGGATTGCAGAAAAGACATGGAACATTTTATGCAAGATACTGTAGATCAGAGATCTAGGCCAATGGCTCAACAAATATGGAACAAGATCGATACAGTACACCCATTTTCCGCAGTGCCCTGATTTGATTGCCATTACATTTCCACGCTGCACTCCTTTTTTAAATGATTACATTAATGAATAATACTGTGCTCAATCAATCCCATTGTTCCGACATGGCTATTTAGATGGCATAATGTAACATTTTATGTCATTTTCCTGTTCTTCTTTCTGTCATTAGAACCACCAAAACAAAATATAACATTCTTAAAAGTTGTCCCTTTTAAGAAGTAGTAGATGTCTCCAGTGAATAGAACAAGCACACCATGGATAAATGGTGAATTTCAGGTTCAGTTTAGGTTACGTCTATGTTCGGTATAGCTGAATGGTGAAATGGTCTGCATTTCTATAGTGCCTCTATATAAACTGCAATTAGTGCAATCATTCACACACTGGTGGAGACATCATTGTATGCCGTTATGGGTTTGCTCTAGGACATTTCCACTCCATGCCAGAAATCTTCCGGTTCTCAAACAGCGATTCTCTTGCAATGTTTACAGTTTAGAGAAAATGCAGCTTCCCAAAACGTGTCTGCACAGCTCAAGTCTGAGTTTAACTGCTTTTATTTACATATTGTTGCTGTCCGGCAGAAACCAGCTAACTCCATTTTTCCGCTTTTGCATTTTTTTTCCATAAATCAGTGCTATAGACCAATTATTTGTTTACTAACATTGAGACTGGACGCACAGGTGATTGTTTCACGCAATCAATTCCCAACCTGTTATTTCCCCCTCTTGTGTGTTGGCTAGTGAGGCGCGTCCTAGCGAGACCTGATAGAATGGGTTTCATTGCACGCATCCTGGTTGCACGCATACTGGTTCTTATCAGTGTGACGTCGTCTGTTAAGGGGTCTATTGAATACCCTTTACGTTTGTGTGTTGATTAAAACAATATTGAACCAATGAAAAGTATTAAAAAGTGCTTCTGACAAAACCAGCTATCTCCATTGGATCCTCAAACTTTCTGCTAAACCAGCTAAGTCCAGCAAAGGGGGGTGGAGTTAGTTGGTTTTGCCGACTCCAGGCTCCACCCCCTTTTGACCTCCAACCTCATTGTGAACTTGGAGGTCCATTCAGCTGTTCTTATCAATGATGAACAAAACCTCTTAACTCCACTTCTTGTTTTGTTTTTGTCATTTCCTGAAAATTTTACATTTTGGAGTTAGCTGTTTGCTGCTGGACAGCAGAGATTATGTAGGGTTAATAAACATTTACGTGCGTGCGTGCGTGCGTGCATGTGTGGTTGTTATACATAGTATACTATATACAATATATGAAATACTGTACCAGACAGCTGCTGTCCCCCTGAACGACTGCCCTACATACAACGCAGCGAGTTAAGGCTGGGCAATTAACCGAAAATATCGAAAACGATATTTAGAACCAATAACCCTTATAACTGAATAATCGAGAAGCAATTTTTGTGTTTTGTTTTACGTTTTATAATTTGGTTTCAGACTATATACTTGATACGAATCGACATGAAACAATTCTAATAGATTTTTTTATTATAGACTAAATCGGTTAGATTAACCACATAACACTGTATTATACTTTGTTGTACAAAGGTGGCTTACAGAAATAGTGAAAATAGCCGATTCGATGCGACCCATTCATAGTTCTGCTATTTTATTTTTTCCCATTCTTTTAATAATCATTCATTAATTGTAATCGAGCGGAAGGTTTCATTGATTTGAAGTCATATCGCCCTGCCCCATGATGAGTACGCAGCCTTTAAAATGTGATTCTTCATCAAACAAAACGTGTTTCTGAATAGCAAGTTGTAATATCTCACTTGAGTCTCGACGGGCCTCTCTGCTGAGCTTCAGAAGTCTACCAAGAGGTGTCAACAATTAAGCTAACAGGAGCATCAGGTCTCTCTGTGTGTGTGTGTGTGTGTGTGTGTGTGTGTGTGTGTGTGTGTGTGCGTGTGCGTGTGCGTGTGCGTGCGTGTGCGTGCCTGCGTGCCTGCCTGCCAAGTTTATAATAGTTTTGGATTCTTCATTTTAGTTTTAATTCGTTGTTAGAGTGACTAAGACACGCATGAACATAAGAACATAAACCCATTCTTGAGACACATCACTTCTTGGGGGTCCATGAGTCTCAGGGAGCTCAATCTGAGAAAAAAATGAACAAATCAAAAAACTCTACAGTTTTGATTACATTTTTGACCAAAATGACCAACTCAGAAATAACTAAATAAGGAACTGGACTGCCCAGCACTACTGTAGATGCAGCTTCATGACAAATCAGTGAAGTTGATTAACTATAAAGTATCTTACATGTTGTATTTGACATTATAAAGTGAACACCATGAATGTTTTGCACACTTAAAAGGAACATCTGGTGGTACATCGAGCCAGACAGCTGCTTTTCTGTTAAACTTACAGCGAGTCAAGATTGTGTGTGTGTGTGTGTGTGTGTGTGTGTGTGTGTGTGTGTGTGTGTGTGTGTGTGTGTGTGTGTGTGTGTGTGTGTGTGTGTGTGTGTGTGTGTGTGTGCGTGCGTGCGTGCGTGCGTGCGTGCGTGCGTGCGTGCGTGCGTGCGTGCGTGCGTGCGTGCGTGCGTGCGTGCGCACATCCATGACAGATGCTGTTAATCCTCTCTTGCTCCACCATCTACAAAGAGGGTCAGCGTCCTTGCCTCATTTATGATCTCTTTCATTTTGTGCTTTGCCTTTTCCATCCTAGCTCCAATAAGGTTATTCACTTGCTCCAGTCGCATTTAGAATTTCAGTGCGAACTTTCTGAAGGCAGTTGAGTCACATCCCAGTCTCAATGAACATTTACCAATGCTTCCTCCTGCTTGTGGTGTTCCTGCGTATTTACTAACCAGCAGCTATTTGGTCGTCGGTGAAAGCAGCCCATTATGGTTGTCTCCTTCCCCGTGTCTGGGATGTAGCTTCTCTTTTGGTGAGCCACTCGCAGAGGCTACCTACTAGTTAGCAACTTAGCCTTGTGTGAGATGTTTGATATCCTTCCTTCCTACTATAAACGAGCAAAACAGACCAATTTGCCCATTTATGGGCACGCTAGCGTCGAATCGGCCGGATAGGCGGTTGTCCAGAACCGTTGATTCAATGTGCATAGTTTGTGTATCTCGAGAAACGTCCGTCCGACCGGCCAACCAACTTCAAACTTGTCATCACTGAGGACCCGATGGCGTGATACGTAGAGTGGGAAGTCTCTCAGATCTCCCCAAACTAGAGAAAACCGCAAATAAACTGATGTCATCAATGTAATGTCATAAAATGGCCTAGACTCCATATTTGGGCATGCCCAACACGGAACTCCATATATGGGCATAAAGGGGACACAGACAGGCAGACAGATACAGACATTTCCAAACACAGTGTATGGTCATAAAATGGACACAGACAGGTATAACAGGTACTCTGACAAGGGGTACAACGGCTATTGCATAACTGGGGCATGTATTTTTCTTTTCTCTTTTGTAGCCGATTCCGTAATCTGTCTAGTAGTATGTAGTCTTCTTTGATTACTTTCTCATCGATTCGTATTGATATTTTCCAGACAATGACTCCTTTCATTTAGTTCCGGTAGGATTAGCCATAAGACCTGAAGTGTGAGTGGGCCTTCAGGGAAGAAAATTAATGAGGTGCCCACTTCAGTGCCTGGGCTGCTGAGCCACTCGGATGCATCAAAGTGTCTCTCATCCACCTACAGCACATTGGATGACCCATTGTCACTGAACTGTACCTCATTAGAATGGGAAAAACGGCCCTGAGTACGTGTGTTAAATGTACCAACAGCCTGTGCAACATCGCACGTGGTGAGGGAGACAATCAAAAGTGGGTGTATGGATGAGATGAGAGTTACAGTGGTTGAATGACCAACCTTGAACCTAATCTCCACCTTAGAGATGGAGATGAAAAACTAGTGCTAACATGAATTTTCTCACTATATCTATAGACTTGGGGACTTTCTTGACGTCATTCCGAAGCAGTTGCAAGATGTCGCCATGGAGACTAGGGAGTTTCCTGTCATCCTGGAGGTGCAGCACCACACGGTACACAGTCCACACCCACACAGGTGATCCCTGACAACCTGGAAAGCACACTCATCATGTGCACATGCTGACAGAGAGAGAACACATGCCGTGATGGTTGCTTTGATGGAGGTGGCGTTGCTACCCAGTGAAAGGCATTACCATACCTCCTCCTACTGCCTTCTGTCTAGAGCACTGATTCCCAAGTTTGATATGGATTAGACCACAGACCACGGACCAATGTTTTTGCTGAGGAGAACCCCCTGGAACCTCAAGGATCCCTGGGGGTCCTCGGACCTCACTTTGAGAACCACTGTCTTAGAGATCAGCGTAGATTCATGTGTCTGTATACGTTCACCTTTGAGTAGGAGGGTGAGTGGCAGCAGGAAACCAGGCATCAGAGAATCTAGGAAGAATTAGAAAACTCTTCTTTTGTGAGTTATCACAAAAGAACAGAAAACACTGTTAGAATGAATTATCTGGTGTGCCTGTCGCTCAGTCGCTCTGAAGGTCTCTAAAGGCACAAACCTTGTTTTTAAATGATTTTTATCGACCTCTTAGTCTTAATGCTAGATATTTGTTGTTGTCTCTGTCTCATTCGCTCTGTCTTTCTCCTCTGTCTCTCCTCTCAGTCTAGCCTCAGCGACCAATTTAAAAGCCATCTCAATGGGCAGTTAATGTCTGTTTAGTAGTTGTGGGTAAAATGTAGCCTGCCGTGGCCAGACTATATGTGCTATTTTCCCCCACCATTTTATTGCAGTGCTTTATCAATTCAAATGAACAAATGAAACAAAAAGAAAACAATCTGTTCAAAAACAAGAATGGGAAACAAGAAAGAGCCAGAGCTGCTCCTATTTATCACCCAGTAAAAGCTTGCTTGGTTATCCGGTACCTCAGATTTATAATCATTATATAAATCTGCAAAGTAACTAACTAACGTGTTCAAATGATTGTAATATAGTGCATTAAAAAGTACAGTATTTGCCTGCGAGACGTAGTGGAGTAAAAGTAAAAATTAGTAGTAAGTAAGTAAAGTAAAAGTAGCTTAAACGTGTACATCAGTACAGTGTGCTTGAAGAAATGTACTTAGTTACTTAACTCCACTGCACAAGCATACGTCAGTGTTTTCTTATATGGGGATGCCCTTCTGTCACTGGCAGGAGAAACACTGTGGATGATTGATGATGAGTGATGATGACCACAACCACACACCTCTCTTTTACGTTGCTGCGTGTTGCGTCACACCGTTTGACTAGATTCCCAGTCCACCAGTTTGACTCCGCAGAGAGGTGGGAGGTAATCCAGTGAAGCTTCCAATGTGCAGCACCCACAGACAAGAGGTTCTCCCTCAGGCACCGAGGGGGCACCACCCACATCTACTCACAATCTCACTCTTCCCCCTCTCTCTCTCTCTCTCTCTCTCTCTCTCTCTCTCTCTCTCTCTCTCTCTCTCTCTCTTCTCTCTCTCTCTCTCTCTCTCCACGCACACACGCACGCACGCACGCACGCACGCACGCACGCACGCACGCACGCACGCACGCACGCACGCACGCACGCACGCACGCACGCACGCACGCACGCACGCACGCACAACACACACACACACACACACACACACACACACACACACACACACACACACACACACACACACACACACACACACACACACACACACACACACTCGTTTCCCTCTCACTTCAACCCTTTTACCCCCCCTCCACTCACTGGCATGAACATCGTTAGTGTCGTTTGCACAATTGTTTGTCGTTTGTCCATAATTTGTTATTGTCCTTTGTTTCGTGTTCTTGTGCCTTGACCTCCCTCTATAACTCACATACTGATACTGGCAATAAGGTGATTCTGATTTCTTTTCACTTCCTGTTCTGGCTTCTCACCTGCAGGTCCAGTGCACATTTAATTGAGACTTGGGTTGTGTAGCTCCAAATATTGATCAGATTAATTCCGTAGGTGCTCTGTTAATGTCAATTCTTTCAAACAATTTTTTGAAATAATTGATGTTGCTATAATCAGTGGTTCTCAAACTTTTTCATGTCAAGGACCCCCCAAAAGGATATGTACTTGGCCGCGGACCACCATCTCAAAATATTTTGTTCCAGGCACCCCCCCCCCCCCCCCCCCCCCCCCTTAACAGAGTTAAGAAATGTTCGCTTTAAATATATATATATTCAAAGATGTGCACACATTTTCACGATTTAAAAAAAAATGGTAGATGTAAGATCTACAAGCACTCGGTGCTGTGCTATGAGCTTGTATATCTGCTATTTTTGAATATCCAAAGAAATCTTAAAATGACATATAGATGCGTTCTCGGTCTTAAAGGGTTAAAATTTGCTGGAACTCCTCACTTCACTTCACATCTCATCACAGATCAAAATGCTTGCCATCCTGTACTGTACCATGTGCTTCCCCTTAGGGTTTACTCACTGGCTCTGACACACATGCTGGGGCGGTCATAGCTGGATGGGTATCCCATATGGGAAACAGAAGGTCCCAGGTTAGATCCCGGGCCCTGGCAGTGTGTCAAGGTGTCCCTGAGCAAGACACTTAACCCCTGACTGCTCCGCTGAAAACGTAATTGTTTAGTAGTTGTGGGTAAAATGTAGCCTGCCGTGGCCAGACTATATGTGCTATTTTCCCCCACCATTTTATTGCAGTGCTTTATCAATTCAAATGAACAAATTGCGAAAAAAACGAAACAAAAAGAAAACAATCTGTTCAAAAACAAGAATGGGAAACAAGAAAGAGCCAGAGCTGCTCCTATTTATCACCCAGTAAAAGCTTGCTTGGTTATCCGGTACCTCAGATTTATAATCATTATATAAATCTGCAAAGTAACTAACTAACGTGTTCAAATGATTGTAATATAGTGCATTAAAAAGTACAGTATTTGCCTGCGAGACGTAGTGGAGTAAAAGTAAAAATTAGTAGTAAGTAAGTAAAGTAAAAGTAGCTTAAACGTGTACATCAGTACAGTGTGCTTGAAGAAATGTACTTAGTTACTTAACTCCACTGCACAAGCATACGTCAGTGTTTTATTATATGGGGATGCCCTTCTGTCACTGGCAGGAGAAACACTGTGGATGATTGATGATGAGTGATGATGACCACAACCACACACCTCTCTTTTACGTTGCTGCGTGTTGCGTCACACCGTTTGACTAGATTCCCAGTCCACCAGTTTGACTCCGCAGAGAGGTGGGAGGTAATCCAGTGAAGCTTCCAATGTGCAGCACCCACAGACAAGAGGTTCTCCCTCAGGCACCGAGGGGGCACCACCCACATCTACTCACAATCTCACTCTTCCCCCTCTCTCTCTCTCTCTCTCTCTCTCTCTCTCTCTCTCTCTCTCTCTCTCTCTCTCTCTCTCTCTCTCTCTCTCTCTCCACGCACACACGCACGCACGCACGCACGCACGCACGCACGCACGCACGCACGCACGCACGCACGCACGCACGCACGCACGCACGCACGCACGCACGCACGCACGCACACACACACACACACACACACACACACACACACACACACACACACACACACACACACACACACACACACACACACTCGTTTCCCTCTCACTTCAACCCTTTTACCCCCCCTCCACTCACTGGCATGAACATCGTTAGTGTCGTTTGCACAATTGTTTGTCGTTTGTCCATAATTTGTTATTGTCCTTTGTTTCGTGTTCTTGTGCCTTGACCTCCCTCTATAACTCACATACTGATACTGGCAATAAGGTGATTCTGATTTCTTTTCACTTCCTGTTCTGGCTTCTCACCTGCAGGTCCAGTGCACATTTAATTGAGACTTGGGTTGTGTAGCTCCAAATATTGATCAGATTAATTCCGTAGGTGCTCTGTTAATGTCAATTCTTTCAAACAATTTTTTGAAATAATTGATGTTGCTATAATCAGTGGTTCTCAAACTTTTTCATGTCAAGGACCCCCCAAAAGGATATGTACTTGGCCGCGGACCACCATCTCTTTAATCGCTGCGATCAAGCCAATGGTGCGGGAGATTAGCTGTTCACAGACAGACAGACACACGGACACACGGACACACGGACGGACGGACGGACGGGGTGCAAAACATACTCTCTCGCCATGCCTTTCGGCCTGGCAGAGACAATGAAGAACATTATCATCATGATCACACAACAGGAAGTGTTTTTTTCTGAAGATATCATCACCAGGAGATTCCAGAAGAGAGAACACTCCCACGCCCCCAGTGTTTCTCTCTCTCTCTCTCTCTCTCTCTCTCTCTCTCTCTCTCTCTCTCTCTCTCTCTCTCTCGCTCTCTTCCCCCCCCCCCCCTCTCTCTCTCTCAGTTAAACCATTGCTTCACAAAATGAGGTGTCCTTGAGGTGGTTCCAGGGGACCCCCAGCTAAATGATTTAGATTGATCTGGGGGTGCCCCCCCCCCCCCCCCCCCCCAAGAAAAAGTGGGAGAGCCCATGCTCCCCTTGGCTCCATTGGTCATTGTTACTATGTACAGTACACCCTTTACTGATACACCTTGTATTAGTACCAAATTTGAGACGGATACCAAGTTCATAATCACCTTAATCAAAATCTTTCTCTCTCTGCCTCCCTTACTCACTCTTCCACCTCTCTCTCTTCAAGCCAACGAGTCGGGTGGTCCTCGTTCACAGTGGAAAATCCAAGAAATACGCCCGCACATAAGTACAGATATAGTACAAATCTATGACACAAACCCAGAGATGCCTCACAGAGGAGGAAAAAAAAACATGAATGGAGGAGGGTGGAATAGAATCACCCTTTGTGTAAGCCGGATGTTGTCTGAATGGTTATCTCGTCTCACTCGCCTCCACTCGTTCTGCTTGTAAAAGCAAGGATGACTTGTATGTGTGGGGGGGGCATGGTTTTCCTAAGCATCCTTCTGAATGTGTTAATCTGATATATTTGACACTCCTTGTGTCTGATCTCCCGGTTATCCCGAGAATGTCTGTCGTGACCTTGCGCAAATCAGTTGACCTTCAACTAGCCTAGTGGACCTACTGGCTGGACTGATCATAATGGTACTGTATACTGGGCTGGGCCGCAAAAGAGAATATTAACTCAGCAAACTGTAGGGTACAGTGGAAGAGTTGATAAATATTATGTATTTTCACTCACTGTTGTAGGCCGGCTGACACTATAAATCAGCCTTATATCCACAGTCGATAGTTCCTACATACTGTATACATCCAGTCATAGGAGATAGATGTATGTTCATATTTTTATCTTATTCTTATTTTATATCAACTCAGTCAAACCATGATGAGGTTACGACTATCTATTGTATCTTCTTAGTTTTATTGTGTGTCTTGAATATTGGCTGATACTGAACTCATTCATGTTGACTGGTGATACATTTACCTGTGCTTACATTTATAGGCATACTGTCTTTTATATTACAAAGATTGCTATGCTATTTTTACTCCTTTACTAGTGTTAATAGTTATTCTGTACTTGTTCTCTATACTTGCCTTAATTGGGACGGCAGGGGCTCAGTAAACGGAAGGTTGCCGGTTCAATCCCTGGCTCCCCCTGGGTTAGTGTTGAAGTGCCCTTGCCCAAGCAAGTTGGTGCCTTGTTTCCTCCGCTGTCAGTGTGTGAATGTGTGTGTGAATGGGTGAAGTGTTGCACATAGTTACTGTGGTGGCCATTTTGGACGTTGTTTTTTGGCCTTGCATTTGTGTTTTGTTTTCCCCGCCTCCTTGTTACCTACCACACCCTGTTGTTAACCACCACACCTGAGTTTTGTTCTGTCATTGCCTTGATTTGTTTGTGTATTTAAACCCTGTTTGTCATTCAGTTGGTCCTTGACAGTATATTGGCAGTGTGCACAGGAAATGTGGCGCTGATCAGACCAGCGGTTTGCAAGACTGACAGACAGATAGACAAATACTCTTCTAGATGGCTAGAGTCCTGCAGAGCCACACCCATAAAAAATAGAAAATACTGATATGTATATCAGCTAGATGTTAGACCATTAGACCTTTAAGAAAATCATCAAGCAATTATCACTGAGAGGGAATCTAACTGTTTCCATGCCATGTTAGACTGATTGGACTATTCTATTTAGTCTATGACAGTTATGTAGCCTATACAGCGTGGATATAATTATATATAATTGACTGTACCGCTAGCACTAGGTCAGTAACTGACATATTACTCAGCTTGAAAAGATTTTAAACCAGTCAATTTTGATTGTAGCTATATAATTACTTTTGTATAATTGTATTTTCAAGTTATTTTAACATCCTTATCAAAGTGTTAAAATGCCTTTATTTTTTAAAGCCCAGTTATTATTGGGGTCAGGCATTGCTGGGTTGGGTGTGTGGCCTTGCACCATTTAGGAAGTCCTTGATTCAGACCTCATCCATTAATACTGACCTTGCTACCTGTTGAGCATCCGTGTGTGTGTGTGTGTGTGTGTGTGTGTGTGTGTGTGTGTGTGTGTGTGTGTGTGTGTGTGTGTGTGTGTGTGTGTGTGTGTGCGTGTGCGTGCGTGCGTGCGTGCACAACTTGGTTTCTATGGGAACAGCCTTCATGTGAATCAGAGGAGATCCTCAGGTTTCTATGGCAACATCACAGAGATAATAAGCTCTGGAAAGGTGAGCCCTTCTTTGCCTGGAGAACATTCTGACATAATATATAGTGTACTGTACATATCGACGCTGTCAGGTAGAAACCTTGTATGTCCAAAACCAGTAACCAGTGTGTTACTTTTCAGGAAATGGAAAAAAAAGTTCCAGTGGATCCATTGTACTTAATATTTAGTCGCATGCGCTTGTTAATACTTTTCATTAGCTAAATATTTATAAAACCAACAGACAGACTTAAGCACTTTCACTTTCACTGTGATTTTTGCAACTTTTGTGTGACACAATATGGCATTAATTTACAGAAAAACATAAAAAGTTGAAATATGGAAATGGAGATACAATGTTTCTGCCCGGCACCAACAACATGTAACGCCGCCAGGTCTCCCGTGCAGGACGTGACACTAAAGCCAAACATCTTAACCAGTAGCCTAGAGGGGAATCATGGCGTGTCTGGGGGAGATATTAGGCTTTGGGTCTTTAGGCAGAGGCTCTGAGCTACCCTGCTACACATACATAATAATTTGCAAGGAAAGACCACTGGTTAATTCCAGCGTTGGACAACGTACTCAGCACCAGTACTTGAGTCAAAGTACAGATACTCCCGGTCAAACATTACTCAACTACTGGTAAAAGTTTCTCATTTCCAGGAGAGGTGAGATCCATTAGCGACCTTGTGTCCTTGTAAAGTACAGGAGTATCTGTATCTGAGCTTAAGTATTCAATGCTTTTAAATATACTTATAAGTGTTCTAAAGTTTTTAAGAGTGCAAAGGTATTGATGCTCTTCCGAGGTTTTGAGAAATCCCATAACCTTTTCTCTAGTGCCACCCAAAATGACAGAAAAAATATATAATAATTTGATGATTTTGGTGACCCTGTATATTTGAATTTGGCTGACACCCCGTATCGCTCCTGCATTCGGTGAACTTCACCTCAGGAATGTACCCCTGCTCCAAACAATCATCTGCTTCAGCATTAAAGGTTTTAAGCCACCACAGCTGCAGGAGTGGCGGCTTAATTAACTCTCTCAGTGCCACCCCTCCTGGAGTTTTTTCTGAATGCCCTCAGTGCCAAGAACGAAAAATCATGAGTAAAAAAAAAAAAAAATGATTATTTTTTTTTTAAATGTTCAGAACCCAAATATCATTATCTGAAGATTTGCAGCTCCATCCACTCCTTGTTTAACATATAACTGAAAAAGGCTGTATCTCGCTTCCTAAGCACTTTTTTTTTACTTGAAGAAAAAAAGAACAATTGCTGGCACAGTATGAACATATTTTTTTATTTCATTGGCACTGAGAGAGTTAAACCTAAGCATGTCTTAAGAACATTGCAATTATCTGCTAATGAACTCAGGCAAAACAGAAGTTATTGTGCTTGGCCCTAAACACCTTAAAACACACACTACACTGGATGGCATTACCCTGACGTCCAGCACCACCATAAGGAACCTGGGAGTTATGTTTGAGCAGGATATTATGTCCTGTTAACTCCCACATAAATCAAATATCAAGTATTTAGTTGACTGTCACATCCTCAAAAATATGCAGTCAACACATTTGTTTCCTCTAGACTGGATTATTGTTAACTCATCAGGCTGGCCCAACAAGTTTCTAAAGACTCTCCATCTAATCCAGAAGCTGCTGTGTGTGAATTTACAAATCTTTCCCATATTCGCTTCTCTCCAATAGAATAGAATTTTACGTTGGGTCTCTCTGTAAGATTAACCACTTAAACCTCTAGACTTGATAATCTGGACTTGAGTTGGCACTGAACTTAGACCACTTATTTCCGTCTACTCTACACCAAATCTCGTCACAAAAAAATTGCCGATCTACAAGCGTTGTGGGCAGTAGATCTGCTATTTTTGGCTAATGTTCCTCCCCAGAATATGGATGTTGGGGTTCAAGTGGTTACGGTCTTCAGATCTTTATGTACAGTGTCATGAGACAACATTTGTTGTGATTTGGTGCTACTGCATAAAAATAAACTGACTTGATTTGCCACATGTGCTGCTGTACCTTGTCTCAGCTTGTGAGCTGATCTGAGAGACTGAGCACATTAACATGTTTCCTATCGTTGCATTTGTATCCTTCATTAGCTCCTGTTAGAATGGACTTGTTGTCCTACTTGCATGCTTCTCATCACAGCACTGTTTCATAGAAGGACATCACACATTAGATGGTGATTGGTTTGCAAATATAGCTTAAAACAATTAGTGAGGTCTATAAATGAATGGTGACTCTGACTGTATAAGTAATGACAAATAAACCGCTTGATTCTTGTTTCTTGACAAATTTTCAGCGCTCAACACCGTTGTGCGACAGAGCATATAAATTATAAGATATGACTGTTGAGTCTGCAAATGCTTTATTAAGTACGGTATACATAATTGAGGGTCAGTGAATACGTTTTGATATTTGTCGTACAATTATTTATTGACAGTACTGTATCTACATGATGTCTTGACTCACAACTAAGAATTTCAAGATTAAGAAGTATGAATATTTGTAGTTTAGAATTTTCAGATGATGTTGAGTGACATGTTATTGATAATCACATGATAATTGTACTGTAGTTGGTCATCTATAAATGAATTATCCAAATACTGTTTGCATACAGTATGGTATCCCACAGTGCACTGGACAAATTACTATTCAGGATTATGCATAATAACTGCATTAGATAAGTTTGGAGTATTATTGCACGAGGAAATAATTCCTTGGCCAAGTGATCAATGTCTAAATTCATCGTATCATAATTTTAGGCACAGTAATGTTGCAATGAGTTCCAAGGAACTGCTCTGTAAGACCAATGTATCAGCCATTCACGACTTAACTGTTAAAAGTTACTTTTTAACTAAATGAAATTTGTACTTCCTGTCAAAGATTGGATTGTCATTCCAGTTTCGAAATAAACAACTATTTCTAGTACAAAATGACTGTGTGGGCACCACACAAAGAGAAATAAGTCACGAGTCGGAGAGGAAGCAGGGTCCTGGATCTTGTCATTACGTCTTTTATTATAACAACCTGTAATTCAGGTTTAACAATGGCAGGCTTATTACATTACTCTTGGAGTGCAGTCATCAGCAAAGAAGCACAAACCCTATACTGTAGATAATATTGAAAAGAAGATGTTTTGAAAAAGTGACTTTTCGTTCCCACGTCTGGGCACTACTTTTTCAATGCATTTTTGCAGATTACACCCTTGTGGACTTTAGGCCAAAAGTGCTCTGCAAAATATCCCGCAGTTCTTTGTCACAGGCCATAAATGTATTTAACTCATATACTGCCTAGAACGACTAAAACGACTTTTGTCCATAAGCCATGCCTGCCAAGAACGACTAAAATGACTTTTTAAAAAATTAAACAAATTAAAAATATATATATATATTTTTATTTTTTTTTTACATTTTTTTTTATTTTTTGGACCCAAAGACCAAGGAGATATGATTTTTCGAAGATATAGGCTCCCATCCACTTCCTTGTTAACTTAAAACTTAAAAATTCTGTATCTCGGCTCCTGAGTACTTTTTTTTTTTCAATGAAAAATATGGCAGTGTTCAAACGCGGCCAGAAATAATTCTGGCAGTGAATGAGTTAAATGTGAATTACAAAAAGAAAATCTTATGGTGATGGTTTTGCTTATAAATGTATTTATTTTCATTTTGACATTTCACTCAAACTCTCCCCCTAAATTTCAAATAATGCTGAAAATGGACAATACTAGAATAGATGCATTACAGCTCAGAATGAGTACACAATATGGTATACAATATTTATTACAATGTAACAATATGCTAATGTCACAGCAAGTATCATGTGTAGATCAGAACGCCCCCACACCCACCCACCCACACGCGCACGCACGCGCATGCACACGCACACACACACACACACCCTACCTCACCCCATCTGAGCCTACCTCACTCAACCCACCCCATCTCACCTCCAGGGTACCATGTTGTTTCTCTTAAAGAATCACTTCACCCATTTGCAGCCTATTTTTAGTATAATTGGTCCTCACCATTGCTCATTATAAGATGTTTTTGTCTATTCAGTCTGAATCTTAGAGGAGGGCTGTGAACAGTGTATTTGCTTATTATATACAAAAAACTGATTTTTAAACACAGTCCTCTCACAGTATTCCTCTTTCTCACAAGCTTCCTTTTGCCATTACCATGAAAAGCGCTGGTAGAGTCACAACCTGAGAAAAGGTATGAATCCCAATAAGTGCTGAACACACACTGGTGTCAAGAGCTGATAACACCTGATAAATATGACTGCAGGCTTTAATCAATCACTGCTACATCAGTATCAGGGCTGTTGATGACTAAAGACTAATATTCCTGTGCAGCAGATTGTACATGTAAAAACACCCTGGTGGGGTCCGCCCCACCCCACCTCGAGATGAGCTGAGATGGGGTGAGGCAGTGGTGGAAAGTAACTAAGTACATTTACTTAAGTACTGTACTTAAGTACAATTTTGAGGTATTTGTACTTTACTTGAGTATTTCCAATTTCCAATACTTCTTACTTCTTTCTTACTTACATCTGAGAGGCAAATATTGTACTTTTACTCCACTACAATTATTTGAAAACTTTAGTTACTAGTTACTTTTCAGATATAAATGATGATATTATGAAACATACATTAACCACTTTAGCCCTATTCTATACCTAGGCTATTTGAAAATAGCAGATCTACAAGCTCACAACGCGTCGCATCGCGACGCGTTGTGAGCTTGTAGATCGGCTATTTTCAAACATTTTAGTACTTTTACTTTTGGTTCTTTAAGTACATTTTGATGCCAATACTTTTGTACTTTTACTCAAGTACATTTTTAATTCTGGACTTTTCTATATTGCAGTATTGATACTTTTACTTAAGTAAAGAATTTGAGTACTTTTTCCACCACTGGGTGGGGTGTAGTGAGGTAGGCTCAGGTGGGCTGAGATGGATTGAGGTAGGGTGCAGTGAGAGGGAGGTGAGTCGTGTTGAGAAGGGGTGGGGTTGAGATGGGGCGGTGGGTGATTTCAAATCTACTGATGAGACACATGCTGTGACACTAACGCATAATTGTACCACATATTTTGGGCTGAGTTTGAGTTATAAGGTAGAATCATTTTGTGAGGGGGGGTTGGGGGGTTAGAATCTACTCATGAGATATGCTGTGACATTAACACATTGTTATATTGTAATAAATACAATAAATGTATAGTATACCATACTGTGTGCTCATTCTGAGCTGTAATGCATCTATTCAAGCATTGTCCATTTTTCACATTATTTCAAATTTTGGGAGTGGGGCAGCATTTTTGATAGATTTCTGCCATTTGGGGTCAAAGTGTTATTTGTCTTCCTCCCATTACACGGTATTACATTTTTTTTTATTAAACCTGTGTGTTGAGAGCAAAATTTACCATGTGTAATGTTGTTTGTTGCCAAATCTGCCAATCATTGAAGTTGAAGCATTTTCTTTTTTAAATCTTTGCTATATTTCAAGGTCTAAATTCACATTTGAGTGTACTAATGCCTTAATACTTGTCTCATACGTTAGGTACAAGCAAAACCAGAAGCATAAGATGTTAGTTTTTTGTCATTCACATTTATACACATTTATGCCTTGTGACAAAAAAACTGGAGGATATTTTGCAGAGAACTTTAAATCCAAAGTCCACAAGGGTATTATTATCTATGCAAAAATGTGTTGAAAAAGTAGTGCGCTGACGTGGGAACAAAATTTATTTTCTAGGCACTTTTTCTTGGGTCAGCATGACACAATCTAAAGAATGGAAAACTAGCTATAAAGATAAATAGATAACGCTACTAGTCCAATAGGTTTTAGTTGAGGCCCAGGGTATGATATAATTCAGGGAAGGGGGTTTTCACCCCCCTGTGGACATCTGATTGCCTTGTGATCGCAGACCAGTTGGCAAAACTGACTTTATCCCCACACAAGCACAGAGTGAAAGAGACTGAGAGAGGCAGAACAAAAGCGTTCTCCATGCTGTATGGATTAAGGAGATTAGTTTAGTTTAGCTGTCTCCAACTGTTCTAAACAAATTTAAAAAAACACAAAAAAGAAATCTGAAAGTCTGCTTCAGTGTTGCTTAATGTGTGGATGTGTGTCTGTCAAGGACTTTTGACAGACAAGGAAATTAATCAGCAACAATTTAGTTATTTAGGTTCTAGTGTTTTTCTTCCCCTGACAACTAGTCTCTCTATTAACCTCAAAGTGCTACAGTACAGAATAAAAACATTTGCATAAAACAATCTAAAAAAGGAGGGTCCTAAAAACAGATATATCAAATACATTTGACATCCATACTTGATGCCCTTCAAATCCCCTTCAGGTCCACATCCTTATTGTATTCCCGGTTTCTCTGACCCGCTTCCATGTATGATGAATTCAGCAGGTTACTTGTGATCTCTTATATGGCCGTAGTTTTGTAAGCAGAGCGTTGTTAGCGGATTATTTCACAGCTGTGAACTTTTATTTCCCCAGACGATCGGAAGACTGAGACTCCAATCGTCTGGCTATGTGAGACTACTGAGGTGGCAGAACCATGATGAAATGCTTGTGGCAAGGCAAGTTTATTTGCCAATCCGACTGATATGCCAGTATATGGAGATCTCTGTATCTGTCAATCCTTGTCCCTTTTATGCCCATATATGGAGATCCCTGATGTCATCAGTACAGTATATGCCCATATATTGGCATACCTCCTTTTGTGCCCATATATGGAGTTGGCTGGTTTGTTTCCGCCTAATGCCACATGACGACACATTCCATATTTGGGCGTAGCTGCATTGGGAACTCCTTATATGGTTACGGCTGAGTCATGGTGACATGAGCGTGAAGTCAGAGGTCCGCCTGCCGGCACTCCCTCAAACAAATTTTAATATAGGATATCACATTTCAACAAGGCAATTCAAGTGCTCTACATGGAACATTAAACATTGGCACATTAAGACAGAGAGCATTAAGACAAGAAAGAAAGAAAGTGCACAATAATTAAGTGCAAAACACACATGATAAATGCACATTTGAATGTAATTTAAAAAATAAGAATAATAAAACAAAGAATAAAATTACAGTGCAGAGGGAAGAGGAGAAGGAAGCTAGTGCTTGGACCCACGGTGACGTAGCAAATGGGTCAATCCTTGTGTCTGGCCAGGTCTGGGCATCAGTCAGATGCCAAAGAAATGTGGGCGCCACATGATAACGTCAGAGATGTACGATTCTCCACTAGCTTGAATCGCTAGCCAGCGTAGGAAGAGGTGTTCATGTTAATTTAATCAGTGCTAACTCTCCACTGAGTCATCTTCTTTTTGTCGTAGTCGTCGCTTTCTTTAGTCCCACATGTCCGTCAATGGCCATCCAAACAACTCCCAGCATAGTCCTGCATGTTATTTTTGGCATTGATTGAATGAGGCTGACAGACACTAACAAAGATGCTTTATAATTAGTGTTTAGAGGTGGGAGTAATTAGAAAAAATGTCTACCACAATGAATCACCCGTTTTAAGGTTTAGCTACTGTAAGTTTTGTTTAGTTGGCATACCCTTTCATCTTTTTAGTTTTTTTGTGTCAGTTTGTTAACTTTGCCTTGTTTCTTTCTCTATTCTTTCTTTTGACGTTTCTTTTACTGACAAACATTGGGAGCTTGTATTTCACCCTCTCGTTTTTGGGATGTGCCATTAAAGTTAAAGTTGACGTTAGCTGGCAAAGAGAACAACGGTTGGTTTACAGCAACAACAAAAAAGTGAATGTCGTCTCACAATCCTCACTTTGATGCAAATTCTATCTTTATCATTCCAACAACATGGTGAGAAGAGCAGAGGCCCTCTCAAGCAGTCGTGCAGAGTGGTCTAACCCAATCATATTTCTATTCATCACAGGCATCCATCCTCGACATGTGACAGATTTAGAAGGCCAAGTAATGGTTAAAATGGCTGGTTTATTTTTATATCATGATTCATACAATGACAATTCATTCCACCTCTGTGGCTCCATTAGTCCTTAAAGGGCAAGACCACTTTTGTAAAGGTTTGGGTTGTGTAGTTACTGTACCTTGCCATGATGTGGACAATAAATTAAAAAAAATGCTCCATTCATTCGAAATTGATAATACAATATATGATCGCCATTGACTAACATTATACAGTGAAACAGCTCTCAAAGTCACTCTTTTAGCCCGTAAACGAACGTAAACAAAGTTGATTCAGACAATGTAGAACATCAAAAAACCCAGTACTGTTTGTTTTTTTATTAAAAATGTCAACTTCCTGTTGATTTTACTTTTTGAAGATCCGGATCCGGGGATCCAGTCTGGGGTTTCTTCCTAATAGAATTAGAATGTGCGCACGCGCGCGCACACACACACACACACACACACACACACACACACACACACACACACACACACACACACACACACACACACACACACACACACACACACACACACACACACACACACACATACACACACACACATATACTGTACATACATACATACACACACCACAAGACACTCCTTATGCATTCATCATAGGAGAATATAGAGAGACAGGAAACCAAGTAATGCAGAGGTATCGGATTTAAACTCTCATGATGCAAAGAGCATATTAGTCTGTACACTAACAGGCTGAGCTACCATGCAAACAGAATTACCAGAATATATCTAATAGACTGGCAGTGCACACACTGTGACAAACGCAAAAACACCTTTTTTCTCCACATTTCCTGTGTTCTGCAAATAGACGCCTCTGTCACCCTTGATGGTATGAAGAAAAGAAATACCGATTACGTCAGTTTTGTGCTGTGTTTTAGCAGGAGTTGTATTCTTGCCATATAAACTGTTATAAAATGGCATAATGAGTGGGGGGGGAAGTCAAGTAACTGTATTATTACTGAAAATGTTGTGTTAATTAGTGCTGGGAACTGTGCTAGCATGGTTCAAACACTGCTGTAATAAAAAAAAACGTACTGTATAGCAAGTGCTTTGCTTCGCTTGGTCCAGGCTTGTTCTTGTTTGCAATGAACAAAACAAATATACTTTGGCGTATGACGAATAGTGAAAATAGCTGATCTACAAGCTCATAACGTGAACTGGTTCACTGTTTTGGCTATTCTTGTATTGTATGAAACCTTTGGACATTTGTGGACCTTTTTGTGTATAATAACATGGCCAAAATATTGATGTTCAAAGTGATTAAATCAAAGGAGTAAATCATACTCCTGGTCAAATATGACTTGAAAATGGCTCTTTCATATTTAAACTTGAGTTAAAGTACTGGAGAACTTGGTTTAAAAATACGTATTAAAAAAGTACATGCATTTAAGAAATAATGAAGTATTCAAAAGTACAAATTACAAAGTATGTTTTCTTTCTAATATCAATGCATTGCTTTGTTGAAATATTTACATTTTCTCCAAAAAATCTAAGATTTTTCAGAGATTTACAAAAAAATATATAGTGAAAATAGCTGATCTACAAGCTCACAATGCTCAATGTCGCATTGAGCTTGTAGATCTGCTCTTTTAACTACATTTGAAATAGGGCTTAAGTTGTTAAATCATAATGCCTTCCGAGAAGTATTGTGGAGTCAAAGTACAGTACATCTTTGTAATGTAATGGAGTGAAAGTATCCAAAAATACAAATACTCAAGTGAAGTACATATGCTAAGAAACTTTACTTAAGTACAGTACTCAAGCAAACGTACTTAGTTACTCTCCACCACTGACATCCAACATAGATCACACATCATCCAACAAAGATCACAGATCACTTCAATGCCCCTGAGTGTTAAAGCTCAAAGCCCACCCACCATCATCATCAACTCTAACACCAACTCCCACTTTGCAAATACAACCACAGATCAGCATCAAGCATCGTGATAGTTCAGGCAGCCACAGCGGTCAGGCTGTTCCCAACACTCAGTCATCTAGTCACCCAGTCACTCATTCGCTAACAAGCTAACACATACGCCCTCAATCCTAATGGTTCATCCTAGGGGGGTCCAGTGTGTCATATTCTATAGGTCAATAAAGCCTTGATCACCATTCGGTGGCCGGTATTTGGGGCAGCATTATGTGGGCACATGTATACGCACATACACATACACACATACGTACATACTTAAACACATTGAACATCCACTGTCTTCGACAATAATAAAGTAGGATGTCATAGTCTAAACATTATAGCAGGGCTGCTACAAATCATAGAAGCTAGCTTCACAATGAAAGCAAAGAGCTACTGACACAAACAGAGGGAAGGCTAATGTATTTGAACAAATAGAGCACAGTCCAACAGTGCCTGTTTTAAAGTGCTTTACAACAGAAATGCCCTTTAAAAAAAGTCTCTTATGGTGAAGCTGTGACTCTGACAGTGCAACCATTCTACAGTACAACCACACCACAGTGTTGTTCATTGTTCTGGCCGGCCATTCAAACGTATGTTTTGTTTTCAATATCTGAAAAGGGAGCAGTATTTATCCGAACCTTTGCACAATCACAGTTTGGTGACATATTTGATGGGCTTTTGTTTGTATATACATATATATACAGGGCAGTTAGTTGTGACCACATGCATTACAGTATCTCCATTAATTGTGATTTACCTCTTAATTTGGAGGCGAAAATGAATCAGATCAAATGGAAAACTGAAACAATACATCTTGCCTATACTGTAGTATGTTTAAAACTATTAGGTGAGATCACACCCTTAAAAACACACATACTTCCTGCCCTGATAGATGTTTCTCCTGTTACGTTTAGATTTTGGCGTTGGATGACTTGCAGAGGGTGAGCTGGTGACTTCAGTGGTTGGCTCAACATCACATGGCTGCACTAGGATGCCTTGGTTACCTCAGTGTTGAGCCTCTGACATTTACCAGGTTATTGTTAACCATACAACTATTATACCATTACCTGTTAAGTATTGTATTAAAAAAAAAGAAATAAAAGAAACAACGGTCAAAAACCCTGATTGTCAAAAAAATGTTTTCATGAAGTGAAATAGAACCCTACACCACCGTAACCAAGGAAATTAAAGCTGTTGGAGGCAATTTAATTGGTTGTTAGCTGTTGTAAAGTGTTATCAGGTCATTATTATTATTATTATTTGGTCTCTTGGTCCGTTACATCACCAGCTAGTGTGTTTATTGTTTTTGCCATGTTTATCATGTTTCGTTCTTCCAGATAATACAACCTTAAACACATTTAACAATCTCTGACCTGTTTGTTTTCAAATATATGCCAGGCTCTGAGAAACAAGTGTATACAATTAGATTGAATTGCCATCAATTTGAGCTATTACAGCAAGATGTGGATTTTGTTTTGCTTCTGAAAATAGTATACTCAGATGAGGGACCATTAAGGGGAATGGTCAGCACCAGGAACAAAGATTAGTGTTGCTATATTGACATTCAGTAGCCATTTAGAGCCTACACATCAACTGAATTTAAATGAGATTTAGATTCATGCCAACTTACTGAAGGAAAAATATTGACAAATGATTTTTTTGGGGTGGGGGGGGCAAACTCCAAAATGTCCAGTTGCACACAAGATCTCTCAAAATCTAGTCTCGTATAGCCGAACGACTAGAGATCTACGCCTAGCTAGCTCACAACATGTCGCCATGCGACGCGTTGTGAGCTTGTAGATCTGCTATTTTCAAAGTTATCTTGAAAAAAAGTTGAGAACATTTTTTAAACATTTTAACAACACATATCTTGTATGGGGGTCCCACTCCCTGGCACAAAAGTTTTAGAACCACTGGTCCAGGGAAATCTAAATTCAATGAATGGGCTTGGAAAGCAGAGAAAATCAGCACTGATAAACCTACATCCACTGCTTTGAAAACCAATCCTGATACCGTCCCATATCCATATGAAGGACCACCCTAAAGCCTTTGCATTGGTTCTGTGATGCTGTTATTTGTCTCCAAATTCCACCCAGTTTAACCCATTCATTGAATTTAGATGTCAACAGACTTATCAGTAGATGGAGGTCTCTGATCTTCTGGATAAACAAGACTATTCAAAATCTAATGGCTGGATTGTCATAAAACTTGCCGGGTGCATTCATAGTGCCTGGAGGAGGATGAACCCTAACCATCTGAGTGACCAGCATTTCTATTGGTCCTCACTTGATCAACAATAGAGACAAAAAAGAGAACATTAATAGTAATGACAAGTTGTTGCATTCTCTGTACCTGCTTAATGAATAGAGTGTGGATGTGATTTGTTGCTGCTTTGTGGATGTTTTGTGCATAATTGACTGTGTATGCGGATGTGTGTGTGTGTGTGTGTGTGTGTGTGTGTGTGTGTGTGTGTGTGTGTGTGTGTGTGTGTGTGTGTGTGTGTGTGTGTGTGTGTGTGTGTGTGTGTGTGTGTGTGTTGTACATGCACAAGTGCTGATGCATGAAAGTACTTTGTTGATTTTAATTTAATTTCATTAATTAATTTCATTTCATTCAGTGTTCAGAAGGTATTACATGCCCTAACAAATAAGCAAATGTGTGATTCACCAATCAAGAACCACACCTTTAAGTAAGTTTAAGTAAGTTTATTAATGAAAATCATATTGGATGAGGGGAGGGAACGTGGGTTCCAGGAGGGTCGCTGACCTAGGAGTCTTTGGCGAGGAGGTCGTTCGCATCGTTGGCACGGCTACATGGACGGTGACCCCCAAAATAAACAATGAGAGCGACTACTAGACTAAGGGATTGTGGCTGCTCTGAGAGGTAGAGTTAGAATATTCGGGAGAAATAATGAAAGAATGAAATAAATGAATGGAAGTATGGTTGGATAGTCCAGGGGCGGGGGCGGGGCGTCTGGTGGAGTGGAGCAAGGGTAGCCAATAGCCATGGTGGTGTAACGATACAGTAACTGCATCGATGCATCGTTTTTAATTTTCAACGATCTACTATATCAATATACAAACAGCAAAATATCGTATCGTTTGACTTTGTATCGTATCGAATCGTTTTGCAATGCAAATATTCGGGCGTGGGTGCCGCCGCAGTGGCTGCAAACGTGTAGCCGCTTGCAAGAGCTGGCTGAACAGCCGAGGTCATTGAAATTGTTGCAGACCATGCTCCTGCTGCAAAACAGTACGGGGCGCCCACACCGGTCAGTGGTTTTGTTGTTTGTTGGATAGATGAAGGAGGGTGTGGGGGGCAGGCAGGGGAGGCCGAGGAGGGAGGGGGAGTTGGGGGCTGCACTCCTGTTGTTCCCAACACCATTATTTGTGCCAGTGCCAGTGCCAGTGCTACTGATACACGGACGTGTGAAATGCAGAGACATCAGTGTTACTTATGCAGAGACATGTCAAATGCAGAGACATCAGTGTTACTGATGCAGAGACATGTTAAATGCAGAGACATCAGTGTTACTGATGCAGAGACATGTTAAATGCAGAGACATCAGTGTTACTGATGCAGAGACATGTCAAATGCAGAGACATCAGTGTTACTGATGCAGAGACATGTTAAATGCAGAGACATCAGTGTTACTGATGCAGAGACATGTCAAATGCAGAGACATCAGTGTTACTGATGCAGAGACATGTCAAATGCAGAGACATCAGTGTTACTGATGCAGAGACATGTCAAATGCAGAGACATCAGTGTTACTGATGCAGAGACATGTCAAATGCAGAGACATCAGTGTTAATGATGCAGAGACATGTCAAATGCAGAGACATCAGTGTTACTGATGCAGAGACATGTCAAATGCAGAGACATCAGTGTTAATGATGCAGAGACATGTCAAATGCAGAGACATCAGTGTTACTGATGCAGAGACATGTCAAATGCAGAGACATCAGTGTTAATGATGCAGAGACATGTCAAATGCAGAGACATCAGTGTTAATGATGCAGAGACATGTTAAAAGCTGAGACATCAGTGTTACTGATGCAGAGACATGTCAAATGCAGAGACATCAGTGTTGCTGATGCAGAGACATGTCAAATGCAGATAAATCAGTGCTACTAATGCAGAGATGTGCAAAATGCAGACGACATCAGTGCTACTGGTGCAGACACGTGAAATGCAGAAACATCAGTGCTAATGTATTGCTGAAACCTTGGACTGGAAATCTGCAGGAGAACAGAGAAAGACAGAGCTTGAATGTGCGTACACTGCCCTCCATTATTATTATTTCCGGGCAGCCCATATATGGGCAGCCGTTGATGAGCAACAAATGCGTCATCCGTTGAGCACCCACACCGGAGCCTAAAGTGTGTGCAAGAGAGACAGAGGGAAAGAAAGGAACTGCTTCGCAATGACTGAATAAAGGACAGCTAGGTGCACATCAGAAAACCTGCAAACAGACACACTATAGGTATCATTGTATTTGCAAGCAGAAAAGAGAAAGTAAATGGTGCAGAGCTGCAGCATTGTTTGTGAATATCCTTTTGGGTGTGTTCTGTTGAGATCTACTTCATGCAATCATGTACCCACACTCAAAGTAAACACACACATTGACTAGACCTGTTGACAAAAGGCTCTCGGATTCATTCGAAATGTTCAGTATTAGTGTATGCAACTATGCATTCAATCTTAAATGTTAGTTTCTCTACATAAAAGCAAAGTTGCATTACTTTCATCAGTACACTGTAGATTCTGACACACTCACCTGAGGTAAAAAAAAAAACAATGATTGTGATAGAAAGTCTCATAAGGAATGTGTTGTGCAAACCATCAAAACAGATACATAGACAATGCCATAGCTACAACACTACACACTGCCCTCTCCCACCTGGAGCCGAGTGCATCAGCGTATGTGATCTTCCGTCCGTCCGTCCATCCATTCATTATGCAATGAATGCTGTGTCAACAGAGGTTGCAGGATCATCAAAGATCAGAGTTGAATGGGAAGTGGCTATGTAGCCACAAGGGCTGCTAAAGAACTTTCCCCCCCAGACAATTAGACACACAAATTAGTATAATGGATTCATGCAATTGTCCTGAGTTGTACAATTAAATCAGTATGGTCTTATCTTCTCCAGGTTAAAGTCTTTAACAGGCATGGCATTGGCACAGGCAGCTCCTTTTGTTTTGGCTTTTACCTCCTCTCTTTCTGAGGCATCTTTGCACTGCAGAATGAAATATGATTAATAAATATACAATTAGAACTGTTTAAATTGATGTGCTGATTTCACTTTTCTAAAAGATGTGTATCAGATACCCAGAGTTTTTAGATGTTTTAAAAACAAGGAGTTGGGTCAAAACAAGCATGATTAAGAACTTAACCATTACAGAAACCCCAATTGAAAAAAACAATCAAGCCCCTAGAGTACATGCAGTAACAAATATCACCATCCCCGCCCAGCTTCCCTCCCCTAACACGGGCCAATCGGGATCGTTGAGAAAGCCAGATTAACTGCGGTGGATTCGAACCCCCAGACTCTGCGTTGTTGGGCAGGTACTTTTACCACTGTGCCACCCGGGCACTATGAGCGCTGACCCCTTCCACAACAGCATAATTCTTCATAAATAGTATTTATTAATAGTGAGATGGGAATAAGGAAATGGAGAGGCACCCAGGTGCCCTCCACAGAGGGGACTAGAGAGCTTTGAATCATCCGTGGTGCCAAGCACTCCAAACCAACAATTGGGTGTGTTTCAGGGTTGCCATGGGCAGAGAGGGCAATTCTCAAGTTCCCTCCTACAGGTTGGTTGGGGCGCCTGTTGAGCAGGGAGGGAGAGCAACTGGAAGGGATAATGTGTCCCTCCCAGTGAAACTCCTCAGGGTCAGGTGAAGATAATGGCTGGTGACTTGATTACACCCTTTTACATGACCAACTGTAGGGGTTGGGTTAGCTTGACATTTCACTGCTATTACCTGCATGAGTGAGTGGCAAATTAACCCCTACATTGATTCTCTTGAGAGCAGTGGCTCGCATGAGTGTAGGGAAAATTGGAATTGGCATAGTAACTAAAGGAGAAATGTGGAAAAATCAGATTGGAAAAAAAGAAGGAAGGAATTCATGGTTATGAGCTATTTTTTAATTTAAAAATAAAAATGAAATCTTTTGATACCTTTTGAATTTGTTTACAAAATAGGGATGCCAGGGTTAATGTGGTTAACTTAATTTTTTAATGAAATTATTTATTTTATTTAGTCTGACCAGAAGCAGGGATCATAAAACATATCCCCACCGGCAATAAAAATGAATGACCAAAGGCTGGGATATCAAAAGCAGAGGCATGGATTTCCCCCTCATCCCCCAAAGCAAATCGAACCCTGTGAGACTCTGTTGTCTTGAACTTTCCTCAGAAGCCTGTGGTGAGCTTTTTCATGGAGTTCAGTGTCCAATAACATCCCCCATGTGATTCATTGATTAAGTCCACATCAGGCTTTTAACACACACCGGGTAGTTATTGACTTCTTCCCATCTTGGCCCTCTTATTTCTAATCTGCCCATCAGCAAGGAATGTTCTGTGTGCAATGTGAGCTTGTCGTTGGCAGTGGCAAGTAGCAGGTGTTGGATTAAAATGCCTTTTGGGAGCCTAACAACATGTGACCAACCAAAACATGTTTACCAGACAAGGCGATTAATTATTATCTTCCGTGGTCTGTACTGTATGAATGTATGTTCCAGTTGTTCCCAAATGGCATGGCGAGGTATGTATAACTCACCTGTACACCTGATACAGGTGAAACAATTAAGTAAAATAAAACACAAGGAGGTGTCTACAATAATTGAGACGTTCACAGACATATGATCAGTAGGCGGACCCAACCAAAGAACATTTGCTTGCAGGCAGGGCTGGCACTTTCACTCACTCAATCCTTTTTATCATCCCCTCACATAGGGCACATAAAGGCTGGGTATGGCTGGAGATTGACAGCCTCATCAGGCTCTATAAAGAGGTCTCTCCCCCTTCAGTGGGTGAGTCAGTCAGAGACACATGTTTATGACCTCCAACTGTAACTTGGGGAGACCGTAGGATAGGAGTCAGCTTGCCACACCATGCCACTGGCGCCCTGATAACCTGGCTAAACAACCACGCATCCCTGCTTCAACCTAAAGCACGCCTTACCACGGAGCAGTGCCCATTCACCTGCCGTTCGGCTTCCTCACCATACCCATTCAATTCAATTCAATTCAAAGGCCTTTATTGGCATGAGAAAACATACGTTTTCATTGACAAAGCATTTAGTGTCAAAAGCATAAATGCAAAAAATGTGTAAATGCACAGCATACTGTACCAACATTCACCTGTCCTGAGCCTTCCTCATCATAGTCCTACACCATTCACCAGCCCTGCACCTTCCTCACCAGGCATACACCTGCACCTGATCTCCATTTTCCTCTTGAATAAGCATGCCTATGGGCTTCACTCTCCTCCGTATCTGGGCCTCCTTGTGTCGGCCTTGTGGCTCGGACCCTAGACTGCCACAGTGCTCCACTTCATTCCGTTTTCAGCCTAGCTATACTGATTAAGAGTTAATCAATACTTGATGTAAAATTGTCCATTTTAAGTTATGAATTGTTTATTGTGATGGAGTAGGAAGGAAGGAAACCCAGAATAATGAAAAGTGCTCCTAGAAAGAGTAAATTAAGCTTGGCTCAGATTACAGATTTTTTTAAATCTTAAAGTATTTGGAAATCTGGTAGCATCACACACTATTGGGTAATATTATAAGATTCTCTTATCATAAGTTGATCCTAAACATGTACACAGTACAAGATTTTTTAATAATGGGGAATTACACATACAGGATTTTATTGTGGTAAAAATGTACCTGTAAAAGATTCAAAGTGCTTTATACGCCTGGACATGTTTTTTCACCGCATACACTGCAGCGTACACTGAGTAGTAAGTACACTGAGTAGTAAGTACACTGAGTTAATACAGTAATAGTTACAGTATATAATATAATACTTATAGGTCTGTCGAAGAGCTGAAGAGTTCTTGCCAGCACTGCTGCACTTTAATGTTAGCCAAGTACTCTGTCTTGTTCCTTGAAATGATTGCAGATGATTGCATAACCACCCAGGATGTTCTATAAATCCAACCATTCCTGGGATCCTCAGACAATGACAGATAGTGACTTTAGAGGGCCATTTCAGACACCCTTGCTTTTTCTATTTGAGGAGGATGAGAGATGAGAGAGATAGGACAATAGAACAGAGAAAGTATAATGAGGAAAGTTTGGGTGAGAAGAGAACAAACACTTCACATGACAGGAACATGGTGGTTGCCTTCATTTGTTATCAATACCTGTGAAAATATGATAATGGGAACATTTGAAGTCTTACATCATAGGGCCTGTGTACTTCAGATTATACAACATCTATCTCCCTTTTAGCCCTTTTCTGCTGCTACTTTGCGCGTTATCACTGCAGGACACATCTTGCCCTCCTCTGGCCAATACAAAAGAGCTTATTTGAAAGGTGTAAATGTGTAAAGGAGCATATTTGTCTCACTCTGCTCTTTCTCCATATGCTCTCATCTTTGTTAGAAAAGACAGGACAGCCTGTCCTCACAAATGTCCCCATGCATGCACACTCTACTACTGTGGTTCCTGGGATCCGGGGCCACCTTAGGGGGATGGGGGGCACCAAAGATCACCGGAGTCATAATTTGCTTTCATTCACTTTTTCTTTTCTTTTTAGTTAAGTTATTAGTTAAGTTACAGATATTTTTGCTATTTGTTGTACGAGAAGTATGTAGGGCTTAAGTAGTTAACATGTCTAAAAACAAGAAGTGCATGCATGTGTGTGCATATGCATGTATGTGTGCTCCGTATGTACGTCTGTAATCCACGTATCTCGAGAACTGTTCAACTGGCCGACTTCAAATTCGACACAGACGCAGACGTAATTGTGATAATTCATTGATTCATTAATAATTACTTCACATTTAGTTCAGAATTAATTGAGGCTTAAGTAATGACTAACTAGTGATGAAATGATCATGACCCACCTGGGGGTCCCCCTGGGACCGGGCCTATCCAGTGAGCCAGTCCAACTTGGAAGACCCCCCTGTCAGCCTAACACACAGTCTTGCACCACATGGAAGTTTTGGAACAAGCACCACCAGAGACCAACTCTCCTCGTTAGCACTCATCCTGGGCATAGAAGCCACCAAAAAACGTTGATCTACAAACCCACCACGTGTGGCCCTTAACTAATGATGTACTGTATTAACTTTGATTAAGTCATACTTCACCATTAGTTAACAGGAATTAATTATGAATTCATGATAAATTCATGATAAATTAATGTATGAGTTAATCATGCGTTAATTACGTGAATGTGCTGGTATTGTGAGTTGTGAAGCTATGAGAAACTGACCCGCAACAGGAAACAGGAATGCCACCTTCTGGAAAAGGAAACTACAGTCATGCACAGAACCTCTGGGGTTCAGGTATGTTCTCATGTATGTGCACATATGTCACAGTTCTCTATCAGCTTTTGCAGGTCCTTACTGAGGCCTGGCCACCACAATGACTGTTTAGCCCTCTCCTTGCATTTTGTTATTACGAAATGTCCCTCATGCAGCTTGCTCAACATGTCTGCTTGGAATGATTTGGGGATTACTGTCCTCTCTCCCTTTGGCAGACCGTAGACCGTGTTCAATGAATTCTCCTGAGAATAGCAGATAAGGCTGAAACTCACGTTCAGTGGAGAATTTATCTGGCCACCCCGCCATGCATTATTGTTTCAGCTGGCGGAGTGTGGTGTCATTATCTTGGTGAGTTTGAATCTCACTGAGCCTCCGTTCTGTATCTAAGCTTGCCATGACAGAGTCGACATATAGGTTGATGTGAGCCTCATGTAGAATTAAATTGGTTTTGGAGGTTTTCTGTATAGAGACCCCTAAAAATGCATTTCCAACTTGGGGATGTCTGATTCAATGTTGCAATCATCATATACTGTATGGTGTTTTGTGTAAGAAATAGGACCCATCCACAATGTTGTGAAGGCAATTACAAGCAAATGGTATGGAGTAAAACTGTTGTTTGACAATTATTGCCACATGATGACGCACAAGTTCATCTTATTTTGGTGAAAGAAATGATGTTTCTGCAACAAAGGGTGACATTTGTAACATTTGTGTTGTCCCCTGTGGAAGTGAAATTGCTTTTGGCTCTGTGATGTGTAGAGGCCCCTCGATGTTTGATGGAAATGTTGAGTCGATTGGATGCTGCTTCATGATTTGTGGCATTTTTCGCAAAACAGGCACCGCCCGTAAATCTTGGACGCCTATTGTAGCCAATCAGAATGGAATATGAAAAATGTAACTGATACATCTTGATCACATTACTCCAGAGATAATGTGTACTGATTTGCTTTAGTTTTGCATTAAATCTGTAGTAGTAGCAAAAAGTGTGTTTTGAAGAAAACACAAGTACCGTACTTGAAATATTGTATTGATTCCGCTGTCGCATAAAAGCTTTATACAGTCCCTCTGATCTTATTCGAGAGGGGTGTTCCAAATATTGTTTCTGATTGTTGTAAATGTTTCAGAGATTCCCTTTTTACAACACTTTGCTTTTTTCAACCCTGAAGCTATAATGTTTGCACTATGAATAAATACAATTAAAAACAAGAGATTCTCTTTTTAGGTGAGAAGAAAATGATATTATCTGACCTCTTTAATAAGCCTTGAGGGATTCCCAAAGAATGGAAGGTGAAACAGCAGTTTCCGAGAATCGGTCCAGCAGTTTGCAAGAATAGCCCCAAGCAAGCACACACACAGCTACTTTATCTGTAAACAATATTGGTCTCTTTACTGCAGCTCTGGTATGATTCACTGGAGATACTAGAGGCAGAGTGTAAATTAGCTGTTGATGTCACTAAAAGATGTGGGCGTTGCTGTTCAGTCCCCCACGGCCAGTGATAATCCTTTTTACTTTAGCATTCAATACCGATGTCTACTATGCATGTGCCTATGCATGCATGATGTGCTGTGTTGTACAGAATAGAACTCAACACAATAATGAATACTATTTGGTTAGCCGGTCCATAATCCAAAAGCATGCATTGGTGTTACAATTTCCACCAGCTTTTCTATTACCTTGTTTATTTAACCAGGTAACCAGTTCTCAATTACAATAATGCCCCGGGGAAATCAACCTATCTACATTGGCTGCTAAGGCAATAAATCTTGTGAGCAGAAAAAAAAAAACATTTGTAGATGAGTAGTGTGACTCAGCAAACCAGGGATATACCACTTTGTAAACACAAAGTAACACTTCAAACAAAAAACACCCATGAAACATTAGAGAGGACTGTCCTGCCCTGTGTGGGATGGAGCGATGATGGTTAAAGTGCGTACAAGCGCTGGTGATTGTTCCAAACCTTCTCTCTCTGACTCAGCCGATATGGGCATTTGTTTACATAAGAGTGTCGATAACTAAAGTACATGCGGCCTACATGCACCTCTTTCACAGACTCCAGGGACAGTAGGTTTCAAACGAGCTGTTGAGCAAAAGCTGCATTGTCAAGTGTTTACCATTAGTTTATCATTTATTAATGCATCATGTTCCTCTTGTTCATTACTCCCACACTTGAACCCCCCTCGGAGACCTCCAAGGTCACCGTCAGAATAAAATCAGCGGCTGCAGAGATAATTGGCAGAAGTCAGAAGCCTGATGTTCCAAAGTGCTAACCCAATATCTGGTAATAGGGACAGGCTGTAATTACTAAAGCCCCGCCCCTCTGTGTTCGTATTGGCTGGGCTTTAAACAGCCATAACTTCAGTTCCCAGCATGGTAAAGGCCCCAGACTTGGTGGATGCTCTTAGACGGCCAATAGGGACGAGCTGTACTTTGTTGATGCCCCGCCCCCTCTGTGTTCCTATTGGCTGGGGTTTAAACACCCCCTCAGCCAAAAGTACTGAGGGGGCGGAGCCAAAAGTACACCGTGCGTATGTCACTGATCACATGACCTCAATCAATTATCCTTTTCGAGGCAACATAGAAGGGGGGGGGGGACTTTTTTCTTATTTCCACACAACAGCTCTAAGGTGTATTAAAGACATAGTTTAATGTTGAAAATGAGTGGTCTTCCCCTTTAAGGGACGGGCTGTGCAAGGTCGCACAGGTATGACAATGGCCCTGAGTGCTGAAAGTGTATCACTGCTCGGCAGCAGTGTTATAGCAGTGTTTAACACGTCAAATGGCCTTACTTCGGTGACCATTGCTTATCAGCGCAATATAGAACCAAGTTTGAAAATCTAGTTATTATTACATTTGCACAGTGTATGAGACAGTGGTACCGCTTGCTGTGGGTACTCGCTCGGCTGGTGCCTCGCTGGGGTCTGCCTTGTTTGTTTTTTGGCTACTACTCATACACAAATCGGTACACAGTATCTATACATTATCTCTGTGATCAAGACGTATCTGTCATATTCCATTCCAATTGGCTGCAGTTGGCTTCCAAGGTTTGCGGGAGTAACCATCAGTTGACCTCAAACCCAAAGGTAGCCATTTCCCTTCATCACTTTTCTCCACTCACCATCATACCTCCAGTTCATGGTAATCAAGTGTCAAATTACAAATCATCATTGTCACATTTTACTTATTTTTTTTCCTGGGTTTCTGTCCTGATTATGTCTGATCATCGTATTCCCTAGAACACACCACTCTCTGGGTCTGAACCAGCAGGACAATGTCCTCTCAGTCCTTTACGTGCTGGGTCTTGCACTTGGTCTGATTGCTTGTTAGACAGATATTATTTATAGAGAAACTGTCTGTACAGACATTGAACTCACATGTGCATTGTGAGTTCAGATGAACCTGCAGACCTGGAATGTGACTTATTTTTTAATTTATTTTTTATTTAGAGTAGACAATCATTTTTTACCCCTTTTTCTCCCCAATTTAGTCGTTAAGCCAATTGATTCCTCCCCACACGCATTTCTGTGTAGTCAATGCTGTTGTATCCTACTGACTCACCTGCCAGTGAGGAGCCCCCACCAGGAGGACGTAGCGCCTTCGTCCTACTCCTCCAGCCCAACACTCCCCGCTGACAGGTGCCGCCCCAGCCCATAGCAGTACATGCAATGAGCGATATCACCCTCCCCGCCCGGCTTCCCTCCCCTGAACACGGGCCAATTGTGTTCGTGTAGACGCTCAACAAAGTCGGATGCACCACGTGGATTCGAACCCACAACCTCCGTGGTGGTGGTCAGTGAATTTACCACTGCGCCACCCGAGCGCTGGAATGTGACATCTTAAATGAAAAGTAACCATATGGTAGAGTATGTTAATACAGTATAACTAACGCAACTGTGGGGCTTGTATTTGGTCTCCCTGTTTTTCTATTCAGACATTTAGATCTTGTGGTCGGGTATGACCACTACTGGTTGACAAGTGGTATTGCATGAAACTCAATTGGAAATAACTCACCTTCTCAAATGTGCTCTCTTATAGCTCAACATTAATGTGTCAGCTCTCTCTCATGCAGGGGACCGGGGTTGGATATTAAAGTTATGGATTGCAGCTAGCAACTATTATTAAAAAGTATGTATGGGGACTGGGGAGACTTGAATCGCAGAAAAGGTTGAAAAGCCCTGCCCTATATATTTTGTTGACCAGGGCTCTATAGCCTACTTCTTGTCTTTCTCTACAACAAATCTCTTCACCGAAAATCTTCACCGAAAATCTCATGTTAAGACTCGTCGTAACATGAGCTTGTAGATCTGTCTATTTTCGCCCCCAGAATAGTAATGCTAGGGTTCATGTCGTTAAAATATTCAAAGTTAAATATTCAAACGGAGTGGTCACCGTGTTGATTGTAAATCTTTGGTGAAACGGTTGTTCAGCCAGCTTGGGTAATGCTGAGGTTCATAACCATGGCCTCACATTTGCAGAATGAATACATCATTAGGAATCACATTATGCTGACCTTGTTTCACCATTCCAGACTGATAATTTAATAAATGTTTCAGAAAATACAATCAGGTGTAATATGTGACTACATACGGTACTCAACATTTCTCGTCAATCCCATCAGAAGGACAGTATCTTTTTAAAACATAAAAATTATGTACAGGTATATAGACACCCTTAATGTAATTTGTGGTGGCCACAATAACGTACCTGACCTGGCGGAGACCTGTGCTCCGAGGAGCACTTTTTCTAGTTCAACATCATGCCTCATTAAGACTGTTAGTGACTTAGACAGTAAGAAGGCTAAGCATGTTGCATTTTTCCTGGTAACCTTCAATGAATAGTTACCTTAAGTATAATGTAAATTATAGTGAGAAAATTAGGACCTTTTAAATCTAATTACATTACCCTTTGTGCGTCTACATGTACTGTAATCAGGATAACTGTCTCTAATTGGATTACAACAGGAGAGAGCATGAGAGTGGGCACAAGCGGTGATGTAACCTAATGAACAACAAGGACAATAGTCATCATATAACCATGTATCACACTTCTGGTGTGATATGCAGGAACTTGGTAGTAGCGACATGGATCCACTCTAAGAGTCAGTGGTGTAAAGTAACTAAGTACCTATACTCAAGTACTGTACTGAGGTATTACTCATATGTCCAATGCTATTACTTTCTTCAGTATTTACACATTTCTACCCCACTACATCTCAGAGGAAAATATTGTACTTTTACTCCACTATAACTATTTGGAAACTTTAGTTACTATAGTTACTTTGTAGATTTTGATTATTATTACAAAACACATTAACCACTTCAGCCCTATATATATTTCGGTCATTTGAAATGAGCAGATCTACAAGCTCACAATGCGTTGCGATGTGACATGTTGTGAGCATGTAGATCTGCTATTTTCAAAGGATTTTTATACTATTTATACATTTACATACATATACATTTATACATATTTAACCTCTCCTGGACTGGAACCTTGACGTGGTGGAGAGGCTTGCGTACTCCAGTGAACCTGAGAGCTATGCCGGAGGGGGCTTATACCCCTGGCAGGTTCAACCAAACCGGACAGGTCAAGGGTGAGGAGGCAGACGAAGCAGTCCCTGGTCCTCCAGGTTGGGGGTTGGGCGTGGGGTTAACTTCCCCATCCTGTAAAAAAGTGGTAGTTACAGAAACGATGACAAATGAAAACCAAATCACACGCCTGGTTGAGGAAGGCGCCCCAGTGGTGGGGACTATGACGCGTCCCAGCCAAACCCGCAAGGACGCTGGGAAGCCGACACACCTTCTGACGCCAAGAAAATCCATTCCTATGGGGACATGGAACATCAGAACCATGTTCCAGGCTGGCAAGGCGGCAACAGTCGCCAAAGAAATGGAGCGCTACAATCTCTCAATCCTTGGCCTGGCAGAAACGAGATGGAAACAGTCGGGGGAGGTCAAATTGGCCAGTGGGCAGTCCATTATCTATTCTGGACATGAAGAGGAGGGAGCGATTCATACAGAGGGAGTGGCCATCATGATGACGAAGGACGCTCGAAAGGCTCTAACTGCATGGAAACCCATCAATTCTCGCATCATCTCCGCAACCTTCAACACCAACAACAGGAGAGTGAAAGCCCACATAATCCAGTGTTATGCACCCACCAACGATGCAGATGATGAGGTCAAGGCCAGGTTTTATGACAGCTTAAACCACCTACTCAATTGTATAGGAGCCAGAGACCTCGTTATCCTGATGGGGGACTTTAACGCCAAGATTGGAGGCCAGAACGAGGGATACGAGGCAGTGATGGGAAAACATGGAGTGGGGAGAATGAATGAGAATGGCGAGATGTTTGTGGAGACCTGTGCCAACAATAATCTAGTCATTGGGGGTAGTGTATTCCCCCACAAGACAATCCACAAAACAACTTGGGTGTCACCAGATCATGTCACAGAAAACCAAATTGACCACATCTGTGTCAGCAAAAAGTTCAGAAGAGCCATGGAAGATGTTAGGACAAGAAGGGGGGCAGATGCAGCCTCAGATCACCATCTCCTGGTAGGGAAATTTAAGCTAAGGTTGAAGAGACATCACCGGGCCAAAGGTCAAAGAGCAAAATACAACACTGAATATCTCAGTAATGCTCAGGTGACGAAGCAGTTCAAGGATATCCTCGTAGGGAAAAACACAGAGCTACAGTTAGGAAAGATGGTAGGATGGACAATAAATGAAGAGTGGGAGCACTTAAAAGCTGCTTGGAGCTCAACATGTGACGAGGCCTTGGGGAGAAGATCCCAAAAACACAAGGAATGGATAACACCAAAAACCCTCAACATAATCCAACAGAGGAGAGAGTTGAAAGATAGATTGAACAAATCAAGAACAAGAGCAGAAAAAGCCTTGGCACAAAAGGAGTACAGCAGGTGCCATAAAGAAGTGCGACAGAGCATCAGGACGGACAAGAGAACACAGGTAGAGAGGCTAGCTAAGGAGGCAGAACTTGCGGCAGCTCAAAAGAACATGAAGGAATTGTATAACATCACAAGAAAGCTGTCTGGGACGTACCGAAATAGCAACAAACCAATCGCAGACAAGAATGGCCAACTGCTTTCAACCCCGGAAGAACAGCTCGAAAGATGGGTAGAGCACTTCAAAGAGGTTCTGAACAGACCAACACCAGCAGAACAGCCATATATTCCTAAGGCCAGGATACCACTAAAAATCAAGTGTGACAGACCAACAAAAACTGAAATAAAAGCTGCAATCAAGCAACTGAAAACCGGCAAGGCTGCTGGCCCTGACAATATCCCACCTGAAGCCCTTAAAGTGGACATAAACACATCCACAGACATGCTCTACAGCCTCTTTAGGAGAATTTGGGATGAGGAAAAGACACCCACAGAATGGGCAGAGGGACATATAGTGAAACTGCCAAAGAAAGGTGACCTAAGGAAATGCAACAACTACCGAGGGATCACCTTACTTTCTGTGCCCAGTAAGATCTTCAATCGGGTCATCCTTAACCGTCTCCAGGAAGCTGTAGACAAGAGGCTCCGGGACCAGCAAGCAGGTTTCAGGAAAGATCGCTCATGCACAGACCACATAGCCACACTACGCATCATCATTGAACAGTCTATTGAATGGAACACGTCCTTGTACATCAACTTCATTGACTTTGAAAAAGCTTTTGATAGTTTAGATAGGGCAACACTATGGCAACTAATGGACAACTACGGAATCCCCACCAAGATCATAAACCTCATTAAGAATTCATACGACGGAACATCATGCAAAGTCATGCATGCAGGCCAGCTTTCCCAGAGCTTCGATGTCAAGACGGGCGTCAAGCAGGGATGCCTACTTTCACCATTCCTGTTCCTCCTGGCAATTGACTGGGTCATGAGGGAAACAACTGAGGGGCGGAGAAATGGAATTCAGTGGACAATGTGGGAGCAGCTGGATGATCTTGATTTTGCGGATGACATAGTTCTCCTTTCACATACACAAGCACAAATGCAAGAGAAAACAGACAGACTCTCACAAACTGCAATAAAACTCGGTCTCACTCCCAATATAGCAAAGACACAGGTGATCAAGATCCACGCCAAAACCATCAACCCTATCCTTATGAACGGCACTGCCCTAGAGGAGGTAGAAGCTTTCACCTACCTCGGCAGTGTTGTGGACACCACCGGAGGGACAGATGCTGACATAAGAAGCAGAATAAAGAAGGCTAGAGTGGTATTTAACATGCTCAGGAAGATCTGGAGCTCAAAGAATATCTCCATCAACACCAAAATGCGCATCTTTAACTCCAGTGT
>NC_139952.1:26588101-26693101 GCF_963454915.1 Gymnoscopelus microlampas
TCCTCACCCTCTCTCCTGTATGCTTATTGCTTCCTCTTCCATATCAGGCTACCACATCATTCTCCCCTGCTCTCTTCAACGTCTAACCCCCCCAGTTGTTTTAATGTACTGTAGTTAGTATGATGACAATAACTCCACGTGGTGTTGTGCACAACAGCTGCAGTTCAATACAGATAGTTTCATACTAATAAGGTCTTGCAATTATCATATAACTGTCTTATAAAATAATAATAATATAATAAAAAAAATATTATTATTATTATTATTATAAATCGTGCATGCTCTCAAAGCATTGTCTTTCATTGAAATATACCTGATGGATTCTAACTTACTGTGAATGGCAACGGGAAATATCATCTTGCTTCAAACAATTTTGTTTATTTTATTTTATTTGCACATACATTTTTAAAACATGTGATAAAAACAGAAAAATAACAATACTTTTATATGGAAAGGAACAAAAATGTAAATCAAAACATGATGTGCGGAAAAACGATGTGTTTCAAAGGTTTGTTATTGTTTCTCATTATGTATGTATTTTATATGTTGTTATCAGGGCGTCCTTGAAAAAGAGAGCTTGCTCTCAATGGGCTTCCCTGAAAAAAAATAAAGGAAAAAGAAAGAAAGAAAGAAAGATCCATGTCGACTAGTGCTGTAATCATCATTAATCAATAATGTCTCCAGTGTGACTCAAAAAGACTAGAAGTCTCCTTTGCCGCAGGTAGCTTTACGCATGATCTGTTGTTTACCTGCTGCAGGCATTCATGCCGTTTTAAAAGAACAAATGAGCTGCTCCTCTTTTCCGGTGCCTTTGCTCCTGCAGCTATCACTGCGTATGGCTCCTTCTCGGTTTTTCCCTGGACTCCTGCACAGCTACCACCTCCCTCCTCTCTGAAACCAACTCCCTCCTCCCCGCAGGAACGCACACACACACGCGGAGAGAGAGACACACCCCCACCTTCGTGCTGTCTCATTCACTTCGGCATTCTTACCACGCACTGACTCCAACTTGGAGGAGCAGGGTTGTTGGGGAGAGGCGGGGCTGGAGATGGATATATAGGCTACACCTGACACAAGCTTCACAGAGAATCCGAGAGATTGTGGACCCACTTGCAGAGACGACTCCGAACTAAGCCGGGAGTAAAAGTACCAACAACAATTCCGGAGCTTATAGAGAGAAGAGACACATTTTCTGATCAGTCTCTTGCTGAAGCTCAGATTCAACCGATTGGACACTGCTGCGATCGGCTACGCCAGTATACTGGGTAGAGATATAGCACAAGAAAAAGTTGGTAGTAAACTCTTTGGAGTTTGGTCAGAGTCGCTTTATTTTTCCGTTTGCTTGTGGAAGTGGACCGCATTGACGCTGGGAGAACGACCCGATCGACCTGGTCGGGCTGCCTCATTGGACTCGATCGGCTTTAACTTTGAGCCGTTTTTTCTCCATCGCGAAAAGTTTTTTTTTCGCCCGATCACCATATTCTGAAGACTTCTGAAGCTGCTGGCTGAGAAACCCTGCGGAGGAGATCTGACGACCGCGTGGAGACGCTGTGAGAAACCCTCACTTATTTAAAGGTAGGCTTACAAACCTTTGCTTTGCTTTGATGTATACTGACACCGATGATGTATAAATGCTTTTGCAACATTTACCGAAGCTGCTCTTACATTTACATTGCATGTGGTATCTGCATGGTAAATAAGCAAACACATTTTATCAACTGAAAGTTACGTTTGAGTCCCACAAGGAGTTGCCTCGCTGTGTGTGCATTATATAGATATCTATATACTATAAGATATCTATATAATTCGTGCGCACTATGAGCTTGTAGATCTGCTATTTTTGAAATAACATTTGTAACTCAAATCTTTGCTTCTTGGGGTCCCTGGCACACATATTTCTTCAGATGGGGGTCCGCTGCCAAATACATATCATTGTGGGGGTCCTTGACTTTAGAAATATTGAGAACTAACTGGTGTATGTGATAGCAGGAATGTTCTGACGTTCAATGAGCCGTCTGTCGCTGTCCTTGGTGCTGAATAACTTTCCGCTGTTGCAAACAGCGGAAAGTTATTCAGCACCCAGGACAGCGACAGCCTGTCGCATCGCCTACACGTGTTGCGCTGAAATGTGTCTGTTTGTGCATGTTTTGAACTACGTCTACTTCAGGCAAACATTTACTTCTATCAAGCTTATAGCTCATGATAGAATGTGCATGCAATGCAATTTCAAGGCTTAATGCTCTGATTCTGTTGGAGATGCAACATTTTATTTTTGTTGGATCACATTAAAAGTATTGGTATTGCAGTATTTTGTAGTGCATCTGGTTATCAGTTAAGACCGGTAGAAGAAAGGTTGCATAGCGGAACTTATTGAATATCGTAGTTTGCAGTGATGTGACTGAAAGCTCCAGAAATCCATATGGGATAGCCTGTACAGTTCAGCAAATAAGTCAAGTCAATCTAAGTTATAGTGTTGCTAATATTCGCAATAAGTGTTGTCCACTGCTTTTGTTGGTAATTTCATTATTTGGACAAGTAATAATTCGTACACTATGAATTTGTACACTCTGTCTGGAGAGTCTGAAATAAAGTTTGAATTGAATACTGTCAAAAGTATTCGGCATGTCTTTGCTGTTAAATATCTAAAACACAAACAGCGCTGCCAGATTTGACATGTTACCAGCTAAAACATCTGACTAAGGAGTAACAGTAATCATCATGTCTCTTTCTATCTCTTCTTCTAACTGTTGCAAGCACAACATATTCTCACACAAGCACACACACAAGCACACACACACACACACACACACACACACACACACACACACACACACACACACACACACACACACACACACACACACACACACACACACACACACACACACACACACACACACTCTCTGCTTATACACTTTTGAGTCTTCTCTATCATGACTTTTGTATAAAAACGTCATAAAGTTTTATAAAGCACTCAGGTCAGAAATTGCTGTTATATTCTGATTCTGAGAAGTGCCACTTCAGAATCGTGCACAGCAGTGTAAACAGAATAAGTGCGCCTGATGTTAATATTTCCCATTCTATGCTGTTCATCAGCTATTTCCATCAAATCTGCCCACTTTTCTAGCCTGCCTGTTTTGCAGAAATGTTGTTGACAACACTGAATGGATGAGGGAGGGAGAGAGAGAGTTTGTGCAACCAGACGTCTTTCTTCCCTCTGTCTTTGTGCTTCATCAGGTGCCCATTCATGGCGCTTCCGGTTGGTGGGAGGCGGGAGAGACATTCACTGACACAAAGCAAGGGATATTTACTCTCAGAGAGAACAGCTAGGGAGGGAGGGAAGGAGGGAGAGGGAGGGCAGGAGGAATAGCAGGGATGGAGGGATGAAGAAAAGAGATGTGGGCAAAGTAATTATTAGTTGTGAGCCATAGCCGCAGGTGCTTTTCAAAGAGAATGCAACTAAAGACTCAATTTCAATTACAATATCTATATTCAGGCGCTGTCCTTCTGAACTTGCATGTTCTTTATAATCTTCATAATTGCCTATACTAATTGTCATACCATATACCTCAAGCTTTGTTCATGCGCTGCCCTGGATTGCTTATGGCAACTTATGTATTTCTATCTACAGTTGGCAGACCACATTGGTTTGCACACTTGAAATGTGTAAATTCAATGAAATGTAATTAAAATAATAGACCTGTATGCATGTGAAGGCTGTTGCTGAGCAACACTGTTTTCTACTCGCCTCCACTCAAAGAGAGTCTCTGACCAAAGGCAGTTCCGTTAGAGACATACTGCAGTCTCATCACTTTGTTAACACACAGACAGTGTTTACAGAAAGGGTTTGCTAACTCCATGTCAATAGATGTCACAACTGTGGACGTAATCACATCGCACCCTACCCTTGAGCCTGTCATCAATTGCTCTTTTGTCTGCTACGGTCCAACCGTCAGACTGAATGCATGTGCATTGTGCATACAGGTGCACTATGGTTTGTGCAGCTGAACTAGTTGCTATAGAACGGTCCCTTTTTGTCAAAATTCTACTTTAAGCACAGGTATGTGGTGGAGTATTCAATGCACAAACAGCCAGTAAGATGCCATAGGGATGATTCAGATATTAACTTAGTCATGGTAACAGGGTAACCCACCATCTCCTTTGCCTGTCTGTGGGAGCAGAGTGTTGTAAGTTCGATAGTTCCTAACTGCAACACGCTTGTATGGACGTCAGTCTGACGCACATCATGTGCAACATGGTCCAGTGTGTGGGAGGAAAGCACAAGAGCATGGAAATGCCGGTCTGCTATGAAAATCTGTAATTGTAGTGCCACAGTAATTATATTCCTCCAACTCGGGGCAATTTAGACTTCTGAATCTATTCTGAAAGAACACTGCAAGACAGAGGGATGAGGTAGTGATATGTTTTAACTACCATGCATCCACTGAATAGTGCCATTTGTGTTCCCACCGCACTGTATTCTGGGATACATATTGCTCTTTTCTGATTATCAGTTAAATGTTACACATTGATTATTATTCTTATTTCCTTTTCTCTTTATGTCCCCCTACAGGAAGCAAAAGCAGCGTAAACATCGACTAGAGTGATATCTTCTCACCAGGCTAGTGCCATGGCGTGGTCAGCTCTCTCCAGTGCCTGTGTGGCCTTCGTCCTTCTCTTCATCGGTTTGACCTCCTGCACTCCCTCTGGACCCGCCTCAGCCACCTGCGCCACCTTGGAGCAGAGTCGCTTCTTTGGCATCTTCACCTCTAGAGTCGCTCTGCCCTCCACGCCATGCTCCTGGACTCTGCAGAACCCCGACCCTCGCCGCTACACCGTCTACATGAAGATCACCAAGCCCACAGAGTCCTGCGTGCCCCGCCAGATCAGGACCTTCCAGTTCGACTCCTTTATCGAGACCTCTCGCACCTTCCTGGGCATGGAGAGCTTCGACGAGGTGGTGCGGCTGTGTGAAGCTTCTACCACGGTCACCTACCTGGAATCCACCAAACAGTTCCTGCAGCTCCGCAAGGTGGCACCGAGTCTTGGCCCAGAGTCCATTGATGTCGAGGACGAGGGTGAGGGCAGCGAGTTCAAGGCCGAGTTCCTGGTGGTGGGGAAGAGGAACCCCAGCATGCCTGCCTGCCAGATGTTATGCCAGTGGCTAGAGAAGTGTTTGTCTACCAGCACAAATGACAACCCATGTGGCATCATGAACACCCCCTGCCAGTGCTGGGAGACACCCCAGAGAAAGCCGGGCAGCTGCTACAGAGGTGGTGTGTACATGGAGAAGTGTCTCCCCGTCCCCAAAGACAACGTACCCGATGTTGAGATCATCAGTAAGTTCTGCTAACAGTAAGGTGCTTCCCACCTCAAACAAGAACAACAAACAAAAACAAAACACGATGTCACCATCATGTTTGTTGTGTTGTTTGTTGGTAATTGACCTGAATTCATTATAATGGCCTGATGTTGTTGACAAGGGCCCCATGGTCCTGTGTGTGTGTGTGTGTGTGTGTGTGTGTGTGTGTGTGTGTGTGTGTGTGTGTGTGTGTGTGTGTGTGTGTGTGTGTGTGTGTGTGTCTGTGTCTGTGTGTGTGTGTGTGTGTGTGTGTGTGTGTGTGCATGTGCATGTCTGTTGAGGGACCCATTGATCTTAATGACCCAATACCCTCATGAAGGATGTGCCCACACCTGGGGGGCAGCGTCATGACGAGTCAATCGAAGCAGTTAAGACAAACACACTGATGCCTCCAGGTCTTAAGTGGCAAGGCCTCTTCAGCAACACACAACGCCGTAGTTCTCCGTTTCTCGAAAGCTATGTGAATTAATTTAGCAAAACCCCAGGTGAGAAGCTCAATTGGCAAGGAGCACACGTGGGTGAGAGATAGATGGTTGGGGCGGGGGGCAGAGGCACAGAGGAGAGCACAAAGCTCGCACAGTCAGCTGCCAGCGGAAATCGAAGCACAGCACTTGGTTGTCATAGCAACATGCCAGCCAGCCATCGCTGAGCGCTACGACAGTTCACACTGAGTGCTTGAAAGCAAACAATCACCATTTCAAATGGAACATCTATTGACTTCAGCTTGCGGTGCCGCTCACAAAGAGCTGTCCTTGGCGACATTCTCCAGTCACACTGCACAATAATTACTGACTTCCGGTTGTTTCATACACAGACACAGTGTACCCTTCGCTGAGGGTGCTTCAATTGAATGGACCATCTTGCAGGATATAATCCTGCAAGATGTGATATAACACTGCCCTCTTAGTACTCTCTTACTTTTAGATTACTTTAATGATTTAGATTAGGATTGCCACTAAAGCAGATATGCTTTATATATATATGAATATGAAGTTGTATGGGTAATTATTACCTTTTTATTCTGAGTAACTGTATCAGCAGTTAACAGTTTTATGTGGTCACATAACTGTGACGTAATTATATGTGATCCATTGTTCCCAAATAACCATAGTTGCTACTTTCTGTCTGTCCACCTGCAGGGAGCTGGAATGGGTGGAGTCGTTGGTCAGATTGTAGTCAGGAGTGTGGAGGTGGAGTCCAGGTGCGCAGCCGCACCTGTCAGCCAGAAGATGCCGTGTGTGAGGGCGTGGTGGAAGAAGGAAGGGCCTGCAACCCACTGCCCTGCATTGGTGAGCCCCTCGTGCCAAATGTTTAGTTTGTGCCGCGTATTTGGTTGTCGTTTGTCACATGCACTCGAGTGGCCCATGTTCATGCGTTCTTTCAATCCACGCAGGTAAAACTCGCAACAGGAGTCAGGGTCTGCGTGCTATTGTTGGGCTGAAGAGGGACAACGCTGCCGATGTCACACGTGGAGCTGTTGCGACAGGTGAGATGAGTCCGGGATTAGCAAATCTGTCCATCTTCTTATCCGCCTGTCTATCAAAGAGAGAATCAGGCATTGAATCTGATCCTATTCCATGCCCTCTGCAGTGGATGCTGTGACAGATGAATGGTCGTCCTGGAGTGTGTGCACAGTCACCTGTGGTGAGGGCTTCCAGAGCCGTACGCGATCCTGTGTGTCATCCTCCTACAGCACTCAGTGCACTGGACCCATCCGTGAACATCGCCCCTGCAACAATACAGCTGTCTGCCCTGGTGAGACCCACCTCCCTTGATGTGCGTGCATGTGCGTGTGATTGGTGCTAGTTTACTATGCAGATATATCTTGGACACATACTGATTAGACAGGCGCTAGGTTCATTGTTTATCTGGTATCCTAGTTACTGTGAGGCACTACATTGTTCACTCTGCAACTTTACTCGTGTGACTATTTAGTTACCTTGTTTGTTGACAAGAGTTCATGCTAACTCAGCTTATTCTTATTTCGCATTAAGTAAGTCGCTTTGGATAAGAGCATCTGCCCAAATTGTAAACTGTGTGTCCGCTGCACATGCATAATTGATACATGCAGGTCCATGTCTGAATGTTTATGTCCGCTAGATGGGACTATCACACCATCTAGTGGAGAGTGGCAGGATAAGTGCTACGTTTTGTAACTTCTGTCCTTCCTATATGCAGTTGATGGGGCCTGGGATGAGTGGGCACCCTGGAGTCTGTGCTCGTCCACCTGCGGCCGTGGGTACCGTGACCGTATTCGCATGTGCAAGCAGCCCCAGAACGGTGGCGCGCCCTGCCCCGACACCAACAAGCAAACCAAGTTCTGCAACATCGCTGTTTGCCCAGGTTAGTCGACAAACTAGAGCCTTGTTAGACCATCAAGGAATGTTGCTTTACCTGTAATACTGTAAAATCTGCTACATCAGACATTTCTACTCTATTACCTAACCTAATTAGCTGGTGGTGGAAAGTAACTGAGTACATTTGCTCAATTTTGAAGTACTTTTAAGTATTTCCATTTTCAATACTTTATACTTCTACTCCACTACATCTCAGAGGCTAATTATTTAGCAGATTTAGATTATTATTACAAAACATACTTTAACCAATTCAATTCTATTTTATAATTTGGCTATTCAAAATAGATGATGAGCTTGTATTTTGGAACAATTTGGACAAATTTTCAAGGACAAAAAAATGAAATGGGACATTCTGCACAATAAGTATTGTAAGTATATTTTGGACTTCCACCACTGATTCCTTCACTGTGATTACAAGTGAGGCTTAACCCTCGTGGCATCCATGCACTGACTCACACACCTACTCAGCTCACTTTGACTGCCGACAGCAGCAGCAGCAGGAAGAACATACTGGCTTCATATCTGAAAGAAATAGCGCCTCTCAGCATTAGTCAACGCTCCTCAAAAGCCTGCTGATGATTTACTCCTTACTCATGGTCATCCACCGTGTCAGGCTTCTGATCATTTATACTCCACCACCTACTCGCTAACCGAGTGTATCATTGTCAGTGCAGACTAAAAGTGTGGGAACAGATTTGATAGAATAAAGAAGCGTGCCTGTCCTATGTTGCTGTGGTGTGCTTTCATACTTGCACCGGCAGGTAGCGCTGTTAATCACATTATTATTTTACTTATATATTGAATCCATTCCCATTATAACAGAAACGCCATGGCCCAGAAGGTTCTTAGTGTCCCGTGAGGGCTAAACGGCTCACCTATTGAGGTGGAACCCTGGGAGGGGTGGAATCCAATGTATTTCTGAGACGCTGCCTTGCTGTTTATTTTTGAGAATCATTATTAGAAGAATTTGCCTGTCCTCTTTGTTGACACAGGGTGACGGCTGCATTTTCCTGCATTGAACTGCAGTAGCCCAATTCTCGACCGTTAGTCCAAAGTATTATGTATTTTTATTTTTGAGGACAACACCACCTTCCACTCATACTCAGTCAAAGTAGACCATGAATGCACCACGATGAATGTAGCCTTTAAGCCTTAGGGGCCTTATTGTTTGAATCTTACCATAATCTGCCTCTTTGCTGTCCTCTAGTGGACGGATCCTGGAACGACTGGTCTGCGTGGACCACCTGCTCTGCCTCCTGCTCCAACGGAACCAGACAGAGAACTCGCGAGTGCAACGGTCCATCCTACGGTGGCTCTGAGTGCCGTGGGCCCTGGCAGGAGACTTTCAACTGCTTCCTTAAAGATTGCCCTGGTAAAGAAACACTCTAATTGTAGTCTAGTTATAACATACCTAAAAACATAATCTCCGCCTCACGGCCTGGCTGATATAATAACTATAACAACATGCTTATCATATTAAAGTTTATATAATGTAAAGATTTAAAATATACAAGAACAATCTTATCTGCTGTGTTTTTATTATCTGTTCTTTAGTTTTTATGGCTGCTGTAATTGCCATGGTGACTTAATTTCCCTCGTGGGATCAAACGATCCTATCCTGTATGTCTGTAACTAAGGCCGTGGTCAGGGTTCATGGTGTGTACTACATTGTCTCTCTAGTTGATGGACGCTGGCATGCGTGGAGCACCTGGACAGCCTGCAGTAAGACTTGTGGTGGGGGCTCCCAGCTGAGACAGAGGGTGTGTGAGGGGCCCTTCTTTGGAGGGGAGCCTTGCGCTGGAGAGAAAGGAGAACAGAGACGCTGCAGCGAGAGGAGATGCCCAGGTCAGTGGTTACACGGTCGCAACAATATATGTTGAGTGCTGAAAACAGCATGCGATGCGACGTGTTGTGAGCTTGTACATCGGCCTTTTCCGTCATATGATGAAATGTAATTCAGGTTATACAGCACCAGGTAAGGTGAGGAGAAGGATGTCATGATGGTCACATGCTGTTTCTGAATCCTGCAGAACCCCATGAGATTTGTCCCGAGGAGAGCACTGGAGAAGTGATTTGGAAGAAAACCCCTGCCGGAGATGTAGATGCCGCGACCTGTCCATCTGATGCCTCAGGTACCCAGACCAACTCGAGGAAGAATGTTTGTCTGTTTTAGCCCAGTTTAGTCAGAACTGTATTTCCCCTGTGACCATACTAAATATTTCTTCAACATCCATCTTCTGAGATTTGAATATTTGAACGGCTACTCATCCTCATCTTTAAAGTTTCTCCATCGTAGCTTGTTTCACTGCTAATTGCTAACGGCAAACACTTGTTTCTCATGAACAGGCTTAATCCTCCGCCGGTGCACTCTGGACGCTGTAGGCCTTGCCTTCTGGGAGAGCCCGACTCACGTCAAGTGCATCTCAAAGAGCTATGAGAATATTAAGTTGCTGGTAAGTCAGTTGGAAAACATTATCTTGCATGCCTTGAATAAAATAAATCTGTTGTTATTGATCTGTTAATTTCCCTGAGGCACACACTCCATTCAGTCATGGATTGGTTCATTCTCCCCTATCTTCCTGCAGACTCAGGAACTCGTCTCCAAGGTGCAGACAGGGCAGGCAGCTGACAGGCTCGCCGAGGTGATTTCACGTCTGAGATCATCCTCAGATGATGGGGCCAAATACAGCGGAGACCTTATGACCATCCTGGAGATCCTGAAGAACACCACAGAGATGTATAGTGGAGCCAGCCCCAAACTAAGCACAGCCGACGTAGAGGTAAGCTTGACCTTCAATTTGTGCTATAAATAAGAATAAAAAGTCTGATTTAAACGCTGTTGTACAGCGGTGTATAAATTAACCACTTTAAGCCTAACATGCTGTAAGCTAATTTGAAAAACTGATTGTTTTTTGAATTGCGTAATGTTCATCTGACCAGAAATAGCTTTTAACTGAGATTGCATGCATGGTGCTTTTCAGAACTACGTTCAGACCATCAGCAACCTACTGAAGGAGGAACATCGGGACAAATGGGAGGAGGCACAGCTTGTAAGTGACAGAAGTGTGTGTATATAAGTGGACCTGTGTGTGTGTGTGGGGGGGAGGCAGAGGGTTTTCTGATTCTGGTGTGAACAGCGTGTAAGTGTGAAAATAAAAGGGTGAAAGAACAGATTAACACATGGTATCATTGCTCATCTGATTACTTGTTAAAGGCCAAAAACAGGGATCAACAGGCTATACAGTATAATGTAAGAAATAAGTAGGAATAAATGTGTTTATTAGAGCAATTAATATAATAAAGAGTGATCAGAGAGTAAACCAGGGATCAAAGTATTCTTTGACGGATACATCAAACCACGGCACCACATGGTGCCAACTCATATAGCAGCGGAACTGTCCTAAAGAGAGATTCTATAATAGAGACTTGTTTTCTCAATAATAGTAGTCAGTGATAGTGATAGTCATAGTGATAGTGGTGATATGACCACCTGTTGATGCTATCTCTCCCTTTTCTTCATGATGTCTGGCTAGCGTTCTAAAGCTTTATTTATGCTTTAGCACAAAAATAACTTATTTTCAACTGAAAATAGCTTATGTTATATTTTATGTTCCATTTCTTCACTAAATCAGGCTTCAGGATATTGGAGTTGGAAAGTCATGCTTAGTAGGGTGCCGCCATTGGGAGATTGCAATATTTTTTGCAATAGTATTTGCAAACATAATATTGGAGCACGAATTGTGGATAGCTTGATTAGTGAATTACCAAGGGAACTGTGATAAGAAGAAGTGATGAACACTTCAAGGCGATGGGAGAGAGATAGAATCGGGGAGAATCACGACGCCCACTCACCAATCTGTGTAATTCTATGCGGCCTACGGACACATGGCAGTTGTAAAGGTCCTCAGACATCGCAGCACACAGATGCATACACGCTACGCCCACATCGCTGCAGTTCTGCGTCAGAGACACGCAAGCTAGGGTATGAATCAACAGCATGCCCATTTATGGCCTTGAGGAAGTTCTGAGGTTGCATAGCAGCAAGCACAGTTTTTTCTCATTCGGTTGCTGAGTGCTCTGAAGGAATCAGAACTAGTTGTTTCACACAAGAATGTGGCATGTACTGTAGATGATACCTTCTCCCAGTCGACAGTAGGGTTTCATAGCCACTTAAACCACTTAAAAGCCTTTATACTTCATTGACCGGAGTCCCCCAGGGGTCTATAATACTAGCCCCCCCCCCCCTTTTCCTTCTACACCAAATCTCTTCACCAGCAATAGCCGATCAACCTGCTCACAATGCGCCACAAACAACATGCCCAGAATATGGATGCTAGGGTTCAATTGGTTAAAATATTACAGTGTGGAGATTATATATGATTATTATGTGACTCCCTTTCTCACGTTCTGTATCTTTCTTCCTACTTGCCTTTTCTTCCAGATGGGTGCCAACGTCAAGGAGTTCCTGCGCCTTGTCGAGGATTTTGTCAATATGATTGGTATGCAAATGAGCGGGTTCCAGGACATTTATGAAGTCACCGAGAATTTAGGTGAGCCCCTAATTTCCCCTGCCAGCTGCTCTCTGTCCTTATGTGTATTTGAGACGATTTGTCTTCACATTTCCCTGGCCAGAGAGTGCATTAATCTTTATCATGCCAGCAAATGAGAGTCCATAGCAGCAGTGAAACGCATCAGTTATCTCTTTGACACTTTAGCAGGTCTACTTGTGAGATATTACACACAGGGCATCTGAGTATGACTCTATTTAGTATGACACTCACATGGGTTTTGCAAGCGGACACACATTGTTAAAAACCAGTAGACCACGGAGTAAAGAACATGCTGTACTTCACACCAGGGTCATGACAGCTCATTAACAAAGCCCCTATCTCTCTTTGTCCGTATCTCTTCTAGTGCTGAGCATCCATAAGAGACCCCCTACAACGACCACTAACTTCACCTTCCCTATGAAGGGCTGGAGAGGAATGTTGGACTGGGTCAGGAACTCTGAGGAGAAGATCACAGTGTCCCGCGATGCTCTGTCCATTGACCAGTCTGGTGAGACCCTCACACCGACATGCACATAGGACTGACATGAAGGAGAACTGCACTGGTTGTGAACAAGAGACTGGGAGAGCTACCATGCATACAACACTGTAATAAATAAGGATTTGTTAACCGTTTTATTTTATTTTATTTATATTTATTCAATCTAATGGGGCAACAGTGGATCCTGGCTGTGTGTCAAAGTAACCTTGAGCAAGACACTTAACCCCTAGTCTCTCTAGCCAGACTGTCAGCTCACAGTAAAGCGGATGCCCCGCCTCCCCCCTCTTCCGTTTCATCTTTGCAGTCGTGCACATTCATCCTAATGTAAATCGAATTACTTTACAATATATTTTCATGAACGGAAATGGCGACCTTGTATGGTTTCCTCCGCTGTGTGTGTGTGAATGTGAAATACATTGTAAAGCGCTTTGAAGAAAGGTGCTATATAAACGCAGTCCATTTTTTTAATGAGATGTGCTTTTGTTTTGCTTTCTTCTCCAAAATGCACAGATGCCTTTGTGACCGGCATCGTCTTGTACAGAAACCTGGGCGCCATCCTGCCATTTAATAGGTAATACCACTCATCTGTAGCATTCCTCCACTTTTATGGTGACTCTGTGTCTTTTCTGACTGTGAACTCGTATTTCAGATCCTACAGCAGCCTTGTATAACTCTGTGATTTATAGACCCAACGCTTATTCACCGCTTGAATCCCATTAATCACATGAACCATAGCGTCCCTATTCAGGGGACATTTGGCAAAAACAGCAATAGAATAGAACCTGGAGGATGCCGGTCAACTAAGTATATAGGGTTTAAGTGGTTCCAGAACCAGTCTGTAGCTGTAATATGGTAAACACTGTTAAGAGAAGGTCTCCTCCTCACTCCGTTTATATTCAGGTAATCTTCGAACGTGTCCCAAAATGGAGATGGCAATTTCACATTAGTTGTGTATATTGTTTGCCATACATCATTGTAAACATCAGCGGTAATTTTGTACCTGATTTAATTGTCACTTACTTACAAGCAGCGAAATGCTGGTGGTTGTTCCGCACAGACTGTGCTAACACAGTAATACACTATAACAACAAGTTCATAATAATACAAATAAAAAATAGGTAATAATACTGGATGCAATGAGTTAAAAATAAAGATTATAGTGATGGTGTTTGATGGTGTTATTTCCTCTCTCTCTGCAGTAACACTACACTCCTCAACTCGAAGGTGGTAACAGTTACAGTCAAGCCCACGCCCGGCCTACTGTCATCTCCCGTCGAGATCGAGTTTCCCCATCTCCACAACGTAAGTCCACAGTGGTTATTATGCATCTAATGCAGCCCTCTAGTCCCGCAGGCACACATATATAGGTTTTTTCGACATCGCTGTCGTTTTTCTTTTTACCTTTTAGTTTCCAGCTCGTAATGATGGCTGTCCCACGTTTAGCTTTGCGTATCTGTGACGGGAGACAGTAGCGAGAAATGTGGGCAGTTGTCCGCCCTTCAAGCTGTCACATGTCACACATTTCCAGAAGGAACTGTCTCCCGTCCTACGCATTTCCTTTTTGGTAGATCTATTCACACCCCATCTCTCCGTCTGGCTTCTTTACAGGATACCATTAATGAGACCTGCCTCTCCTGGGATGAGAGTGAAACGTAAGCACTGACTCATTATTTTTAATTCAAAGTGTGTGTGTGTATTATGCTGTATGTCTTTGTGAATTTGTCATTGTAGCATTGTCATTGTATCTCCTCCCACCACCAAGGTCCTCTCACTCATGCATCTGTCACTGCACGTTAGCATTCAAGCCCCCGCTCAGTCAGTCCTATAACTCGCCTCAAAGAGAGCAACCGTGTTGCGTCACTTCTTTTAACGTCAGTCATCTCTGATGGCAAGGACAGAGCCACACCACGCCGCGCCACGGGAGCCCGTTTCTTGCAGCTAAAAGAGTGGCACAGGCGGGCTAGCTCAGCCCGTCCGGCACAGTTAGTCTCTGACAGGCCAGCTTAACGCCCTGACAACCTCACTGATTCTCAGAACAACGGCAGAGTGACAGTTCAGCAGGATGTCTTTAGAAAGGCCACGGCTAGTATGTGGGGGAAAACATACACTACACAAATCAACCACTTAAACCCTGTACTTAGTTGGCCGGAGTCCCCCAGGGCTCTATACTAGGCCCCCTCCTTTTTTCCCTCAACATCAAATATCTTTGCCGAAATAGCTGTTTAAAGCTCACAATGCGTGAGTAAATACTTTACCTCTAAGAATGTGCATTTGTGCCCATTTTGCTGGTGCTCTTATCCAGCAGGACAAGAACAAAGATAAAAGAAATTACAAGCAGTGAACGGGTCAGAGCTACAGTCACCTTGAACAGATGTAACAAAATGTTCTTCTGGCCTTAAGACAGAGAAATGCCAGAAACAAACATGACAGAGAGATGTACAGGTCCATTTTCTCCTACACCCGACGGTCAGACAGCAGAACATCCATCCAAATACGACACAGAGAAGTCTCTTCTCAGTTGCTCGTCTGATGTGTACATTTTTCATGGTGGAGGTTAACAGCCTGCAGGGGGAGTGTGTAGAGATACCTAGATGCATTGGGATGAATTATGAAAAGTCTCTGCTTGGATCAATCAGCCTCAGGTCCATCTTGCCCTCAACTAAGCATAGACAGGAGAACTATTTGCATTTAGATAGATTTGTACAATTTTTTTTATACAGATAAACAAATAAAATGCATTCAGCCCACCCCCTCCTCCACTACAGACACACTGTAAGCAAAGCAAAGTCAAAAGGCATTGGGCACGATGGAGAGAGTAGAAGAAAAGCGAAAGAGGAGAAAATGTAATTACATCATCTCCTTTGAGATAGGAGGCTGACGTGCCTGCAGCCAAATTAGATTAATTCTGGACCGAATGATTAATGTCAGGAAGGAGACAGTGGAGATGGCAGAGAGAGGAAGTTCTGGCTGATGACACTGTTTGAGTCAATGTTTACACGTGTGTTTGGTCTCTATACAAAACAGTCTCACCAGCAAGAATGCTCAATTATCCCATTCCCTGGAACTAATCCACCCCCCCTGGTCCAGGATGATTATTAGAAAGTGCATGCACACATGCATGTACAAACCTGCACCCATTTTAGAACCCATGCCATCGGCACACACTTCTGTGACTTCTCCATTTGCATGATGTGATAAGGTGACCACGGTGACAAAACATGCATTAGATAGCACAGTGAATCCCCACCCCAAACCTCCATGTATGCGCGCGCACACACACACACACACACACACACACACACACACACACACACACACACACACACAATACTGTAGCCAAATGGGTCAGAACAAAACCTTTTGAGAATGTACAGTTCAATACTATTTAATAATAATAATGATAATAATATGTTAATTGGAGTAGTTTGTCCTTGCAGCCTCAGAAGGGGGCACATTTGCACAACTTGAATGATGAGATTAAACAACAAAAACAATTGCACTCAGTTTACACACGTTACACTCAAAGGAGCACAATGGAAATAAGCTCTGGGGCTTTTTTTGTGTTCTATACCTTTTGGACAGATATTTACAAAATAAATGGTCATGTAGCCTATATGCATTTTTGTCAATCAAACATCAATCAACCAATCTGTCCCAGGAACCAATTAAGGCAGAATTATACAAATCCACAGCGGTGTAAAAAAAAACGAGGCAGCCAAGCTACCTTTAGTTAATAAACAAATAACCTCATAACCTGCAGAAATGCCGTCAAGAACTATCAATAATATCGATTACCACTGATCAGTGATCACTAATCAACTAACAAATTCATAATCACTGTTCATTCTCCCATCCCATTCCTTGCTGCCGCCGCCGCCCCCCCCCCCCCCTCCCAGTTACAAAACAGGGAACATATTGTGCTTGTTTCCAGTTCCAAGTACAGTAGCCTACATAGAGGCAGTGTTGCCAATGCCAACCACTTGTGTGTGTAGTCGTGCTGCTGTGAAATGATTGTCAATTAGTAGCAGCCAGTAGGCTAATGCAGATTATGCTAATGATATCCCACAGTTTATGACAGCATGTCACCTTTAATCATGGTGTCTCCTGGTCCTGGGTATTATCAATCTAATGTATCCTGGAACCATCATCATCATTAAAACTCGAATCCCCCGAGTTGCATTGTCCACCTTTTGGGTTGCATGACATTTTGTGAAATTAGTTTTTGGCTGATTATTAGCCTGGGATCAAGACGTATCGAGTCTGATTTTTACTTTCGTATCTACGATAGTCTTGGCTAGCAACCCCCCAGTGCGTCCTGGACTTTCACCTTCTCCTTGTTCTTGTTCAAAACAAATATATAAGGTGCTTACCCGATTGCCCCAAATGTTAATTCACGACCCGGAGTCTTTGTGCAATGTATTAGTCCATATTTTTCAATAAAGAAGGGTTTTAATCCCGTCTGTGGTGGATTCTGTCGGAAGTTCCCTGTATTCCTCAATGGGCAGTAGTGACGGGGCGATTCCGGTGAAAGCCGGAATTACACTAAATGTAAACAGGAAGTAAACGAGGGGGGAAATTGAAGTTCGACCACAGACGGGATTAAAACACTTCTTTATTGAAAAATACGGACTTATACATTGCACAAAGACTCCGGATCGCTAATTAACATTTGGGGCAACCCGGTAAACACCTTATATATTTGTTTTGTACATGTACGGAGAAGTACGGGCTTTACTGGTGAAAGTGCAGGACGCACTGGGGGGTGCTAGCTAAGACTATCGTAGATACGAAAGTAAAAGTCCAACTCGATACATATACATACACATACTTCTATGATAGTCTTGATCCAAGGCTAGCTGATTATGATTGGAATTGCAATTAGGCTAATTATACATTTAGAACTCGTATTAGCTACAGGTGCAATCAATCTCATGCAATATGAATTAATCTGCTCTTGTCTGTCTACCTACCTATAATCATCGTTTTCAACATAAGGGTGATAATCCACATTTTATTGGGGTGGGAAGGCTTATCTGAAAAATGAAACGTGTTTGCCTTCTGCAAGGTATTTGTCAGATAAAGCTCTCCTCCTAAGACCTGCTGCGCCTCCTCTCCTCTCTCCTCCTGCACACAGTTCTATGCTTTTAAATCTCTCCTCCTAAACCGTGCTCCTCCTCTCCTCCTCTCCTCCTGCACACAGATCTTCTCTGCTGGGCTCCTGGTCTACACGGAGCTGCAGAGTGGTGCAAGCCCTAGATCCATTCAGAACCAAATGCGTGTGTGACAGCCTGTCTACCTTCGCCATCTTATCGCGGATCAACCCAGACTCGGTGAGTATTTGAGAGTCCGTTTACTTAGTTATTTTTTCCCCTCTCTCTCTCTCTCTCTCTCTCTGATCTGCAGATCTCAATGTTCGTGTTGCATGCACGGTGATGTGAAACGAAAAACGTAGGCGTTGTTGTTTTCGTGCGATCCGCTATATGGATTTGTGTTGTTAAAATGTTATCAATTTTATTTTTCCCAAGATGTTTTTGAAAAATCGCAGATCTACAAGCTCTTTGTGAGTTTGTAGATCGGCTATTTTCAAATAGCCGATGTATATAGAGGTTTAGGGTGCTCATACCTCCCCCGCTTTGTCTGTGTGCAGGTGCCATTGATAATTATGTATCAGCCAGTCGACTTTTTATTTATTTATTTTAAGATAGATGCAACATTGAATATTAACGAATGCATTGTGGATTCTTCATTCATTGTCATGTTATTTCTACCGATGTGTTGTTGGCTGTCGCCTGTCGCTGTCACTCGTTTGCAACTGAATACATTATTGTCGCAAGGTAGTGTCCTATATATCATAGCCTATAGCCTATATTGGCCAATAATATTTCTCATGTAATTTTGTAAGAAAGTAAATATTAATCTAAAATCTTTCTCCAACCATTTAGTATTCCTGAGTGTCTATTCTATGTTTGAAATGCATTTGGCAATAGATCAAAACTCTTGAAAGACACTGGATAATATGCATATTATGGTTTGCACAGTAGAAGTTGCTGTTTGATTTTTATATTAATATGGAGAGTCAAATTTCTCTTTAGACTGTGTTCACTCTCCAGTTGCCGTGGCAACGGCATCTGCAGCACAGGCTCTTCTGTGTGATTTTTGGTAAACTGAGATATTGAGGGGAAAACACACACACACACACACACACACACACACACACACACACACACACACACACACACACACACACACACACACACACACACACACACACACACACACACACACACACACACACACCTCCCTTCCTCTAACTCTCATCCTCCCTCCTTTGTACAAACCCCTCCAGGTCAGAGAAAATGGTTTGCCCGTCTCTGCTGTGCAACTGAGTTTGCTGCAGTGAACAAAATAACAGACAATGAATCAACAGATGGCACTTATCAGTTCAGATAAAGACACGGTTTCTTCTTGCTAAGACGTTAAATTGCACGTTAAGATGCTCTCCATCCAACACCATTGTCAATAACACAATAACACTGGCCAGTAGGTACGAATAACAACAGCTTCAGAAATTCACTTTGACTATCCATCTCTAATCCGACCTACGCTTTTTATTTCCAAAAGCCTGTTGTTGTGGTTGTCATCCGTGATTTGTATTTGTATGACTCAAGGGCGCCCCCTGTATTTATTTCCATTGAGACACCCGCCTCCGGGTCTCAAACCTCTGCTGGCGGTTGACGGGCAGCTGCGCCAATCATTCTGTCTGCCAATAGTTCTGAATTCCCCATTTCAGCCCCCCCCCCCACCCCCCCTGGCCGCAGTGGCCGATTGTCCCTCTGGAAATGCCAGGCTAGCTGACCAATGGGAGACAGGCATTTGGTCATGCACCGATGGTTCCTCCCATTCTCTTCAGACCGCCCCTCTGTCTAGCGTATGCCGTGGACATTTTCAATACTATGTCCATCCGCCTGCACGCTTTATTGAGAACATCGGCGAACAGAAAGCAAAAGGAAAGGCGAGACAGTGATAGAGAGAAAGAGAGAGTGGTGGAATAAACTTAGACACACTGCAGTGTTTTCACCTCTCATTTGCTTTGGTCTGACTCCTGGACCTCTGCACCAATCAAAATGTGTGTTGTGAGGCCTGGTGGGAGTTAGCTCAGCCAATGCCCTTGACCAGTAGACCCAAGATTAGTGTGGTGCACCATGGGTATTCAATTTTTAAAACAAATGAAAATGTGCACTGTTTAAGGCCTCCTTGGTGGGATCTCTCTCTCTCTCTCGCTCTCTCTCACTCTCACTCTCTCTCTCTCTCTCTCTCTCGCTCTACCCCCCCTCCCTCCCTCTGCACTCATTACTTTGACCTCTCATCTGATTCACAATTTATGGGAAACAAGAAGGAAGTATTCGGTCAAGGACAGACACAAGGCAGGCTTCATATTTAGGTCAAACTGGCTTTCTGGATTTAACTTCATGGCCCACTGGCTCCAGTATCTATCCAGACAGAGAGACTGGGAATCAGGGATGGATATAAGAGGAAACATGCCATATTGCCTCTGGTCATTTTTATTTATTTTTTAACTCTCCTGGCTCATTGAAGGTAGAGGCAAAAAGCAGCCCACCCCTCTGCTAGCTACCTTCTGTTTTGGGGGGCTCTGATGTCGTTGGATAGATTTTAAACACATTTATGGTGGCACTAATTCACTACTTGGCTGTCATGGGCCGTAGCATGCCAGATGTGCTTAGATATCAGGCAGGTCTGTGTGGAGCACAGAATAAGATAGAAACAACTCTCCAGAAGAGGCTGCCATGCCTTGGAGGCCTCTCCTCGCAATCATGCATCTTCACTCGAAGCCTCAACCTTTCACGATTCCGACCTTCTTACATGCTCCTCGGCAACGGGGCTAAATCAGAGGTGTTAAATTAGCGCAAATCCTCACAAGAGTCTCCAGAGGAGGTGTGAGACGAGACGGCTGTGCAATTTGACAGTGATCCCAGCCAATTAGCTCCTGGCAGTGGGAAGGTGAGTGAGCCAGCCAGCCAGCCAGCAAAGCAGGCAGACAGAGAGGTTCTTTGTGGCGACTAGAGCCAAGACCCTTGCTGGCAATTCACCCGTGGGGCCCTGGTAGGGCCCCACGGGTGAATTGACAGCAAGGAAATCGGTGTACAGACATCCCCCTCCTCCCTGTCAGCCACCAGGGGCTCTGTAGCACGGCATGTTCGAGGCACAGAGACGGTCAACTGCCACAGGCAGTGTCTGGAGCTAAGCTGCTGTCAGAGCGCAGCGGGGTGGGGGGCGGGAGGCAGCAGATTAATGCACAGGTGATAATGGCCCACCTGTCCTCTCCTACAGGGATTGTAGAAGAATTGCAAGTTCAAAGACACACACATACAGTCTATCCATGCGCACACATACAGTCAATTTAACAGATAGCGCGTGCACACGCACATACTGTACATTCAATCTCACAGTTAATGGAAAAGACTGACTGAATCGTTAATGGCATTGAAAGAGAGATAAGGTGAGCTTGAAATGGTTGTTTGTAATTGGACGGTTTCTATAGCAGTTAAGACTGAAAATGGCTGGGAAAAGAAAAGCACAACCACAAATGCCCAGGAGAATAGAATATATACTGTACAGTCACACACACCAGTACCCACAGACACAGATAAACACACTCAGGGGAGAGACATATGGCCCACATCCTTCTCGCCTCATTTGCCACTTCAAAAGCTCAATGGGGAGATGCGGTGACCTCAGTCACGTCTGTAGCCAACAGCTCCATCTTTCTGTCATGTTCACCTTGGGGTCACCTTGCCTGAGCTGTGGCCTAATTATGCCATTCAGCTGTCTGCCCACAGGGAGATGTCTGCAGTTCCAGATAGCACACTGCCAAGAAACTTTCTTTCTTGGATGCCAGTGTCAATATTTGTCTCTCTCTGACTTTGTGCATGCATGTGTGTGAGCAGAGATTAACAGGCATGTCTTTTGTCTTGTCTCCCTCTGTAGAACATGGACAAGGCACTGCTTCCCTCAGTGACGCTCATCGTCGGTTGCGGGGTCTCCTCTCTCACCCTGCTGCTTCTCATCATCATATACGTCTCGGTGTGGAAGTAAGTCTCCCATCTCCGGCAAGGTCCACTCTCTGGGAAAACTGTGTGATTATTGCTGACACTCACTCACTCACTCACTCACCCACTCATCCCCTACCGCCCTCTCTTTCTCTCCAGGTACATTCGCTCTGAGCGCTCTGTTATCCTCATCAACTTCTGCCTCTCCATTATCTGCTCCAATGCCCTAATTCTCCTTGGACAGACTCAGGCTCGCAACAAGGTACGGCAACGTTTCCTAACCAATCCCAGTGCTTTCTTTTTAAGCTCTCTCTCTTAGATATACTTACTGCTTTGGGGACTTTGAAAGTAGCGATGCCGCTGACATACTTTCTCCTCTCTCCCCTCTATTACTCCTCCTCTTCTACCCTCTCAGGTGGTGTGTACTCTTACCGCTGCTTTCCTCCACTTCTTCTTCCTGTCGTCTTTCTGCTGGGTGCTGACGGAAGCGTGGCAGTCCTATATGGCTGTGACAGGCCGTCTGCGCAACCGCATCATCCGCAAGCGCTTCCTCTGCTTAGGCTGGGGTACGCTCACCTGTCACTCTGTCTGTCTCTCTTTTATGCCTCGTCTGTCTCTTCTCTCATGTAATTTTAATGTCAATAATATTCATCTTGGTAAAATGCCCCCTCTGCCTCCCATCATCTTCTCTTATAGGACTTCCTGCATTGGTGGTGGCTGTTTCTGTCGGTTTCACCAAGGCTAAAGGATATGGAACTGTCAACTAGTAAGTTTATGTTTAATACCCATCTGTTGCTTTTAACCCTTAAAAAAAAACAGATACAATTTTTTAGTTTTTACTTTTTAAGTCATTCTTTACTCTGCTGGATTAATAATCTGTGTGTGTGTGTCTCTCTCTCTCTCTCTCTCTCTCTCTCTCTCTCTCTCTCTCTCTCTCTCTCTCTCTCTCTCTCTCTCTCTCTCTCTCCCTCTTTCTCTCTTCCAGCTGCTGGCTGTCTCTTGAAGATGGCCTCCTCTACTTGTTTGTCGGACCGGCAGCAGCTGTAGTCCTGGTATGTGTCACAATGCGTCATGATAGAAATCAACACAGCTTAATATAATGTACACAGTATACTGTAGGTTCACTTTCAGGCAGTGTATAATAAAACGTATGACCTGTGATGTTGCTCACTACCAGGTGAACATGGTGATTGGTATTCTGGTGTTCAACAAGTTGGTGTCCAAGGATGGCATCACTGACATCAAGCTGAAGGAGAGAGCCGGGTACGTGTTATTGGTTGCCCTCATCAGTTCCATTACTGGTATACTGATGACATCAAACAATGGAGTTATTTTGCACAACAATAATGTGCTGTGTAGTGTTGTCTGACCCCGCGTTGTTTTCCCGACCTGCAGGGCGTCACTCTGGAGCTCCTGTGTTGTTCTTCCTCTGCTCGCCCTCACCTGGATGTCTGCCGTCCTGGCCATCACAGACCGCCGCTCCGCTCTGTTTCAGATCCTCTTCGCCGTCTTCGATTCGCTGGAGGGTTTCATCATCGTCATGGTCCACTGCATCCTGCGCAGAGAGGTGGGCAAAAGACAGAGAGAGAGAAGAAAAGTCCCTGAAAATAAATGTTAATACAAGATGAGGGTCATTTCGGTTGTCTTTTTATGAGCTAAAGATTTTATGGAGTGTGCTGAGCACAGTTGTTAATCTTTTGATTTTGCCCTCCGTCCATTAGGTACAGGAGGCAGTCAAGTGCAGAGTTGTCGACCGTAAGGATGACGGCAATGGAGACTCTGGCAGCTCTCTTCAGAACGGCCACTCCCATCACACGGTGAATTTCCTGGCTTATTGCCTGTTTAATGTCCTGAGTGCCTCTTGTATCTTATCCCCAAAATGAATATGTGCATACATTAAGCACCAATAGAACCATCTCATCCGTTTGTTCTCTCTCTCCCAACACCAACAGTCGGATTTAGAAAAGGATGGAGATTCCAGCAGACAAGGTTAGCCTCTTTGTTTTTTTCCCCTTGCTTTTGAAATTCAAATATTGCGAGGCATGCAATTAAAAACCAAACCATTTGACCTTGTATGAGAGGCAGCCATGGTCACTGAACCACAAACGCAGCCCGTTTACCCTAACAAGTTCTTCCTCTTTGTCTTTAAAAGGCATGAAGAGTTCCTCCGAGGAGAAGATGGCACCACCCCAGATGCCACTCCCCATGGGCCCCAACTTCCACACACTGCCGTCCAACCCCAGCCAGGGCCACATGCATGCTCTCCCTGAGTACGCCAGCCACACCCTCACCCTTCAGAGGGAGAAGAGTCGGCTGACGGGCGTCATCGACCCATCTTGCGGAAAGCCTGTGTACGTCTGCGATGGAGATATCTTCAAGCAGCTGGACGCCGACCTCTGCTGCCAAGCGGAGACCAGCTGCCCCGACGGCAGCGGCTACATCCTCATGCCCAACACCACCTCCACCTTGAGGTCCAAGCCCAAAGACGACCCAACCAAATACAACATCGCCGTGGAGCAGATTCCCCAGACCCGGCTGGTCCACCTCAGCGGGCCTTTCGCAGAGCCGCAGGCTGCCTTCGGCCTCAAGTCGCTTTCCGGCGATCAGGTGAGCGTGACGTACTCGGAGAGAGACGACTCGCCAATCCAGAACATCCACAACATGTCCAGCGAGTCCCACATCACTCATAGCAGCCTGGAGAACACCTTTGAGTCCATGAACTCCATGATGTCTAAGAGTGAGACCATCTCCACGCTCTCCATGAGCTCTCTGGAGGTGAGGAGCTGCTTTGAGACCTCCAAGAAATACAATACTAGCTTTTGTTGATGTACTGTACAATGCCAGAAGTTGTGAAATGTGTCAACAAGTGAAACTAATTGTGTTTTCTTTGTCTAACCTCTCGTTACAGAGGCAGAAATCACGCTATGCCGAGTTAGACTTTGAGGTAAATACCCTATTTTTTACTCTTGTCCCTATGAAATTAATTGAAAGAATGGTACATCTTAGATACATGAAAACGTGCGTGAGCGTTCCTGACCGGTTTGTCTTGCTGTTATTCCTCGTCTCCTGTAGAAAATTATGCACACAAAGAAGCGCCACCAGAACATGTTTCAGGACCTGAACAGGAAGATGCATCACGCTGAGAAGGACAGAGAATCCCCTGCTTCTGACAGCAAGGTAACACAGCACGCCAATGCCCTCAACGTCATCCATCTCCATGACTATAGATGCAACAATAGAAGAACAAATGACAAAACAGAGCATCTAACAGATAGATGCAATTCACAGCAGATTCTCCAAACACAGAAATACAAAGCGTCTTCATTTGAACAAGACTATACTGTAGTTGTGGTCTTAACGGTGACCTCAACAACACTGTATTGTTTTCTTACTGTTGAGGCCATTATGAATAAGGATGTATTTCCTTCCTTCTTACAGTCTGTGAGATGGAGTGTGTCCTCGGGTGGAAGTGACAAAACCAACCACAGCGTGAGTTGTTCTTATATGACCTCACACTGTCAAATTTAGATAAACGAGACACACGATGATAATGTCCAAATGACACCTTATAACTACTACTGTCATCATCACAGAGTCACCTCAGAAGCATCTTGGGCTAACATTAACCAAATGGTGAAACACAAGCACTCAAAACCCTGCTTCTCTCTTATCAACAGGACAAGCAGCAGGCCCCTCTGGAGAGGCCGTGGGAGGGAGTCCGGGGAATGCAGCAGTCTCCCCCTGCATGGATACGCAAAGACCTGGAGCCCCTCACAGCCTCACCTCTGGAGCTGCACTCCGTGGAGTGGGAGAAGTCAAACACCAGCATCCCTCTGGTGGGGCAGGACATTATTGACCTGCAGACGGAGGTCTGAGGAATGGGGGGCCGCGAGCCACCTGATTTCACCTCAGTCACCCTTTTTGGCTTGGGAGGACGGAAAGAAAGCTGTCCTTTAGGGGAAGGATATTGAGGAAACCAAGAAGGGAAGGGAAGGGAAGGATAAAGAGTAGGACCCCAGAATCCATGTCTTCAAAACCTAGAGAGCCAGAGAACGGTGAGGAAAGGAAAAGACAGCTGGGAAAGTCCAGGTGTTTTATCTTCACTCGTATCGGTGTAGCTTCTCAGCATGGACTTAAGGCAACGTGTCATTAAAGGTCAGCAGGTTAGCTGTGCAGTAGCCAGTTCTCGTGGAAAGGGGTTTGTGGTTTCGATGGAGTTTCCTGTTCCCTTCCACTTGGGCCCAGGAGGCGTGGGCACAGCAGCCTGCGTTTCTTTTCTCCTGAAATAGGCCAAGTTACCTTCCAAGAGAAGATGAGGAACGGAGAGCACATGGACTAGCTTCATGCTTGAGGTCTGCATCTTCGCTATGGCAGATGGACACATCCATCTGCTATTGGTGTTGTGGTTTATAATAATAATAAGAATTATTATTATTATTAGTTTCTGTGCTTTGTGCACCTGTAACTGCTCCTCAAGAGCTTTAATATGAGACTCTGTTGAGAGACTGTATACAGACAACATGATGATGCCTATACTGGAGTCAAGGCTTGACCATGCTTACATTGTGGTTGTTTGAGTTATTGCCATTATTAGTACTACTGCTATGATTAAGTTTAGTGTTATCATTATTGTTGATTGTATCATTATTATTATTATTACCTGTTTTTTAATTTACATTTTTAGCTCATATTTATTTATTGTGTCCCTCATGACTTTAAACTGTTTTATTATGTGAACAATGTGTCATCGTCACGCACCCTATCTTAAAAAGAAAGAAAGGAGAACAAAAAATCAATAACACAGTAATTGTGTAATGTGACGTGAGCTAATTGGACTCATTGGGACAAATGTACAGTGGTGATGAAGGTGGTGGCAGTTCCACTGCCCTGCCCTGTACTGGTTGTCTGCTTAACATGCTAAAACACCAGCACTGTCTGGTATGAACACGAGCAGTGCAGTCTGGGATATTGCTGGACAATGATGATACAAGATGGGGGATGCGCAAACTGACAGACTCCGTTCTCGCCCGGCAGCCAAGATCATACGTGTGGATCTTGGGTCATAGAGAGACCCTTTGTCATCGCCACTTTAGTTTCTCAGTGTGCGGGACTATGCTACATCTCTTGGGACTAAAGCAAGGCCCCCTGCTGTCACTGTCACAGTGCCAGCCTAGGTCCTCAAGACTTCAACACATTATTTGTGTTTTTAATCCATCAGTGTTGATTTACTGATGGTCGCTTGATGCTCAAGCAATTGACTTGGCAGATTTTCCTTTTCCTACCAACGTTTTAAAACTTTTATAACAAGTTCCATGTATTTACAGAGCATATAGATATTTTATGAGAATATTGTATAATTAAATCTGTATTAGTACCTACAGGAATTCATTCAATAGAGGTTTGTTAGCACAAGGCTCCATGTTTGGAGGTCTCTGTGACAGGTAGATCATCGTACTTCTAAAAAGCAGATGTTATATAGGATGAGTAATAGCCTATGAATATCTCTAAACTGTGCTTCAGAATGAACGTTTGTACCCAGCGCAATACGGTATGGAGTGATTGAACCTCATGTCTTCTGTAACAGTGTGTTTTTTGATAACTTTGTCGGTAACTCGACTGTATGTAAAACCAACCCGTGCCCCAGGTATGGATCGATCGGGGGAATGGGAGAGTTCCTAATCCATACCTAAACTTCCTTGTATCGAGTGTCCATTTATGTCTTCTTGTCTCTTGTTTGACTCTTTTTCTTTCTGTTCTTCCTCTGATAAATGTACAGTTTTCATAGCACACAATGAATGTGACCTATTTCTAATAAAAACAAAATCTATATTACATTAAGCAATATGTCCTCATTCATTTCTAGTTCGGAAAGAAGTCAATTATTAATGTGGTCATTGAAAATAAGCTTCTAACCATGTGTATTTGTCAAGAAACATGAAATGAACATGCTTTTCCTTGTCTAAAATTATGATGGCCACATTCTAAGATGGAAATACTGCAGTGTAGAACAAAAGAAAATGGATGAATTAGCTATGCATTATTTATATTAAAAAAATCATGACCTGTCAAATTAAAAGCCTCTAGCACCAATTTGCACCACTAAATATAGACATAATTCTCAGATAGAAAGATGACTGTAAGATGATAAAAGCACAACACCCCTTTATTCTATTTTCACACTTTGCAGCAAGGAATTCAAACAATAACAGAAAACAATGGAAAGCCACTGTGGGCTTTGTTAAACACAGATAAAGCAAACAGTTATGACAGAAGTGAGGGTAATATTAACCTTTTTAAAAATATTAAATGTTCAAATTTAGTTTTCCTGACTCTTTTCTCCAGTATTCAGACCACACTTCTCCTCTGCTTGTTCTTGCTTAATTTTTAATTGGACCCCCATGTACTGTAATTTTGCTCCAAGGCATAAGGAAAAGATTTCCATTAATCTGTTCAGCGCTGCTCGTTTCGTTGGGTCATTTGGAGAGCAAACTGCATGGCCTGAATGAGAACCGAGCTCCAGGGATCAATGTTTCACTAATCAGATTGAAAGGGACGGATGTCTTAGGGTCCTGTTATAATAATGGGACTTGAGGTGATCTCAACGTGTCAGGCAACCTCTGGGGTCAGCACTCCACAGCGCATATAATATCACACCATTTTCACTTGATGGCTTAAGAACCAATTTTCCTGTAATGGCTAATAATAATGATAATAACTTGAATTTATATAGCGCCCCAAAAGAAACAAGGATGCTTTACATTAACAAAAGCTAAAAATAATAATGTATTCACAAGAAAGCTGTTTTAAAGCTCAGAGAAGGTTTTTGTTCTTTTAACCTTCCTCATCTCATTGTATTGAGAAATAAAAGCTATTATTTGACTTGATTCACTGAAACCTTTGTATTTGTTGGTTAACAACAATGCATTTGTCTTCTCATTTGTATGACACCCAGAATCAGCCTCTTAGCAACAATGTCAAATCAAAATCACAACATTATTTGACATTATGGGGGGGATACCCCCCCATAGTATCAATTAGCAGTTTGCTGGCAATAGGAACAGGGCCCTGGATCTCACTAAATTAGGCTGTTGCTATAGAAACAGCAGAAGCTAATCCACAGGGTGGATGAGGGAGAGAATGTCTGTAGAGAGCTTTACAGATACACTGTCTGCTTCCATCTTCATGCATTCCATGTTTCAAGCCAGCAATCATCACCCACAATAATGTCATGGAATTGTTAGAGTGCACAGCAGCAACAATGGTATGTATTCAGCCATCATCATCAACCTCAAGTGTGATGGATAAAGTGTCTAAATAGTCCAGAAAAGTTCAATTTCTTTCACTGCAGTATTGGTTGATTGAATACTTTATTGGACAGAAATGCACACAGTACGGATACAGTCATACACTTGGGCTAAAAGGGTGGTAACACAAAAAGGTCCTGTGGACTTATTTACACTGCTGTCCTATGTATTCAATTCATCAACATCACCAAAATACAATATCATCAACAAATACAAAACACCATATGTACAGGGTAGAAAAGGTGGGGAAAGGGGGGTTAAAATGTGGGAGAAGCGACATTTACCTCCCTTGGTCTCCTGAAAGATGGATTTTCAGGCCTGTTTTGAAGGAAGCCAGTGACCCACACTTTTTAAGGGATGGGTCATTCTGAGCCATACAGCAGAATTGTTAAATATTACTGTTAGACAGTCGCATCTTGTTTTTTAAAACTGTACTGCTTTAACTTCCAGATGGTTGCGGTTTGTGTTACGGCTCTGGTGGTGTGTGTGCTTATATGTTGCCTGTTCTCTCCTGTCTCTAGGTACTGCTGTTCCCTGCTGTGAGGTGCAGAGAGGGACTGACTGAGCACACCACTGTTCAATCAACTCATCAGGGCTTAGCTGTTAAAAACCTGGGTAAGAGTTCAGACCATGGTACAGAGAGGGCCAGTGGGCCATTTGGCAATGAGGAGCTGCTGTCTTATTTTTCTACAGTAAACAGGTGTGTATTATGCACTATAGTTAAGGTAGATGACATATGGAGGGCAAAGTGTGTGTGAACTTGAATCCAAATTTAATTTGTGCATCAATACAGCCAGGGTTTTTGCTGACATTAGTGGTGGTTACAGGTAACTGAGAGCATAGTAAATATTCAAGAATGCACAGAGAGTTGTGAATAACATTCCATTTGAACCCCCCATTTGAACGCTAACCCTTAGTGTGTAAGACCCAGTACAGCAGTTTGGGAGTGTTTGATCACGATCATGATTTGCACTCATGCACAAAGTCCATCATAACATGCACAAAGTTAGAGTGCTTTACATGACATTTAAGAAATAATTGTAAAATAAAATCGGCAACTAAATAAAACATTAAATGCAGTGAGAAGGGAAGCAATTAAGGCTTTTCAATAAAAGTACATTTTAAGAAGGGATTTAAAAGCGGACAATGATTCAGAAAGCCTGAGCTCCTCGGGCAGGTAATTTCAGAGTCGAAGAGCCCTGACAGCAAAGGCACAGTCACCTTCAACTCGCCTTCCCCCTCGTGCCACCCAATGGGGTGACTTCGGTGACCCCATGGCCTAACGCCACCCTATGGCAGCTTTTGCTGTTGTTTACAATAGGCCTATGTTGATTTTTTTCATTCTATCTTCACTAGTGAGAGTACAAGGCTCTAAGTTGGTCCAAGTTGGTCCAAGCCAACTTTGGTCTGTTTGGGTATAGCTACAGTAGAATGAACCCCCTGGTCTCTCATATCGAGTGACACATCCACAGGCGTTTTGCTAACGGACCAGTTGTTAATGGTTGATATTTAAAGCAATCACAGACCACTTATCATTATCAGAATCAGGAAATCATTACCGTATGTATCAGAGAGAGATGATAGTCATTCAGTGATTCAAAAGGAGAAATTACGCACATCTATGCCACTTTAGTCATGGCTGTGCTTTCAGTCTCTCTCTCTCCATTCCCCTTGATTGGTGTTGAATAACCCCCCCCCCCCCCCACCCCTGTACCTCTTGACTCTTGAATGGAAAACTGTCAAAGTGTGGCAGGTTACCGTGCTGTTTCTGCGTCATAACTAAATGCCAGCAGTGTTTTGAGAGTGGTTCCCTGGAGGGAGCGGGCAGACTGGGGACTTGTCTCCATTCTGGTCCTATATGTTTAAGCCACAGGGGCCGTCTGGACCAAGGCAGGCTAACAGACTTGGACACCTACAGAGGGCTAAAATGAACTTTAGAATACCTTTATACCTTTTAATAGCGTTTGTTATATAAGGCTACACATTGCATGTAACATGAGATAGGGAGTAGGCGGGATCAAATGGTTGCCCCCAGATGAAAAGAGAGTCAACATTAAAGCATAATGGATTATAATAATCTTATAAGGTATTATAATCAATGTTATAATGCATTATAGTGTGAGTATATTGGTGATTATGTGCTTTAAGTAAAGTAATTACATTCCTGAAAGTGTAGGCAGAAACGTTTTGTGTCGTTCTTGTATAAATTGAATGCAATTTATTTTACTTTAATTTAAAGTATATAATACTGCTATAATGCTGCTTATTTTAATTAAAGCAGCCACTGACCTTATATAGTGACTTATGATATATTATATTGCATTAGTGATTATAATGTATTTTTAAATCTATAACCGTATGTATAGTGGGGGATTGTATGTGGGGTGGGGTGGGTTGAAGGGTTGTACATTGTGAATTGTGAATGTCGCAATTTGAAAAGAAATATTTTTATATTGTGTTGAGTCTGGCGTAGAGGATTGCATCCTGTGCCAGAACATTTTCAATAAATTTCAATACATTTCAATAAATAATAATATATATAATATATAATATATTACAACTATGAAAATTATAATACACCTGGCCAAAAGAAAAAGTCAGTGAGTGACCAGTAATTAAGTATTATAATACTTGACCTTATGGGTCATTATAATTATGTGTGTTTTGTGTTATGATTGACTGCAAATTTATGAGTCTTCCAAAGTATATGCGTTTATTTGATTTTCAAGGAAGCCATTGGATTTTAATTACATAATTTTTAGCAAATTATGAAACTCAACCTGTATAGACTTGAAACTTGATTTCCTGTTGGCCTACTATAGTCCCTGCAAGCTGTAGATTCTGTATGTACCACAATTATGATAATTCTGGGCTTTGGCAAGCGATGAGTAGGACTGAAACAGCACACATTCTGAAGTTGTGAATTTAGAAGATTGTGTTTCCAGTCTTTGAAATACTAATGCAGTTAATTTTGTACAACCATCCATAAATGTATTTCACAAATAAGATCCAATTTGTATCATTATCAGGAAATACCTTTACATCTTAATACTCTTATATAATATATAAGTTAACACACAAATTATATCAGAGCAACACAAAGCTATTATACCACTTAAATGTCTCCTCCATTCTTGATTGAATAGAAGGTCACAGCTCTGTATATCCACAATGCTTTCTACAGTACTTCTCAGAGGTAAGCATGCTTTTAAGATGGGAGAGCTTTAACGTGCAATTAATTATTGTGTAGATGGATAAACATTTGGGTAGGGTTGGGTTGAGTTTGGGAAGTGCATCTCATTTATCGCTTTAAATGCAGATTGCTCTGCGACAATGGTACGACGAAGTAAAAATGAGGCAAGTCCACCTGAATGGAAGCATGCAAAATTATATAATGCATATAAATGCCTCCTTCTAATTACATTTAGGTAATGTTACACAAAACAATACTGCAGGTTAACGCTGAGGAGGAGCAGCATGGCAGAGCTGCTGTGAAAGCGAGGCGTTCGTGCAGAGACACTCACTGTGCCACATCTTGTAAGCTCATGTGTCACCTTACTTTGTCTTTGCTCAGGTTGGTGCTGCTGCTGTTGCCAGGATACTATTACCTATGGCAACACTTCACCCAGCGAGGTGAGCTGCAGTGAGCAAATCCAGTTTGCTCTGAGCCAGAAGTCCATTTACAGCAGGTATATCCACACACACACACACACACACACACACACACACACACACACACACACACACACACACACACACACACACACACACACACACACACACACACACACACACACACACACACACACACACACACACACACACACACACACACACACACACACACACACACACACATGGTTTAAAGCAGGGATCTTCAACTCCTAGGGGGTCCTCAGAGATACTGCAGGGGGAATGCCAAATCTTTGTGTGATAGGAACTTTATTTATATTATTTTTACATTGACCACTTGGTCCCTCGCATCCCTATTCTGAGGGGAACATTATCTGAAAATAGCAGATCTACAAGCTCACAACGTGTCTGCGTCGCGATGTGACCTTGTAGATTGGCTATTTTCGGCAAAGAGGTTTGGTGTACAGGCAAAAAAGAACAGGCCAAGTACCGAGCCAAAGGTCAAGCTTACAAAGTATTGAGGGTTTAAGTGGTTAGATGTCTGAAAACGCACATTTAATATGAATCCAATAAGTGGTAGTGGGGGTCACTGCTTCATCTCTCTCTCAGATAAGGGGTCCTTGGCCTGAAAAACCTTGTAGAACCCATGGTTTAAAGAGTCCCGCTTCCAAGCAATTTGATGTCTTTTGACAAGACATGAAAAAGAAGAACAGAGGAGCAGGTGGTGTCATCCAGCCAGGGAGCACCTCCACCAACTCACTGACCAGAGAGAATGAAGGAACAGCGTTATACAACAACATCCGGGGATGAGCTTTGTCTGTGTGCAAGAAGGGCCCTGTACATCTGTGGCTCTCCATGATGAATCATCTGTGACACACACCCACTAGACTTCTACCTCTGTATGTGTGGGAAAGCCTCCCTTTGTGTTAGGGTTGTTAGGTGTTCCACACCCAGCACTTAATGGATGAGTGTTCTGTCCTCTGCCTTCAGCATTAGGGCTTTATGCCTGTATCACCGGAACTAGATTGACACAGGTTACGACCGGTGGTTAATACTACATAATAGAAAACATACTGAAAATGAATTAGAAAGGTCTCTGCAGGCTTTTGATACTGTCATTATGTGTTGCATCTGATTAATGGGAAAGGTGTTCCCTTTTTACATCTGTATCATACAGAGCAAGTTCCATACAGACTGGAACTTGCTCTACCAGTGTTGTCACCTGTAGCTAATCCACTTCAAAATATGTGTGAACTCTGGACTGTGTAAACACTGTAAACTATTAGCCATATCACTCAAGTATAGTGAAACAAAATAAAATAATCTGAGTCTCCAAGAAAGCCGACCTTTGTACCCCTTTTGTTTAAACTGTTATCAAGACATGCACCAACCCAGTTGGTTGAATGATAAGAAAACAAATTCTATAGTGCTGTGACCAGGCCAGGTGCCACACAGCTGTGCTGCGGTATCTTTGCGTTATGACTTTATTTATGTATTTATTATTTTTTGAAGGCGCTTTTTTTTGTTTGTTTGCAGCTATCAATTTTCAATTTAAAAAAGCTTTTTTGGGCATGATAAAATATGTTTTACATTGCCAAAGCTTACATTTAACATAAAACAAGTCATAACATTACGTATACAGAGATAACAAGTGAATAACATACATCTTAACAATAATGAATAACAAGCAATATAGTAATAATGAAAACAAGTGAATAACAAACAATGAGACAATGATAACAGTGATATGCAGCAGTTAGTGACTTTGTTTAGCCAGATGTGCTTGGCTCTTCTGTCCACTGGCTGGCTGTCCCTCAGTTGATGACAACTCATCTTAACTTATTTATATTTTCTTTCACTTTAGGGAAGAATGATGTTCTAAATTCTAATCTTTATATTTGTCACATTGTAACAGGAAGCGTAGCTCTGTCTCAACCTCCCCTTGAGAGCAGAGTGAACACAGTCTGCCTTCTCTAATAGGCAGCCAGTTCTGTTTGTGTCTGCCTGTTTCTACTGCCAGGTGGTGGTCATTGAGTCTGTACAAAGTCAACGTCTTCCTCAGTTTTGGATCAGTAAGTAACAGTGTGTGGTCAGGTAGTCTGCCAGACTGCCACTGTGTGTACTCTCGGTTTAGGGCCAAATAGCAAATAGCGTTCTAATTTAAGCAATCGCCACCAGGCGGCAATAGAGAGTCGGCCAGACCGTGTACCACGCCCATGGTCTCCGTTCTGTTCCCAGACCAGACCAGTAGTTGTGGCAGTTGTCTGAACTGAACGTGACACAGACAATGGCGAGGCTTCTCACTAGACCTGTCTTTAGGGGCTACGTCGCCACCCAGATCCGAATGTCCTCTGACCAGGTAAATGGAAGATGACTTGTGGCTTGCTGAACGATACGTTTTGTGTAAGAGTAAGCTGGTGGCGGCTCACGATGGCAGCTAAGGAGCGAGTCATGTAAAAAAGCAAGTCGACGTTGACCTGAAACTGGGCTGTTGTTTACTCCGAAAATAGCCAATCTACAAGCTCGGCTATTGCATGAGCTTGTAGATCTGATCTTTTCGGCGAGCGACACATGCCATACGCCCCGGAATATAAATTAAGCGTATCACTACAGCTTCTATATAAATGAATGTGTGTGCAATTATATCTGAAACCTGCAGTGGAATTACTTGCTTTAACAAATAACTGTTAAGATGATATTTGGACATCACATTAGAGCTACCTCTGTTATTGGTGGTCTCTAGTTCAACATTATGTCGATATAAAGCACCATTATTTCATGATATCTTAGCTCGGTGAGCTGGGTAAAGGAGCAGGGAAGGGAGGAGGTGGAGGAGGCTCCGTCAGGGAGGCAGGAGGAGCGTTTGGAAAGAGACAAGCTGCAGAGGAGGAGAGATACTTCAGGTACCCGTTAACCCCCCGCCCCCTCCCCCCTCCTCCTCTTATGGGTTACAGCCTAATGATGATGTTGACCTCTTTTCTCGCTCTTGAGTCAATATGGTCCAATTTTACTCAATCACACAAATTATCAGACTTTGCAAATCGCTCTATAAAGTTGATGGCAGAATCCATACCACAAAACAACTATTTGACAGTCAGTATAGGGTTTTATAATAAGATTACATAATTGTCTAATCGCAATTCTTTGAGATAATCACAACTATTTTGTCAAAAGTTTCCATGTTCATACAAAAACAGCAGAAATAGCAGATCTACAAGCTTACAACGTGTTGCTTGTAGATCATTATCAATTATTACATTTATAAGAATGTCAGTAATTTCTTGGTATATTTCAGTTATTTGTCATATCTGCCCTGTGCAATTTTTTGATTACGAAGCCTAATAGGCAAACAGAAATGTAATTTCTATATGTTCCAATATTCAATGCCAAAAACACAATTAAATCATTAATCGCAATTATTTATTTAATTATTTGTGTGACATCTGACAATTAATCGTCAACTTAAATTTGTAACCTTGACAGCCCTAGATGTGTTATTATTGTGCTTTGAGTCATGCCCCCCCCCCCTCTTGTTTTGTGCTCTTGTTTTCAAACTTCCAAACTTGATGTAGGCTTCCTTACACCATACCATCTCATATGTTGTGTATAGTGCAGGGGTCTTCAACAGGGGGTCCGGGACCCCTAGGGGGTCCTCAGAGTTACTACAGGGGGCCTGCCAAATCTTAGTATGATATGATTTTTTTCCCTCTTTACATTAACCACTTGAACCCTAGCATCCCTTTTCTGAGGAGAACTTCAGCCAAAAATAGCAGATCCACAAGCTCACAACGCCTCGCGCTGCAAGGCGTTGTGAGCTTGTAGATCGGCTATTTTTGGCAAAGAGCAAAGAGGAAAAAAGAGCAGCAAAAATGTATCTGAAACACAATTTTATACAATATAGAGGGGGTCCCCGATACATCTATCTCTCAGCTAGGGGGTCCTTTGCCTGAAAACGTTGAAGACCCCTGGTATAGTGTATTATCCAATTTAAAATGATGTACCCCTCCTCCACCCAAAACCACTTTCCAATGTTGCAGGCAAAAGGAGAAGGAGCAGATGGCAGCGTTGAGAAAACACCACGAAGAGGAGATCGATCACCACAAGAAGGAGGTGGAACGTCTACAGAAGGAGATCGACCGTCATAAGGGCAAAATCAGGAAGCTGAAGCATGATGACTGATCCTGGATTATTATCTTATCACTGCTGTTCATCACCCTCTAGCCTTAAAAGGAAAACTCCAACCTGTTTGTAAAGTCAATGTTCAGAGGATGTGTGGACTCACTCATGGGTGTACATTGAGGCAGGTTCTGTGCCATTATCATATATATAGAATGAGCTCAGTTTACTACAGTTATGCCTGATGACGTTATGAATAAAGCATTATTTTTTCCATTATAATGTTGTGGACATTTCCCCCTAAACCTCTTTGGTATAAGATGCCACAAACTGACATTATTCATCTATGTCAATATCTGGAGATCATATAGTATTATATATATTATATATAAGTATTGATAAGGCAAGGCAAGTTTATCCGTACAGCATCTGTCATGCACAAAGGCATATGAGGGGATTTTTATCATAGTGTTTCTCTGTTATCAACGGTGCAGGGAAATATGTGGCAATCACACTACACATTTCAAGGGATGTGTGAATTCTTAATTGTTTAAGCTAAAGATAAACGAGCCTTATTAAGCAAAGGTTATGACAGTCAGTCAAACTTTAAACAGTGGTTGGTTACATTAACAGAAAACGGAAAATACACTAGTATTGAGCCCTGAGGGACTCCAGTTACCCATATGAGGTTTAAGTGGTTAAAGCACTCGCTGATCATATTACACTAATGAACGCCCATGAGGATTAACATTCCCATTTAGAGTCCCAGACCTCTCTGTTTTCAGCCTCTGATCATGGTACACAATACACGTAGATTTAGACTTAATTGAAAAGTACTTGATGCATTTGGAGTTCGGTTTTCTCTTCCATAACTATTGAATGTGGTGATTCATATTTAGATCGGGTGATTCAGGTCACGTGACGTGCTGTCCTGCGCTACCGCCACCAAAACCCTCCACTCGGATTTTTGAAAATAGCCGATCTACAAGTTCACAACCAGTGTTGCCATGTCCGCTTATTATAAGCGACGTTTGACTTTTCAAGGACCCCCAAATGAATGTAGGCCCCTATTTGTCCACGCCAAAGCAAAGCAAAGTTTGTTGTTTACCCAGGGTGTCGGACTAAGCACGAAGCTTGTTTCCAGCCGGACCCTGCATGGAAGCCTTGCTCAAGGGCTATTCAGCGGTGATTCATGATTGATGTGATGAATTGGGGAATCGAACTAGGGACCTTCCGGTATCAAGGCCGCCCCTCTAACCACTAGGCCACCGCTGCCAGGGGCGGTGGCCTAAATTGCACTAGGCCACCGCCCCCCCCCTCATCTAAAGGTATTTTGTGACCCCTGCACCAGATTAGTGTTAAACATTTTCAAAAGAAATATTCAAAATGTTTTTTTTCAAGATTTAAAAAAAAAAATAGCAGATCTACAAGCTCACAACGATGCAACGCGTTGTGAGCTTGTAGATCGGCTATTTTCAAATATCCGACGCTCATGTGGGTCTGGCTCATGTAGCTTCTTCTGGGCTTGTTTTCATAGACCTAGTTGCTTATTTCTCTCGCAATATCTGGCAACACTACCGCCGTGTCCGGAAGTCTCGCGTTGATTGCCGAGAAGTGGTGGTATTCGGTCGGAGCGACGACGGGACTGTCTGGTCTGGTAAATCTTGTCTCGTGGGTTCTAGACCCCATAAACGTTCTTATTATTCACATTTTCCCGTTTTTCGACAAGTCTTGCACGTTTATTGTCGCACAATACAACTTCGTCCCGAACATAGATAGGTAAGCTCTCGTTAAAGCTATTTATTTCAACCTTCCTTTATGGCGCCTGCGTATTTTGAAATCAGAAAGGTGTTTTTCTGCACGACAAGGCCTTCTTTCTAGCCACACCGACTAGCTAACGGCTAACAACATGGATTTAATGCCAAAAAAAGCGTTAAACGACATTTGCACGATTATTCAGCTCTCTCTGTATATAATAATACTGCAGCGTGTATGTGTTGATTTAAATGTCGATTCACTGATTTACAGTTTAAATGTACAGTCAGCGGTAGTATTGATGTCGGTTTGGCTTGCTAGCTGTCTGCATGTTAAAGGGGGCGGGGCGGCATCTCTCCTTTTGGTGTTTAATCTCAAGGGGGGGGATGGAGACCACAGCAGGGGGGCTTGTAGGTCATGATCAAGCCATAATAACATGTAGTTACGGTCATGTTTAGACTTTATGCCTTAAATTCCGTGTCAGAGGGCATTTTTCTCCCTAGTTTAAAAATCTACCAGGTTACACAGATTATTGTCTCAGTTCCATTCGTGTTAATTGCATGATACAATTGACTTCCAAGTACTTTCTACCGGGTATTAAAATTATCTTAAAGTGTCTTAAATGTAATTTATTGAAACTTGGTAGTAGTAGTAGTAGTCACCTTGCAGGTTTTAAATCATCTGTACCGAGTTGACCTCGGACATAGACCTACTGTTGTACAACATAGGAACGCAGCTACTACCTTTTTTATTAAACACATTTGACAAACTGCTGCTTTTTCTATACTATTTAAAATACTCTTGATAAACTGGTGCTGTTATTTGACCCAAAACGTTTTATACCAATTGACTGTAAACCCCTGAAAAAAAATTAATCCCCCCAAAAATGTGTTTCAAAAAAGCTTTAGGCAAGCTTGCCAGCATGTATAATAATACAACAATTTCTATCAGTATAATGAACATTCGTGTTTTTGTAAGACAGTTTTTCCAAGTTGCAATGTGGCAGCTCTGTTTACACAGTGCTGTAATTCCCTCCAATTGTACATATTTTACCTAGGTTTAAAAAAAATGTTTTTGACATCTGTTTTGGCAATGTAAACGCATGTTTTCTCATTCTCATGCCAATACATCTCCTTTTGAATTGAAATTTTCATTTTTCAAAAGTATTTCATAAACAAAACCAATTTCCATAAATGCAACACTTTTAAGAAGTAGTGAAAATAGCAGATCTACAAGCTCACAACGTGGCACGAAATGTGAGCTTTTAGATCTGCTATTCACTAGTTTGGGTCTCGGGCAAACGTGTAATTTCTCTTTTGGGTCTTGAGCTAAAAAGTTTGGGAACCACTGCCCTAATAGATTATCTCTACTACAACATATGTATAGATGTAGTAAGTGGATGAGCCGGTTTCCCTTGTGGACATCAATTATTTAATGTTTCAGGGGTGGTTGGCTGCAAGCCAGGTGGGGTCGTGTTTACACTGTGAGACGCACCTGATAGTATGTCTCAAAAGAAGAGAAGTTCTCTGAAAGCTAATCGGACTGCTTCCAAGGACAGTGTTGTTGATGTAAATAAAGTAGCCAATTTGAACTAGAACAAGTTGGGTTTGTAATTTAATTGGGGGAATTGGGACAAATACAACTGACTTTCTCACTGTTGTTATTGTGATTTCTTTCCCTTTTCTTTACCAGGAGAATGGCAGCCGCGGAGGTGAACGGTAGTTCAGCCCCAGTCAAAGAGGAAGAGGAACCAATGGACGTCTCCACCACACATACAGAGAACTTCCAGACCCTCATCGATGCTGGGCTGCCCAACAAAGTGGCAGAAAGCCTGGATAATATTTTCCAGACAGGTGGGCATTCATAGCTATCATAACGGCTTAGACTGAACTTTTACTCCACTTCCACTACCCTATTTTCTCCACAATCGTTGATTACACTTGATTCGCAATATTGCCATTACCTTTTTAAGGTGTACAGGAAATGTATATGTGTATGTATAGAGTGTTACACCTGTGACGTTACATCCAACCTGGCTTTGAAATCTCACATTGTCCACCTGTGCTTGAGATGTTTGAGTTATAAAAATGACTTTGTACCCAAAGGCCTGGTGGCGTACGCTGACCTGGATGAGCGGGCAATTGACGCGTTGCGGGAGTTCAATGAGGAAGGTGCACTGACGGTGCTGCAGCAGTTCAAAGAGAGTGACCTGTCCCATGTGCAGGTGAGCTCACAGACTGAAGAACCTTCATGTTCTGCTCTTTCGCGGCACTCTGTAACTTGCAACTGTGCGCTTTAATTATTTTCTTCCTCCATAGAACAAAAGTGCTTTCCTTTGTGGTGTTATGAAGACCTACAGACAGAGGGAAAAGCAAGGAAGCAAAGTACAAGAATCCACCAAGGGCCCAGATGAAACAAAAATAAAGGTATAACACATATGTAGCACATTTTACTTTTCATATATTTCTTCTCGTGTGCAGCTGTAATGCAAAAATAAGCAAATGTAACCTTTCGAACACTTCAATTTCAGGCTCTGCTGGATCGGACAGGATACACCCTGGATGTAACCACAGGGCAGAGGAAGTACGGAGGGCCGCCACCTGAGGAAGTGTTCACAGGAACACAGCCAGGCATTGGAACGGAGGTGAATAAGGATTATGATAACTTTCACGGTCAACTTCCAAAGTCTATGACTTTGGAAGGTGCAGGTAGCTAACTAATTTTGATGTCTGGTTGTGTTGCATGTCTTTCCCCTTCTCTACTCTCAGCACCCTGTCTCTCTCTACACTCATATCTTAATGACACAAACGACAATCTTTAGCTAGGGATGCTCCGATCGTTTGGCCAGCATTCGGGATCCTCAATTATTAAATATGTGATTGGGGAATTCTGTCATTTGTAATTGCTGATTGTGCAATCGGTCGGTGACTCATTATACGCGAGTCAATCACAGCAGAGCATGGCAGGTTCCTTAACTCTTTGACTGCCATTGACGAGATTTCTCGTTTTTCTCCGCATGGCTCAGCCAGCCGTCGACGAGATTGACGAGATTTTTGAAAAAATATATATATATTATATATATTTTTTTTTTCAAAAAACATTTTTTTTTTATCACAAAGGAAGCAGGAGATAACGCGATACGAAGATTTTCTGCTCCATTCACTTCAATGTTAAAAAATAAACGGAGACAAAATTCACAGTTTACCTATTTTTGCAATGTTATTCTCTGGCAGGGAAGGGGGGTAGATGTGTAAATACTCTGGCAGTCAAAGAGTAAAACTGAACGCAGAGAGCTAAAAGATAACACAAAGCTCGATAACACACCCACACTGTTGTATGACAAGTATAAATCAGGCTTCGCAAGATGACTACTCTCTCGCGTTGCTACACTCTCCCAGGGTGCACATACTTTTCAGTTGTTAACCTATCAGGCTATGTATTCACACAAAGAAAACCGTCTGAGACAAGATGGTGGATAACCAACAAGGAGGGATTGCTTTCCTGCCTTCACCACCACTATCACAAGAGCTTCTCTCTGTACCCTGCACAAGTGAGGAGAGAGTGAGCAGTTCAGTGCTGTTTAGCAATGTTTATTTATTTTGTTTTATAAGCCTGTACTAGGCTATGTTATTTTACATCCTGAATGGCAGGTCTAATATTATTGCTTTTTAGGATATGTGCAATAATGCAACTGCAAGCCATTGAGCCAATATTCTGAGGCATTATAATATATTGCCTTTTGTTAGGGTTAGTTTTTTTTTTACCCATTTAGACCTGAGGCCGATTCTAAAAACACCTTCTAAATCCCCCGTTGTTTTTTGAAAAACTTCAAATATTTATTCAAAGATTACAAAATAATTCTGTTGCTATATACTGTACATGGCAACAAGAACCCCCAAAGGGGTTCCCGTCATGAAAGGTATAGTTACAAATGGGGGTTCCCGCCCTAAATGGGTTAAATTTCTTTAGCTTGCAATAATTCAACTGCAAGCCAATGTTTTGAGATATATTTCCTGTTATTTGTTGACTATGCCGTTTATTAAATTGACTAACTTTGTTTTAGCCTGACTGTTAATGTTTGTCCTGATTGAACTTTTAACTTCTTGCCAGTCCTTCAGTGTCCTCTAGAGGCCATTTTTGGTGTTCTGTCATTGTTTTCCACAATGTTACTCTTATTGCTACATAATGAATTGTAAATAATAATTCTACACAGTAAATAAATCTAAAAAAACTACTTTAACCACTTTCAACCTCATCACCATTTTGGGCATGTCATATAGGCGAAACTTTTTTTTTTTTCATTCAAAATGATATAGTGGCAAGCTCACAACGCATTGTGAGCTTGTGGATTGGCCATTTTAGCAAGACAATGTTGTATGACAAAGTATAAGAAAGCGCCTCATTTCACGAGGGTCTAAATGAGTCGGTGTTCCTATCCATTCATTGTGCATTCTTCACTGCCCTTACCACTGTCTGGTCTCCTTCTTAGGTGTTTGTAGGAAAGATCCCCAGGGACCTTTATGAAGACGAACTAGTGCCGCTTTTTGAGACGGCTGGTCCTATCTGGGACCTGAGGTTAATGATGGACCCGCTGTCAGGCCAGAACAGAGGCTATGCCTTCATTACCTACTGTTCCAAGGAGGATGCCCAGGAGGCTGTGAAACTTGTAAGTCAGTCATTCTCTCACCTTATCTGGGGTTCTTAAATAATTGCACAATTCCCAATTGTGTGAGATGGTATCGAAAGTGTTGCCTTGAAACACAACTGTCATAAAAACATTAATCATGACATTTTAGACCAACCAATTTTTGCATACATTTATATGACCTGCTTTAGTATTGGTTAACCTACTTTATTACAGTTGAAGTTATCCCTTACATTTTGTTAAATTTCTTCTTTTTATTTTCAGTGTGATAACTATGAAATCCGGTCTGGGAAGTACTTAGGAGTCTGCATATCAGTCGCAAACAACCGCCTGTTTGTTGGATCAATTCCAAAGAACAAGACCAGAGAAAGCATATTGGAAGACTTTGGCAAAGTTACAGGTCGGTCTCAGCCACTTTATTTTATACTCAACTGGTGGGACTGTTAGGCCAGTGTTTGAAAATGGATTGTGTCCTCTAGTTCTTTCTTGTGCATTTGCAAATAAACATCCAAAACATTAATGTTGGGTTCCCATTCAACTAACCCCTGAACATCGTTTGTCATCCCCTCCTCTTTGCTCTCGTTTTCCTGTATCTCTCCACTGTCCCGTTTCTCTTGCCTCTCCGTCTTTTTACAATACCCTGTGTAAACGAATGAAAATGCCATACAAACGGGCTGAACTACAGTACTATAACAATTTAGTTTTCCCTACAATTGTGAAATGGGTTTCTTTCCATACAATCCTTATCAGTGTTTACCAAAGATAATGTTGGCTAATGTTTTGGACCCTGGTTAGAAAGCTGAGGTGTGCCATCTACCTGCTGACCTGTGTTGTGGTGTCTCCTCCATCCTCCAGAGGGTCTACAGGAAGTCATCCTGTACCACCAGCCAGATGACAAGAAGAAGAACCGCGGCTTCTGTTTCTTGGAGTATGAAGACCACAAGTCTGCCGCTCAGGCCCGCCGCCGCCTCATGAGCGGCAAGGTGAAGGTCTGGGGGAACCCTGTCACCGTGGAGTGGGCTGACCCCGTCGCTGAGCCCGACGCAGAGGTCATGGCCAAGGTCAGTGAGACAAGTGGGGGTTTCATATCTTTCACACGGTCCTTTCTGGTCGTTCTCTTTGTGTGTCTCTCTGCACTCTCCCTGTACTTTCTCTGTGTCTGTTGCCTTTTGGGGTAGGTAAGATTGAATTCTCCATTTGTGGTAGATATATTTTGACTGTTTCATACGAATATTCCAATATCCAGACTAGAGATATTGAAATCGTACGTATTTACAATGTATCTTTCAACAGTCAAGACAAATGATATAACAGAAATCAATCCTCTCTATTTCGTCATTGCTGTCCCTTTAAACGTGTGAGTTTAAGATTTGTATTTAAAATCATGGGAGGTAAGTGGTTGCATTGTGTCAATAAAATCCCCTTGAAATGTCTTTCAGGGAAATTTTGGCCTCCTTAGTTTGATACATTTATGCATCAAACAGAACATCGAGGCCTGGCTTAATTTGATTGACAATAACATGACAGGCTGACACAATGATACAGTACAAACTAATTAAATTGAATGAAATGCCAATATTTCAATAAACTAATGTTTTTTAACCTCAGAATATGGTTACAAGGACTGCTGCTGCTCTTCTCCATAAAATAAAATTGCATACTATTGTGTTCATTTTGGAAAAGCAGAAAAATGCTTTTTTCAAAGTCTAGAAGAGACACAGACGGTCCTACAGTATATACTACATACTATCCCTTTCAAAATGTATAAATAATTCCAGCCACCTTGACTGTAACTACTATATTTATTTGAGAAAGAAAGGTTTTGTGGAACTATGCACATGGCAGGAGGTGTGGCTACTTACTATAAAATATTTTATTTTGAACTTCATTTTAGTGCACTATGAGTCATCAATATGTATTTTTTATTTATACAATAATGAGGCTGGATATAATTTGTTCTACAAATATGCAAATAGTCAATTTTCATTCTTTCTCCCTTCATCCTTGTCCTCTCACCTCTCTTGTTTCTCACCATGTTATTTGCCACACTATAACATTGTTCTCCCTTTCCACCTGTCTTTTGCTGTGTGTGTGTGTGTGTGCAGGTTAAGGTGCTATTTGTAAGGAAGTTGGCCACTCCGGTTACTGAGGAGCTTCTAGAGAAAACCTTCTCTCAGTTTGGAAAGCTGGAGCGAGTGAAGAAACTTAAAGACTACGCCTTCGTCCATTTTGAGGAGAGAGATTCTGCTGTGAAGGTGGGCTGTTTTAGTTGAGCAATAGCAGTTAGGAACACAACATGCAGGTGTCAGGGCCTGAGAATAATAATATCAAGACCAATTTCATCCCGCGGGGGAAATGCGGTTTTCAGCTTCACAAGGGGGAGGGCAGTTATGGGTCTTAAGCAGGAACACGTCGACACATTTCCGGGGCCAGGAATCGAACCTGGGACCTTCTATTTACCAGGCGGGCTGGGCTCTTTACCCATTCGGCTATGGCCGCCCCAAAGCACAGTTGGATACTGAAGCAATCCTGGTTTTAATAGTTCTATAATGTTTTAGTAAATCTTTTTTTTACTGTTTTGTTTTTGGACCAACTTTTTTGGTGTGTTTTTCTTTTACGTACTGGCAGCTTTTTATTTGTTTGTTGTTGTTGTTGTTGTTGTGGTATTAATGAATGTGGGTGGAAGGCCGGTGATGAGGGGAGAGAACATTCTTAATTCTTGAATGGTGCTCCTGTTAGGCGATGGAGGAAATGAATGGGAAAGAGCTTGGAGGAGAGGAGATCGAGATCGTCCTGGCTAAACCCCCAGACAAGAAGAGGAAGGAACGCCAGGCTCAACGACAGACCACCAGGAATACAGGGTGAGACACACACACAAATACCTGAACCAACAGGAACACGGAATGACACAGAGGATAACAATGGATAATGACCACCCCTTCCATTCTGCAGGTATGATGATTATTACTACTACCCGCCCCCACGCATGCCCCCTCCAGGCAGGGGCAGAGGGCGTGGCGGGCGCGGAGGCTACGCCTACCCACCTGATTACTACGGTTATGAAGACTACTACGATGACTACTACGGGTACGACTACCACGACTACCGCAGCGGTTACGACGATCCCTACTACGGCGGCTACGAGGACATGTACAGCATGAGGGGCCGCGGGGGAAGGCCCGCCCGCGGGGGCCCACCTCCGCCCAGGGCCCGCGGGGCACCCCCTTCACGGGGCCGAGGTGGCTACGCCCAGAGGGGGCCACCACTCGGCGGGCCGCGGGGCGGCAGAGGAGGGCGTGGTGCCCCCTTCCAGCCACAGAGGGGCCGTGGCCCGCGTGGGGCCAGGGGCAACCGCGGGGGCAACGTCGGTGGGAAGAGAAAGGCTGACGTGTTCAACCAGCCCGACTCGAAGCGCAGGCAGACCAACAACCAGCAGAACTGGGGGTCCCAGCCCATCGCCCAGCAACCACTGCAGCAGGGGGCCGACTATTCTGGTAACTATGGTTACAGTAATGACACCCTGGAGTTTTCACAGGATTCTTATGGGCAACAGTGGAAGTAGATGCACCAAAAGGTATTTGGCAAAGTAATCGACAACACAACAAAAAGAGAAAAAGAACAATGAAAAGAAAAAAAAAATGAAAAAATCAGGAGATTGGCTCCAATTTTTTTGATTGACTTTTTATTCTTCACCTGTCATGAAAACAAACACAATCCTTCCTCCCCCACCCACCCTCCCAACAAAAATGGACAGACCCCAGAAATTGGCTCAAGTTGATTGGCTGGAGTGCGTTTTGGCTGAAGAAGTAAGCGTAACCGTTCTGATGAATCATTTGTTACTCTGTACGGTTACTTTGGGACGTATGTCTTAAAAACATGCAAAATACTTTCACTCCTATTTTTTGCTCCTGGTTGTTTTAAAGCCAACAGTGAACATTTAAACAGAAAGCGGACATTCATTTTGACAAAGTCTGAGAGGACATTAAATCATGAAATTGCCTTGCAGGAAGTTTGTGTCCATGCCCCCATTCCCTGCCCTTCCCTACTTGTATTCCTTCTATTTGTGGTTCTCATAGTAGCATAGGGACTTGCTTGTAAATAAATGCATATGGTTAGTGCTTCTCATTCATTTTTGTTTTTTTGCAGTGGTGGAGAAAAGAATCCACAGGAAGGAGGGGGGGAAAACCCAAGTTTTGTAACGTTCAAGGTGTATGTCTAGCATTTCTAGCGGTAGATGACGTTGTGTTTTTTAAAAATTGATATTATCAATAACTTCCTATGTTTTCTTTGAACTTGCCCGATAGAATTTGGTTTGGCTTACCTTAAGAGCCTTAGCAGTTTGTTCTCTGATGTTTGTATTTATAACTTTTACGTTTGTTCCGTTTCAATAAAATTCAGTTGAGCATCCTTCAATTGTCAGATACCTCAAAATCACTGGTGTCATTCAGTATTTTACTTTTAATTTCCACCTTAATTCTCACATTTGGATGGAGAGTTTCTTTTGCCCCCGCCCCGCCCCAACAAGGCAAATTTTTCCAAGGAAATTGTGAAATCACACAACGGGACAAGAGAACTCCAACTGTGTTTTTGGGATTTGATAAAAAAAAGAAAAAAAAAGATTGGAGGATTTTAACCCTTTATTTTCCAGTGCATGCCATATACAGTATAGTCTGCAGTCATTCCTTGCAACCATTATTCATGTATCGTACCAAGCAGTACACAATTTTCCAGCAGCAATTAAAGAATTCTGTCTTAAAACAATATTGTGGGGAGCTATATTCAATTTAAGACCATCTGTTAAGAGCAACTATGACCGCTGAATGGATTTGTCACTAAATCATCGCCACTCAAATGGCAGAAGAGCTTGTGATGTTATTTTTAATTATAGAACCTCAATTGACTGCTCGACATCTGTTTCATCTTTCGTCAAGACACGCAGGATTTGTCCAACCAAAGGGTTAAAATTCTTTTAAACTCAAGTGCTTACGCCATAGCAACAGCTCATCTATTGCTGTTTTTCTTCTGTTTTTGTTTGTTTTTCCATAGCAAAGAGCTTTCAGCATCGTGCATTTTATTTTGGTGCTGTGATTTGAGTGTATTTTGTTGATGTCTGTCCTTTTATTCCGACCTACCTAGGTGGAGCCTCATTGAGAGCAGCAGAGTGAGGAACTCACCTGAAACGGTACTCACGGGTGAGCTAGTCTTGCAGAGTACTGTCTTCCTCACCTACAGTTCTAATCACTGGACAAACTCTTAGTGGCCACAAAGCTACACTCGTCTCCCCCCTCTACTAATATATATATATATATATATGATATAAATACTACATTTCAGTATTATTAATTCTATATCGTGGGCAATATTCAGAACATCCCACATTTTGGTTAAACTACAAATAATCACTCTGGTTGCTTCAGAGCAACCATGGAGTTTTCAACTGGAAAAAAATAGAAAATGTTCTGTTGAAAATATGTTCTTTTTGTTGGTGTGTCACATGACACTTTGTCAATTAAGTATAAATTGGGCTTTTAAGGCTTTAATTGGCTTCATGTTGTTGCATTTGACCAGCTTGTGCAGTGCTTAGTGGCCAAATGTCATTTTTATTCGGTTGGATTAAACCAAAAGGCAGACAGTCAACGATTTGGTAAGAGCGGTAGTCATTGTATAACAACTGTTCCTTACATTGGCCCACTGCGCTATAATCACCCCAGCTGTCTCCATGTTGCATTCCTTTGGAGAATGGAGGACATTTACCCTCTTTCACCACTAGATGTCATAATTTTACTCTGGCCAAGCCACACCACAACTCCATTGTTCTGTTTTGTAAGACGCACTTTAAATTGAGCTATTCCAAGGTTGTAGAGGGTTTCAGTCCATGGCGTATAGAACATTATGTTCAAAAGTTCACTGTTTGAGGTGGGATTACTCATTTAGATGTTGCCAAAACCACCTCATATTGGAACAATGAAGACCCAGTACATTGTTACCACCGAAGGCCACAAGATGGCAGTAGAAAGAGCTTATATTTGGTTTCCGGAGGTGGGACACTGGTGCCTGGCCTCGTAGCATAACAGCCTCACTGCAGAAAGCTGTTTCTGTTCTACTGATCAGATCATGATTGTTGTCTCTAAAGAATGCTTTGTCATTAAAAGAGTCATGAACAAGTCATTGAACAGCCTCTCAACCAGAATTGTTTGTTTATATGTTGCCTCTTGTCAGCAGGCAGTAAGGGAGCTGCCCTCCACCCATATGAATGAGCTAAGAATACTGACCCAAGCAGACAGGACGTGTTGGTAAGATGTTCATCATTTGAACAAATGCTTAGAATATGTATTATGTAGCTCCATCTGTAACATGTTATCACAGATCTGTATAGTGACACTATGCTTAGCTTGTGCATCAGCTTCTTACTGCAGGAATCGGAGAAACAAAATGTTTAAACATGTCTGTGTATCCCTTTCCCAGTTCTCGGCATGTTCTGCCAAATGCTTGCCGGGGCCTCAGCAAGGTTTGGTATCCCTCAGGAGGAACTCTTTAAGTATATTAAGCCTCCAATAGAGGACACCTCCACAGGACTTTACAACACAGATGTCCTGGCTGTTCCCCACCGTAGTCATGTGTGTCTGTATACTTGTCCATGTTTACTGCATGGCAGGGATGCGGACTAGAAGAAAAAGGGTAAGAAATATCAGTGATGGTATTTATAAATATGCTAGCTAACGCTGTCAGCTGTTCATGCTACTTATTCAATGTTCACTGAGGCTACAGTAGATGGATAAAATAAGTAGGCACAGGAAGAGTGATCTACTTATGCTACTACTGTTGATATTATTGTTTATATAATAACAGTGACTGATCTTGATACAGTGGTAACCATGGTTTCTTTCATGCTGGTCCAGCTGAAGCAGATCCTGGATCAGTCAGCGTGGCTCATAGAGATGATCCACAGACTGGAGACAATGAAGCATCTTGCAGGGCCCCACCAGCTGAACCTGCAGGCCTGTCAGGCTCTGAATGGTCTCTGTTGGCATCCTGGAAAAGGGATTTGTTTCTTGTAATGAAGAATAAATTCTATTTATCGAAGCAAACCACTTTGTTTGTGTATTATTTATTTTTTTCACAAATGTTTTGCTGTTTTCTCATTTTGCTTTGGAATATTTTCGAATTTGGACAGCTATAAAAGGACAAAAAAAACATTCTGGGCTGGTGGGACGTGCGTCCTGTGACTGTCCGACCCCCATGTGAATCTCCAGTGTGGTCCCATGTTGGATTGGACCTGTCAGGAACCTGGAAGCTGTCCCTGAAAACCGGAAGGCTGGCATTAATGTACAGTTGCTGACAGCTCTCATCCTCCCGTGCCTCACCACCGTTAACAAGATCAAAGTTCAGGTATTCAAAAACGGTTCAGTGGCACTTCAATTGCAAACATTTACATAACCACTAGTCTTAAAACCTGGAATTTGAAATTCCCTCTACAAATTGTAGAATTGTGAAAGCATCCAATGGATGAGTGGCCTTAGTGTCAAAGTGTCCATGAGCAAGATAAGAGACACTACCCCAACTGCTGCCCAGGACCTGGGGAGCCAACGCACGCACACATTATAGGGCAGGCAATATTTGTATTGCTGCTACAAAGTATGAGGAACCAGAACTAAATTTTTACTCATGTACACAAGATGTAATACTTTTTAAAAAAGCGACGGTTTATGCATGCATGCATTCCAGTTGATTCAGTCTGTCGTAAATCATAACATTCGACATTTCTATTTTTTCACACTGTATGTGTCTATATTTTTCTTTTTCTCTTGCTTCATTCTTTTTTCATTGTAACCATAATTATACACACACACACAGATCTCTCTCCCTCTATATACATATATATGGTATTCTTTGCATAAGGGTCATATGATTTGTGTGAAAATCCTTTTTTTTATTATCAAATTAATATTGGAGTCTGGTGTATTTACATCAGCAGACAGGCACTGGGCACTTGAGATGACTGGGCACTTTGTGATATTTTGAGGGAGAACTGGGCAGTGGCGTGGCACTACTTTGGAATTAAATGAAGACCATTATACTGCTGTATCATGAATCATGATGATCTTCATTTATAAGCATCTATAAGCTTGCAGAATGCAGATGTTAATACATTACACGTCTGGTGTATTTGTGAACAACAGTGTATGTGAAATTAGTTCTTGGCTTTACTAGATCCTCTGATCTAGTAGAATTTTAGTCTATGAGTATAATCTGATGAGATTCATGTCAGGATTATAATAAAAATGATGGAAGTGATGGAAGAAGTACTCACATTTTGTACTGAAGTAAAAGTATCAATACCCTATTGTAGAAATAGTCTGTTACAAGTGCAAGATTAGTATTACAAATTGACTTGAGTAAAACTACAACATTTTCACAAGTTTTCAAATGTATAAAATGTATACAAATCTGTAGTGGAGTAACACTACAATATTTTCCTCTGAGATGAGTGGAGTAGAAGTAAAAGTACAGAAAAAGTAAAATATACCTCAAAATTGTACAGAACTTGAGCACATGTACTTCGTTACTTTACACCACTGATCATAACGACGCAATTGTCAATGCAGAAAATTAAATAGCAGATATAGTGTGATTATATAACTTTCGATGCGCGACACCGTCATGCGACGAAGTTCCATCAAATGGCAGTGCACGGTCACGTGACGTGACGCCGCTGAAGACGTAACTGACGTCACATGTAAACCTGGGTCAAGATGGCGGCCGCCGGAGGAGAATCCTCAACTCAGTGTTCAGATGAATTGTTTAACAGCTTTTACACGGAGGTACGGTCACTCTCACAGAGCTGTGCTCCAGGAGGACAGCGGTGTTTGTCATATTCTACATTATGCCACATGCACACTGGTGGCTCTGCCGGAACTCGTCTTCTATCACGTGTGGTCCTCCTCAGCATTAGCATTAGCTAGCCATGGAAAGCTAACGCAACCTGTGCAAAAAGAATCATGGACCTGTTTGTTTTCCTGTATTACAGTTGTATCACCTGCTCCTTTATCCTGTTGGTCTGCATGAAACACAATGAGCTTGTTGCTAATCATATGGTTAATAATAGGTGTTACAATATGACACATATATGGCTGTAAATGTTAATCACAGAAAACGAATAACACATGAGAAGGAGGTATAGTTTGCTGAACCTTTCCATGAGTTTTTAATTGCTACTGCGACATTCGTGTTGGTCGTTGATCTTGAATGACGCAAACGTTATTTAAATGACCGTGTCAATTAAAAAATAACTAACTTGTGTTTCTGTCAGTCATGCCCGTCATTGCTCTGTTGTTTTTAGAAATCGTCTTGTCTTTTATTTGGATACAAGATAGGTGGGCACTAGGGATATCTGGGCACCTCGATGTGAAAGTGGCTATTTTGTCAACATGTGATCATTATCAGACTTCATTTTATCCTTCAACTTCTTGTTTATGCCCCAAAATGACTGGATATACAGGTTTTGTAGCAACTGTAGAAATAGTTGACCTTGAATTGTATACTTTAGATATCCATTTAATTCATTTATTTTGTTTACGTTTTGGACAAAATGGACAATTTTACATCCAGGGGCCCAGATGTCCCTAGTGCCCACCTTGCCTGTTACCTTTTATTTTATCTTATTTTATTTTATCCTTCACAGCCACACGGACCACAGTGGCAAAAGATAGAAACCTGAACAACACTGACGAAATCTGTCAAAAGATATCAGTTCTTTCTGTAACCAATGAATCCTCCTGAAAGCTGCAGGCATTTTGGCTTATCAAGTTTCACATTCATTAGAAAACATCATTGCATAACCGTATGAATTATGTTTCTTACACATTCAAGAGGAATGCTCCAAGATAACCGTTCCAAAAACAAACAATAAAACGTTTCTGTTACTTCTGATAAAGCTTGTATGCTCTTGGGAGGAAGGACATCTGGTGCCTTTTTGTGAGACTCACAGGTTGTGAGTGTCCTCTCAGATTTCTTAGATTGTCGCGATTTTCCTTTGTAGACAGGCTCTAGATCAGTGGTTCTCAACCCCTTTAATTTCAAGGACCCCATATCTCTGAGAGTGTACAAATGGACCCATTTGTACACTCTCCGAGTTACAGACCTGTAAGGGTCCATTAGGAACCCCCTCGAGGAACCCAGAGAGTCCCTGGACCCCACTTTGAGAACCACTGCTCTAGTCTATGCTAGATCTTTGGACTGGTCCCTTCAGTAGTCAACTGAATTCCCTGTTGCTAGTTATGTTTTGTAACACGCCTACAAAGCAAACCATCGTTCATCCCGCCAGTTGTTTTAAGTTGAAGTGACCCTAAACTGTCATATGTTCATCAGGTTGATAATTAGGATTGTTCTCTGTGCTGTGACATTCTGTCTCAACAGGTGAAGCAAATTGAGAAGCGTGACTCCGTTTTGACCTCCAAGCAGCAGATCGACAGATTGCTCAGGCCTGGTGCATCCTACTTCAATCTGAATCCCTTTGAGGTAACTATAGAACTAACATAACGTCATAAGTACATGTGGTATTGGAGGGAGAGGGCATGGTTGGTTTTGCGGTGCCACAGGTCTAACAGAAATTGGAAGGGATTTTTGCTTTCTCATCATATGGTCCACATTTGTCATTCTTGACCTAATTGTGATTCAGTAATTCATTCTTAATTCCAGGTGTTGCAAATTGACCCAGAGGCAACAGATGAGGAGTTGAAGAAGAGGTTTCGAGCAGTAAGCAGAACACGTTATAACTTATTGTACAACTTGGTCAATTAAAAAAAAAAAACTATCGTTCCATTGTGAGGAAGATGTACTCTCAAAGTTACTATAAGAAGCCCAGCCTGTGTTTACACACAATTTGTGTGGGCTGGAGGAGACTTTTCAGAGCGAGGACATTGGGTGTTACCGTCACACCATCACATGTCCTTGCAATAGAACGACAGATTTCGGGTTAAGAATTGGCTAAGTCGACCTTTAAAAGCTTGAAACGGAACAACCACTTCAATGATTTTCTCTTTCCTAGTCTAATGTCTAGTCTTTGTTGTCTTCCTTTCATCAGTTGTCCATCTTAGTCCATCCAGACAAAAACCAGGATGACCCTGACAGATCACAGCTTGCCTTTGAAGGTAAAATGCTGATATATGCATGTCATTGGGAATGACGTTTCAATGTACAGTGTGTGTTTAATTGGCTGATACTGCCTAGGGTATATTCTAGAATATGTTCTAGAACACTGCAGTCTCAACCAGTTGTCCACGGACCACTAGTGGTCCAAATGTTTTCAATTGTTTAGGGTTCAAGTAGTTAAATTCAAGAGATTTGAAATACATCCCTGGTTGGCATTTAGTGGATATGTCACAGTATGATCAGATTGAAAAAGGTGCACTCGTTTTCACCGACGGAGGCGCGCCATCTGAAGGTGACTTGAGCGCTGAGCAAACTTAGGCGTGCAAGTCGCTGTGCCGCAGGGGAGCGCGGGAGGTGAAGTCGAAGAAAACAAGCACTCCTTTTTCAATCTGATATCATACTGTAACAGATATATTAGAGTGAGACTTTACTGCCATCTGAAGATGATGTTTCATTCTAGCTGTGGACAAGGCGTACAAGAATCTACTGGATTCTGACCAGAAGAAGAGAGCTATAGATGTGATCAGTGCAGGAAAGGAGTATGTGGAACACAACGTGAGTTTAAACCATGAAAGCATTTTATTTACCTTTTTTAGGAGACCTGATCAGTTATGCCTTGATCTAGTAAATTAATTTAAATGTTACTTTGCATTGGAATATCCCTTTAAAGTCTTGTCAATCTGTACCAACAGATGAAGGAGAAAAAGAAACAGCTAAAGAAGGAAGGGAAGTCTTTATATATCGAGGAGGATGATCCTGAAATGGTAATGTCATGGTTAAAAATGCATGTATATATTTTTATTTATTATTACAGCCATATATACATTTTTATAAACTAGAGTAAATCAATGTCACTTAGTTTGTGATGGGTTCTATGATGCCTGCTCACTCTCGCTAATGCATTCAAACACAGAACACGCACGTCCCGGCCAAGGGACGTGCGTTAATTTAGTCCAACAAAACGTTCATACAAATAGCCCCTGGTGTGTGACAGACTGTGCTTCACTTGTAGTGTAAATAAGGCCCCTGACTTAACATATACAAGGGTTTGTGCATGCCTGGATATGACACAAACTGTAAGCACAGTATAAATTATACTTGTCTCCTCTGCTGTTCTTCCAGTTCAGACAAGCAGTGTACAAGCAGACGATGAAGCTGTTTGCAGAACTTGAGATCAAAAGGAAGGAAAGGGAAGCAAAGGATATGCATGAAAGGTAAATATAACGTAAAACCTTTATTTGTCACCTAGGACAAACTGGAAGGTTAAAGAACCATTAACATTCATCTCAGTTACCTAGCTAAGCTAATCACAACTAGTTTCTGTGCTGTCAACATTATTACTGTAATACTGTACACACAGTACGTTATTGCTATTTTTACTTGTTAGTAGTTGCACTGTCATGGAAACAATGCAGACTCATATAAACTGGACTGGACAGGATATCAAGTGTGTGATGATCACTATGAGAAGAACTTGATCTTAATTGTCATGCATCTCTTATTTTTATCTACCCCTTCCTCCTTCAAGGAAAAGAGCCAGAGAAGAAGAAATACAGACGGCAGAGAAAGCAAAACGAGAGAGGGAATGGCAGAAAAACTTTGAGGTGTGTTAAAATGAATCCCTAACCAAACTATTGCACAATGACCTTGTCCGTCTATAATTAATCCATCAATGCATTGTTTATCAGGAAACGAGAGACGGGCGTGTAGACAGCTGGAGAACCTTCCAGGCCAAAGGAAAGGCTAAAAAGGAGAAGAAAAACAGGTCCTTCCTCAAGCCTCCAAAAGTTAAAATGGAGCAGCGAGAATGAGCAATGTTCTGGAAGGTTCTAATGTGACATTTTGAACCTCGCTCCCCATCGTCAGTCAGGTCTCCACCTTAGTAGTTTTTACGTCAGCCTGGTTCTTTTTCCTAAGACTATGTTCACCCACCACCCCCGAGATAAATGTAGTTTTGTGCTTTGCTTTTTTTTCTCCCTAATGTACATATTTGTTATCCGAAATGTTTATGAGAGCATGATTATGATGATAACTCTGCTCTCCTGATGAAGACAAAAAAACATTCTCTTCCAATTCTGTAACAGAGAGTAACAGAGTATCACAGTTTTGCTTTCATTTTTTTTTTACTCGGTAATAAAGCTTGTTTATAACAAGCATATTTTGCTGTTGTCTACCATATGTTGTTTGTTCATAATTCAGTATTTGCGCAACTAAACAGGAGAACATTGTATAAAATGTATACATTATTTAAGGGCAAAGTGGAGATATGAAAATGACATACGTTTTTATCATTTATCATCTTTTTTTCAGAAACCTTTGGGTGTGTGCAGCAGATTAGGGTATAATGTTTTGAATGCTATAATAAACTATTGGTATAGCACCTTTCATACACAACATGCAGCTCAAAGTGCTGAATCAAATGAATCAAAGATGGTGGGTTGAACCCAGCTCCTGATGACCAGGTTGTTTCCTTGCATGGTTTCCTTTACCGTCTGTGAGCGAAATGAGTGGATGCAAAGTGAGTGAATGGGGGGTCAATACTCACTTTTGATGATTTAAAATGAGCTCCAACAAGCATGGCAACACAAAAACCCAGGTATTTTTTATTTATTTTTTTGTCAAGGCCAGCATGACATTTTATGATTCACACTTCAAAGTCAGATGGTCCAGTTTCATAAGTAGTTACAGCTGAGAGGGTGGTGACATGGTTCACAACCAATGTCCCACTGCTTGTAGAAATGGATCTGTACAATATATTTTATTAGCCATCGATAATAATCAATGGGGATACCAGAAGGTGTGTGATTACGTGGCTCTGGCGGTCGTTATCTGTAGCAGCACAGTTAACTACTTTGAGACCCCTTCCACCATGTCATTCACTCATCTCGCCAGCACAGCTTATTGCTCTCAGGAGAACCTGTTCCCCTTCCCTGGCGTCAGCCTCCAGCACAGTAGCCTCGGAAACCCAGCCTTTTTTTTTGTTTCAAAAGAACCAGCACAGAGATACATGGTCAAAGAGTCAAGTAGAACTGTGGCAGGTTGTCGGTCAATTAGTTGATTAAGAACATGCAGGCTCAGAAATCCCCTTTAGGTTACAGAAGCTGTCACTTTGATCATCAACTTCATGTTCAAATGTGTTTACCTGTAGTCTACACTCTACAGGTCACACTAAACAAAAATGGTGCTAAATAGTGCTAAAAGTGGTTCTTTGAATCGTGATTATGTTCTACTAGACTCAGGTTCTGGCCGCTACGCTACCTCACACCTACGTGGCACCGCCGATCCAACCAGTATGTGAGTCTGTGCTCAGGACAGGAATGTGTCAAAAACAAAAAAAATATCCATGAATTCAAGGCTTCATGGGGTGTGTAATTGATAGAAATTAAGTATTTTTTGGGTGAACTATTTTTTAAGTGTCTTGTTCAGGGACACATTGCTGAGGCCTGGGATTGAACCTGGGATTTATGGTTTCCTAGGCAGGCTCTCTAACAATTCAGCTAATATGGCCACCCCATCAGCAGAGAATCTAAGGCAAGTGTTCTCTGTAACAGTAAAGGGGTTTCAGGGGAAACCAGCAAAATGAGGAATAATATAATAAAAGACTGTCTTGCTAATAAAGCATCATGTCTCATTTGTTTTATAATGTATTTGATATTACCTTTATATTATTTTATAAATTATGAATTTCATCCTCTATATATTGTCCAGCAACCTTTATGATAAAGGCGAAAAAAGATAGTAGATCAGTGGGAGCCAGATTGCTCAGATTCCGAGTCTGAAGTCAAGAGCCCCTCTGACTGAGCTAAAGCTGGGGAACATTGGCGCACCTGCCTTACAAGAAGAAGTCACACTTTCAACTCCCACCCTCGCCAGGGTCAAAAACTATATTTGAAATCCGAACGTTTATGTAGATGAATGAACGGGTTAAAATGGAGAAAATGCAAACACCAGGTTGAAGTTCATCCATGATGGTCATCATGACAGATCCAGACTGCACTAGCGATTTGTTTACATTCGACCGCATGGCTCATTTGCGTGAGACGTTACCATATTGATTTTATCCCACTGTTGAGGGTTAGGGTTATGTTTTATATATTTTGTTTAAGAATTACAGTATGCTGCCTTGCCCCACAGGAATACAGTGACTGATATGAATTAATAATATACTGGACCATAAAATAAAGAATACCGTGTGCTGTCAGTGACATTTTATTACAAATGAAAATAAAAATAAGAAACAGTGCAGTAGGCTATACGTTTTCGTATAGCAGCAATTTTGCATGTACAATGTATATAAATATATTGTCTGTCGGGCGAAAACCTCATTATGGCCAAAACTGTAGGGGTGTGTTTTTGGGACGAGCGTTCCGCAATGGTAGATAAGAAAACTGAGAAACAGGCTAACGACTAGCCTCAGTTAACAGGCTGAACCCGCTGAAGCTGCGTGATGCTATCAGTCAAAGATGGTTAATTTAGCAAGATACGCATTCTCCGGTTTACCTCCCGTTTCTGCGTGACGTTGGTGGACACGCCTTTTTAGGAGACCGGAAGCAAGTTGGAGTCCACCTACGTCACGCAGAAACGGGAGGTAAACTGGAGAATGCGTATCTTGCTAAATTAACCATCTTTGACTGATAGCATTACGCAGCCTCAGCGGGTTCAGCCTGTTAACTGAGGCTAGTCGTTAGCCTGATTCTCACTTTGCTTATCTACCGTTACGGAACGCTCGTCCCAAAAACACACCCCTTACCGCTGCCTGCGGGTAACGGCGACCCCCGTGGACGGTACTGCAGATATATATAAATAGACGGATTCCATGTAATCTCAACTGAATGTTCAAGCTTTAGAATGTTTATGCTGAAAAGTAACAGTTTTGGCCATAATGAGGTTTCCGCCCGACAGACAATACCCAGACAGCACATTCTCTCCTTGTCCTCTCTTTATCCTCTCTTCTCACGCTGTCCATTCTACACTTATTCTACACTACTCTACATGTGCAAACATTGTTTTATGGTTAATATTTTCCAAAAATCTAAAATGAATACTATAATTTATTAAAACAGTCCTTACCTGCTGCACCTGGTAATGGAAGCCTTTCATATGATAAATATAAATTAAAATGTCTTTGGTCTCTTACTGGATATTTAAATATAAGTTACAGGCAATTTAAAGTTGATTGGTTTTTTTCCGTTTCGGTAGTGACACTACCGAAATGAAAAAAAAATTGTTCCCCCAAAAACCTGTTAGGAGTACGTTTCAGGCAATTTAAAGTTGATTGGTAGTGACTTTTTTTTTGGTCCCTAACTTTCATCGAGCTCTGGACTTCGTAATTTTTTTTCCGTTTCGGTAGTGACACTACCGAAACGAAAAAAAAATTGTTCCCCCAAAAACCTGTTAGGAGTACGTTTCAGGCAATTTAAAGTTGATTGGTAGTGACTTTTTTTTTGGTCCCTAACATTCATCGAGCTCTGGACTTCGTATTTTTTTTTCCGTTTCGGTAGTGACACTACCGAAACGAAAAAAAAATTGTTCCCCCAAAAACCTGTTAGGAGTACGTTTCAGGCAATTTAAAGTTGATTGGTAGTGACTTTTTTTTTGGTCCCTAACATTCATCGAGCTCTGGACTTAGTAATTTTTTTCCGTTTCGGTAGTGACACTACCGAAACGAAAAAAAAATTGTTCCCCCAAAAACCTGTTAGGAGTACGTTTCAGGCAATTTAAAGTTGATTGGTAGTGACTTTTTTTTTGGTCCCTAACATTCATCGAGCTCTGGACTTCGTAATTTTTTTTCCGTTTCGGTAGTGACACTACCGAAACGAAAAAAAAAATTGTTCCCCCAAAAACCTGTTAGGAGTACGTTTCAGGCAATTTAAAGTTGATTGGTAGTGACTTTTATTTTGGTCCCTAACATTCATCGAGCTCTGGACTTCGTAATTTTTTTCCCGTTTCGGTAGTGACACTACCGAAATGAAAAAAAAATTGTTCCCCCAAAAACCTGTTAGGAGTACGTTTCAGGCAATTTAAAGTTGATTGGTAGTGACTTTTTTTTTGGTCCCTAACATTCATCGAGCTCTGGACTTCGTATTTTTCTTTCCGTTTCGGTAGTGACACTACCGAAACGAAAAAGAAATTGTTCCCCCAAAAACCTGTTAGGAGTACGTTTCAGGCAATTTAAAGTTGATTGGTAGTGACTTTTTTTTTGGTCCCTAACATTCATCGAGCTCTGTACTTATTAATTTTTTTCCGTTTCGGTAGTGACACTACCGAAACGAAAAAAAAATTGTTCCCCCAAAAACCTGTTAGGAGTACGTTACAGGCAATTTAAAGTTGATTGGTAGTGACTTTTTTTTTGGTCCCTAACATTCATCGAGCTCTGGACTTCGTAAATTTTTTTCCGTTTCGGTAGTGACACTACCGAAACGAAAAAAAAATTGTTCCCCCAAAAACCTGTTAGGAGTACGTTTCAGGCAATTTAAAGTTGATTGGTAGTGACTTTTTTTTTGGTCCCTAACATTCATCGAGCTCTGGACAAAAAAAGTCACTACAAATGGTACTACCAATCAACTCTAAATTGCCTGAAACGTACTCCTAACAGGTTTTTGGGGGGACGATTTTGGCCTCCACACTTAGTGATTTTTTCGGATTTAACTTTCGTTTCGGTAGTGACCAACTTTCGTTTCGGTAGTGACCCAATGGTGAAAAAATAAATTGACCAAGTCCAGAGCTCGATGAATGTTAGGGACCAAAAAAAGTCACTACAAATGGTACTACCAATCAACTCTAAATTGCCTGAAACGTACTCCTAACAGGTTTTTGGGGGGACGATTTTGGCCTCCACACTTAGTGATTTTTTCGGATTTAACTTTCGTTTCGGTAGTGACCAACTTTCGTTTCGGTAGTGACCCAATGGTGAAAAAATAAATTGACTAAGTCCAGAGCTCGATGAATGTTAGGGACCAAAAAAAGTCACTACAAATGGTACTACCAATCAACTCTAAATTGCCTGAAACGTACTCCTAACAGGTTTTTGGGGGGACGATTTTGGCCTCCACACTTTGTGATTTTTTCGGATTTAACTTTCGTTTTGGTAGTGACCAACTTTCGTTTCGGTAGTGACCCAATGGTGAAAAAATAAATTTACTAAGTCCAGAGCTCGATGAATGTTAGGGACCAAAAAAAGCAGAGGTGGGGACTTGGACTCGAGACTCGAGACTCGACTTGAAGTCCCGATTTTGATGACTTTAGACTTGCTTGACCAAATCAAAAATAGACTTGGACTTGCTTGGGACTTGAATGCCAAAGACTTGAGACTTGACTTGACTTGACTTGAACGCTAAAGACTTGAGACTTGACTTGACTTGAGCCCTCTTGACTTGAAAATTCAAGTCTTTTCAAGTCACTTTCAAGTCACTTAAGCAAAAATGTTTAAAAAGTGTGCATCAACTATAATGTTATTAGTCAGAAATCCCGGCCGTCAGTGACACCTAGTGCAGTGTTGCCAAAGCTGCTTATTTACCCTAACTTTTGGACAAATTTTGGCTTGTTTTTGGAAGTCGGTTCGCTTGTTTCTCTCCCGATACTTGGCAACACTGGCCCACATGTTGCACGTTACCAAACAAACAACACACCGGCTTCACTCCTGCCGTCGCTGCTGGAACTGAAGCCAGGTGGAATAAAATGTCAACTCCAGCAGTTATAGCTTTCGGTTTTAAAGATTACAAGGTGTAGTCCATGAGCCAAGATTTCATTATCGAAAGAGTGGGCAAAACCAAACCTATATTAAATTGTTCATAGGGTCAATACGAGTAAATAAATATATGATAACCTCTCCACAGCAGTAGCTTTTTCATGGTTATCACACATTTTGTTATTTGACTCCAACATCTTAACAAAATGAAATAAGTATGTTGACTCTGGCTTTGTCCAATGTTCCAATTCCGATTCAGGAAAGGTATGCAAATTTGGGCATATTTTCCTAATGCATAATTTGCATATTTAAATATACGATTTCAGAAAACTTGTAATACGATAAATCATTGTAAATTTTGGTTATTAATACAAAACATACATTGACCACTTCAGCGCTATATACATTTCCTCTTCTACCCCGGATTTGAACGCGGTTTCCAGTGCAAGTCCTGAAATTTCACCATCGTGATAATAGAGCTTGCCTGCTTGATCAGAGGATACACTGAATTTGTGTCAGATCCTGTGTCTAGGTGAGACATGGCCTTTGACATTATCTAAATGTCTCAATAGAAGAGCAGGGAGACAAAATACAACCACCCTGATTGTATATATAAGTTATATTGTAGTAACATACTCTACCATACAGATTGTACAAAATTACATTATATTCATTAAAAAGGGCCCTTTTAAACCCTGTCCTGAAGGAGGAAATTAAAAGTACAGTATCTGCGTTCTGTTGGCCTGGAAGAACCCTTGTTTTAAAATAAATGCAAATTGTGAAAAATGCTCATGATTTATGTAAATCTTTACATATCTTGAATTAACATTTTGACTTGTTTGGGACTCGAAACAAAAGGTTAGGACTTGTTTGGGACTCGAAACAAAAGGTTAGGACTTGTTTGGGACTCGAAACAAAAGGTTAGGACTTGTGTGGGACTCGAAACAAAAGGTTAGGACTTGTGTGGGACTCGAACCAAAATGCTAAGGACTTGTGTGGGACTCGAAACAAAAAGCTGAGGACTTGGACTTGACTTGGGACTTGGCTGTGTTGACTTGGACTTGACTCGGGACTTGAGAGCAAAGACTTGAGACTCGACTTGGACTTGCAACATAGGGACTTTGTCCCACCTCTGAAAAAAAGTCACTACAAATTACCAACATTACCTCTCATTACTACAGAACTGTACCGTAAATTGTACACCAGCCAGTCCATGCTAACGTCATGAAAGGAGAATGCTGTTATATATCAGGTGAAGACAAAATAGCCTAAACACATAGTGGCTGGTTGCTGTATAGATCATAACATCAACTCGGAAAGCTTAATAAATTGAAATTGATAAGTACAGGGTCTGAAAGCAGAAGGTTTGGGGTTCAAAGCTCCTGAAGAACATTTTCACTGTCCATCTAAATTCTAAGAGGTGGTTTAAGGATTACGTTGTCATATGGATTGTCCATACCTGTGTAGCTCAATAGCTAAGTACAGGGTCTGAAAGCAGAAGGTTTGGGATTCAAAGCTCCTGAAGAATATTTTCACTATCCATCTAAATTCTAAGAGGTGGTTTAAGGATTACGTTGTCATATGGATTGTCCATACCTGTATAGCTCAATGGATAAGTACAGGGTCTGAAAGCAGAAGGTTTGGGGTTCAAAGCTCCTGAAGAACATTTTCACTGTCCATCTAAATTCTAAGAGGTGGTTTAAGGATTACGTTGTCATATGAATTGTCCATACCTGTGTAGCTCAATGGATAAGTACAGGGTCTGAAAGCAGAAGGTTTGGGGTTCAAAGCTCCTGAACAACATTTTCACTGTCTAAATTTCACATCTAAGAATTTCACATCTAAATTCTAAAAGATGGGTTAAGTATGACTTTCCCAATTGTAGCTTCTATGCCAGCGTGGCTTAAAAGATAAATACGTGGTTCATAAACCCAGGGTTCCTGGTTCAAAGCTCACTCAAAACAACTCAAACAACTACAAAATAAAAACTGAAATAAAACAACTAAAATGAAACTGTGGTCAATACAAACTGGTGATGGAAAAAAACAATAAAAAATCACTAATCAATACAAAAAAATACCTCAATCAAATTAATGTGAATAAACGAGTCCATAAAATCACAAAACCAAAAAAAAAAAAAAACTTTGCATAATATGTAAATGTATTAAGCTCCTCCCCCTGGGGGTGGGCTCCCTCCAAACTCCTCCCTCTCCTACCGGATTCTTAAACTCCTCCCCCTGGAGGTGGGCTCCCTCCATGCTCCTCCCTCTCCTACCGGAGCTAAAAGAGGGCGTGAGGAGGGAGGCGGGCTTCATCCATGCTTCTCGCCTTAAAAAGACCGAAAATTGAGATCTTCCCTGACCAAGATTCAAACCCACAACCATTCGCTTGTGAAGCCTATGCTTTTCTCTTGCACCACCAGGCCTTTCACAATAATTAGGATTTTGATGTTATATTTAAAGTTAAAGCGAGAGGTGACAGGTCAAAAGACGAAAATCCACAGCAAACACCTCTACCCCTGACAGAATGACTGAATCTACTAGATACACCCTCTGATGATCAGGGAAAGGGTTCAGTATGACACAACTGAGATTTAGGTTGTTTAAAACCATCTGTTAGAAAACGTTTACTCTGACTGAGTCTGAACCCAGATTTACACCTTCATTGAAAGCAAACAGAGAGATGTTTCATAATGTCATACAAATTCATACCCTTTTTTGTCATTTATAAATTCCTTAGTTTCAGATGATCAAAACTATAGCAGTTTTGGTGTTAAATCAAGTAGGCTACATTGTTCTCACTTTGGACTGGACATTAAAAAATATGTCTGTAAAGTTTTCAACTATAGTTCCTCAAACAGTGCTGTATTATGACCACAGACCCTCTTTGATTAGCTGAATTAAGTTTAAGAAAATAATACTTTGCACTCATGGCATGCTGCATATCAATCAAATCAATGATCAATTATAGGCCGAGCTCCATACTTCGTTTTGAGGTATTCTAGTGACTCAGGGATAACGAATTACGTAAATTGAATCCAACCACTTAAATGTAATATATTTATTGCAACAACCAACCAAGAGTGTTGCAAACGGCTGAGTTTGTAACATGAGGAAACACACAAAAAAAGGTTTAAATGATTTTATTAAAACGAACTTAACCCCATATGGGTGAGCCTCAGGGCTCAATACTAGTGTATTTTCTGTTTTGTGTTATTATGAGGAAAGCTTTGACTGAAAATAGCTTATTCGACAAGCTCACAATGTGTCGCAGTGAGCTTGTCGCTCGGCTATTTTCTGCTAAAGCTATACCCACAATACGGATACTGGGGTAGTTAACAGTGCTTAAAGGGCAAGACCACTTGGTAGACCTTTGGGTTGTGTGGTTACCTTGCCATGATGCATCTCCAAAGGTGGGCAAGAAATCTAAAATAATTGCTCCATTGATAATTAAAAATATGCTCGTCATTGAATTACATTGTATGCTGAAACAGCTCTCAAAGTCACTTTTAGCACTTTGTAACAAACGCAAATAAAGTTGATTCAGACAATCTAGAACATCACCAAACCCAGTACCGTTTGTTTTTGAAATAAAGCTAACATCCTGTTGATTATTTTATTATTAAAAAAAATGTTTTATTTAGATCAATTTCTATTCAATGGAGCAATTATTTTAGATTTCTTGTTCACCTTTGGAGTTACATCATGTCAAGGTAACTACACAACCCAAACCTCTACCAAAGTGGTCTTGTCCTTTAACAACCAAAATCCAAAAGGCTGGAGTGCTCTCAGTGAGCTTCATGGTGAGAGAGAGGGCAAGAGTGAAGTCCAGCCACCTCTTTTATAGAGGACAATCCAGGTGGGCCAGATCTCCACTGATGACACACTCCGCCCTCCAATCATTCTGAAACACATGGTTAGTAACCATGACAACCACACCAGTTACCCTGACAACCCCCAGGGTTGTCACAAGGAGAGGCCTCGCAGGTAGAAGGTTGGGGGTTTGAATCTTGGTCCAGGTAAATCTCTATCTTTGCTCTTTTTAAGGGGAGGAGCGTGGAATCAGCCCGCCTCCCTCCTCACGCCCTCTTTTAGCTCCGGTAGGAGGGGGAGGAGCATGGGTAAAGCCCACCTCCAGTGGGAGGAGCTTAATAAATGTACATACTAAGCAAAGCAATTTTTGTTGTATGTCATTGACATTTTTAGTATTATAGCTGACTTGTTTTTACCACTGTTTTATGTTTTTTTATTGAGGCACTTTGAAGTTTTGTATTGGTTGTTGTTTTGGTTGTTTGAGATATTTTGTATTAGTTGTTGGAGTTGTCTTTTGTATAGTTGAGCTTTGAACCCTGAACGTTTGGTTTATAAACCCCTGATTCATCTATTGAGCCACGCTGGCATAGGAGATGTAATCGGGAATGTAATAGTTAACTCACCTTTTACAATTTAGATGGAAAGTGAAAAACCCTCTTTGGGAGTTTTGAACCCACAACCTTTGGATTATAAACCCTTGATTTATCATTTGAGCCATTGCAAGAAGCAATCGGGAATGTAATACTTAACTCACCTTTCACAGTTTAGATGGAAAGTGCTGTTTTTGCTATTTTAGAATGTTTATGCTGAAAAGTAACAGTTTTGGCCATAATGAGGTTTCCGCCCGACAGACAATATATTTATATTTATATTGTTTTTCAGGACAAAAGGCGTTAAGCAAAATGGGGTCTGGGGGGGTTCCAGGGGGTCCCCGGAAAAAAAATATTATTAAATATGGCTCTTTTGTTGCTACTTTTAACTTTTTAATGGATCCTATGTAAGCAAAGCCAGATAAAAGTGTCAAACTTCCAAAATCCACCAGAATACTGGAAATTACATCTACTCTGTTAAAAAATTCCTGGGGGGACCCCCAGCGTGGTCAAGAGCGTGGTCAAGCGCGGTATTGGTGGTTGTTGGAATAAATAGATGAAATGGAAGTGGTTGGATTCAATTTACGTAACTTGTTATCCCTGAGTCACCAGAATAGCTCAAAACAAAACATGGGCTCAACCTATAATTGATCATTGATATGCTGCATGTATAAAGCGGTATTTTCTCAAATTTAATTCAGCTAATATAAAAGGAGCTGTGGTCATAATACGGCACTGATTGAGAAACTAGTTGAAAACTTTATTGCCATAATTGTTTTAATGTAACAGTCCAAAGTGACAAATGTACTTGATTTAACATAACCTTGTTACTCTTGGTTGATTAGAACTGCTATAGGCTACTCAAACTAATAAATGACTATGGCATGTCAATAACAGATATATGACAAAGTGTAAATCTGGGTAAATATGTTACACCAGATGGTTTTAAACAATAACCTAAATCTCAGTTGTGTCATAATAAACCCTGATCATCAATGGGTCTACTGTAGATTCATTCAGTCAGGGAGAGGTGTTTACCATGGATTTTCATCTTTTGACCTGCCACCTCTTCTGTCAACTTCAAATAGTGTTGAGGCATTTGATAGATGTTTTATTGTGTCCCTACTGGGGTTGAACCTTTTCGGTTTATAAACCGTTTGAGCCACGCTGGCATACAAGCTGTCAGTGAAGTGAAATTTATAGGGTTTAAATGTTCCCAACAGTCGTCTTGAACCACAAACTTTGCATTTATAAAAATAACACATTCCTTAAGTTGTGCTACAGAGGTATAGAAACTATCACTGACAAGATTTAGATGCAGAAAATGTTCCCAGTTCCCACTGGTGGTTTCAAACCACTAACTCTATATTATAAAGCATCACAGAGGCATGGAAGACAGAGGTGACAACATATTTATAAAAATGTTGGATGGTGATGATTGGTCTGTAGTTGTAGCCTACAGAGGAACTGACTTTTTCATCGTATCCACAATGTCACTTGGGCATCTAAAAGCTTTAATTTTCATCAAAATTAACCATAATTGAACGTGCTTTGTCCATATTCTCATTCTGGCATGCTCTTCAGTTAAGTAGAGCCAGTGCAAACTTAGAAAAAAACATATGAGGCTGAGGTTTTGAACTCTCAACCTCTTGCTTTGAAAAGCACATATTTTACCACTGCATTGTGGATTTTGCCTCGTCTTACATGCTCTTTGTTGTTTGTAATGCAGTATAGATATCGCACTTTAACATCCAAATCTGCTATTGCCCAGGTGTGAATGATGATTCCCACTTGATTTTAAATTGGAGGGGCATGGCCATATGTTTGCTAAGCATAGATAACGCCCCATCTTCACTATATAGGGGCAGTTTATAGGAATATAAAAAATCCACGCAAAGGAAAAACAAACATTTTGATGCTGTATCTGCTGTGTTTTTGAAAAACACGTTCAGAAAAAGAAGCTGAACGTACGCAATATCATCATAATAGGGATCAATGGACCAATCTTTATAATTACTGGAAAACATGTAATAAAATGTTTAATTAGATTCTGGCATTGGACAAACAACAGTTGTGGACTGTGAAAACACCCTTTTCCCTCTCATCTCAGTAAAAGTGCTCTCGACCACTCATAAAAAAAAAAAATCTTAGCTAAGAGAAGAGCAAACATAAGAAAATATTGATGAATCCCCAAAACTAAGAATAATAAGAAATCATGGATGAGAAATGGATCCGCAGTATCTGGTACGACCAACAAATTGAGGGTTAAAGAACAAGTTTCATTGTCACTTGCACTAAATTAATTTACTAAAAATATATTCCTGTTTATTTGGCAGATTATAATACACAACGTGTGCAAAGAAATGTACACAGTGTACAAACAACTCATTAGTGATAACTATAAAATTGCCTTTTTATTCCATTTTACCTCTCCATGGGATCAAAAAGGTTTGATTTTCAATGACAATCAACATTCCAATGAGTACTGTACTCCTGTAAGAAAGACCCATCCAACACCACATTGTGTTTCCCTTGCTAGGGACCATCTCTCACATCACTTTGCACTGTTCTCCATTTGTGCTCGGAGCAGCAGGTGAGCTGGGGGAACCTCCCATGAAACCGTCCAGACTGAGACCTTGGAATGCTCCGAAGAAGGAGTCATCTTTCATGGCAGGCTTCCTCCTGGCAGAGGCGGTGTGCTGCACAGGAAAGAACGAGCAAAAGGTAAAATTATCTCAATGATACCTTAAAAAACAAACATCTTAAGAAACATTTTCCATCACCTCTAAAAGAGAATACAAGTGATGAAAAGAGAATAAACTAGAGAAAGTGCTCCTTGGAGCACAGGTCTCCGCCAGGTCAGGTAGGTTACTGTGGGCCAGCAAGGTTGATAGAAAATGAAAAATCGGACAGATCCATCTTGATCACATGACTATAGAGATAATGTGTACTGGTTTGCGTGATGTTTGGACAAAATCTGTAGGAGTAATATAAAAAATGTGTTTTACATAAGTCGGACTCCTGGTGGCGCTATGAAGCTTGTCTTGAACTCTGACAAGACTAAATGTATGCTATTTACAAGGTCCCCAAACAGAAACCCTACAGGTATTTATACCTTATAAATATCTGGGCATTTGGTTAGATGTAAAGCTCTCTTTTAAGACCCACATGGAATACCTGACAACAAAGCTAAGGAGAAAAATTGTTTTCCTTCACAGAAATACGTTGTGTTTTTCTCTTTCTAACAGAAAAAACATTGTTCAAGCTGTAGTTATGTCTGTCTTTGATTATGGTGATGTTCTGTATATGCATACTTCATTTTCCATATTGAAACCTCTCAAAGTAGTCTACCACAGTGCTTTATGTTTCATTAGCGGCAATGGCTTTCACACCCATCACTGAAATGTATATGAAAAACTGGGCTCTTGCCATTCACAGAGAGCAACATTGTGTTTTATGTATTTATTTAGCTTCCATTGTATTTAACTTCATTTTTAGAAACTATATATTGCATTTTATTTAAAATGTTATTGTTTTTTGTATATGTTGTGATCATGTTGTACTCAGGGCGTCTTTGAAAAAGAGAGCTTGCTCTCAATGGTCTTCCCTGAATAAATAAAGGTCAACAATAAAAAAAAAGGATGCCAAGCAAAGACCTGAAATTAATAAATAAATACCATATTTGTTTCATTTTATAACCCTGTAGACAGTGTATGAACTGAAGAACCTTTCACTTACACGTGGTAGGCAGTGTTGGCTCCTGAAGTGAGTTCTTCGCACAGTCCTTTCAGCGGTCTTCTTTGCCAACATGGTCTGTTGCCGTTTCCTGTGGCGCGCGCGCGCGCACACGCACACGCACACGCACACACACACACACACACACACACACACACACACACACACACACACACACACACACACACACACACACACACACACACACACACACACACACACACACACACACACACAGCTTATTCTAATGAGGTAAATACTAATCCTGAGGTGACTAGTAAAGATTAACTACCTCCATGCCAACACTATAGTAAACAAATCGTGGTATTTTTACAGTGTGGCTAAAGTTCTTAAGACTAGGACAGACAGTCCTCCAGATCAGGTCACATGTCTTTAGTCCTCTGAGAGCCTTGGTACTGCTGGTTTTATATCCAAACAGGAATTGAATTGCATCCACTGGCATCTTTGTTATGCTACCAGTCTAGTCAGGTACTAGTTTGATCTAGGAGACCAGATGATTGATATGTTATTGTGATTGTTTTACCCGCTTTCATATACAGTATTCTTAAAGCCACCTGTGGACAGGTGTTGAGAATTGCAATTTAGCATGTATGCTAAAACACTTAAGCAATGCGGTTTGTCAAATAAACATGAAATCAATCAATGTAATCAACTACCTGGTAGGACCGAGTTCCAGAAGTACCAGGGGTCCCTGAGGACTAGGGTTGGGAACAGCTTCTCTAGATCAGTGATTCTCAAAGTGGTGCTTGGGGAACCCCAGGGGTTCTTGAGGGGGTTGCTGGTCATCAATCGAAGGGGTCGAAACGTTGTAAAGATGTGAGCCTTGAATAAAACTGGTCGCTGGAGCGTCAAACAGTGTGCGGACTTTCTCTTCTTTCTATGGTGTGTATTTTTGAGTCCAGCACCTGCAAATTTTCACGGAGATGTGCGTGCTTCCCTTTTTGTACTAGGTTGCTTGAGTGTACAAATGGAACCAGCTATTGGACCCTTACAGGTCCATTTGTTTCAATTTGCACACTAAAGAGCTAAACTAACACTTTACAGTGTAAAAATCCTCCTTTACGGCTTTCCGAGGGATAAGAAATATGGTGTACAAAAACTAATACCACACGCACATCACTTCGTGGGGTGAGGTGCTGGATTGGAAAGTATTACGAAGAAAAAGAATAAACCTGCACAATCATCTGCTCCAAAGTAATTTAATGACAACGTTTCGAGCCAAGGCTCCAATGAAGAGTCACGGCTCGAAACGTCATTAAATTACTTTGGAGCAGATGAGTGTGCAGGTTTATTCTTTTTCTTCATAAAAATATGATATCAAATGGGGGTCCGTGGCTTAATGCATATCAAATTGGGGGTCCTTGAAATTCTTTTTATCACTACTAGATGTTTGAGATATGAAACAATAACCTTAAAGGGATATTTCACCCCAAAAAAAACTTTTTTTTTGTTGATTATTCACCCCATGGAGACTTGAATTCATGGCTATTTGTTTATTTTATAATTTGATGACCAGCGGACAGGTAGGCAGCAGTAGGACACACAAAGGAGACTCTTTGTGTGTCCTACCGGAACCGCTGCCGGTCATCAAATTATTGGCTTAGGAATGAGACAAAAATAAAACAATATCCATGAATGCAAGTCTCCATGGGGTGACTAATCGACAGAAAAAAAGTCATTTGGGGGTGAACTATCCCTTTAAAGTGATTATTTTAAGACTATTCTTACCTCTCTCTGTTGATTTCATCCTGATACACTCTGAGCCAGGAGTCTGGAACCTTCTGACTGCTGCAAGGAAGACTTCTCCTCCGTCCGACACTCTTCCTACGTCCGAAGATGTTCCTGCAATTAGGTTGAGTCTTTTTGGTAGCTGTATTCTTGTTGCTGCTTGTGCTCTTCTCAGACACGCAGCTGGTGAACTGTTTGAGAGGAGCGCCGAGCAACCTCATGGAATCCATCTCCACAGTTCTATGTTGATGTTTATGACAGCTGGTCCTGTGTAGTATGTCACAGAAATCTAGGACTATGCATTGATGTCTTGAATATGTTATATAAATCCGAGATCTGGTTTTTCCTCTCAATTTCCACTCCCAAGGTTCCAGTTTTAGGTCTGCAAGGACAAAGCATGTAATGTTAAATACATGTATAACACAAGTTACTGCATAAATTCATCCAATTTGTGTCCCTCATAGATACTACAACAGTACATACATGTCAGTGGTGTAGTTGCTTGGGCTCTGCAAGCTCCTGAAAGGTGTACAACCCCAGTGTCCAGCTGCTTGCTTCAGGTGCTCCCAGCCTGTGTATGTCTCTCCTCAGTCACGTTCTCCTCTTATGGGGATTTACCTGCTTATGCCGCAGATTAGTTGAAGACGTAAGCATTGTTTGATCTCATTAGTTAAAGCGAGGAGTCAGAAACTCTACACAGGCATGGTTGCTCTTAGTTCACATTGTGATCACTGGGGTGACTGTTAGATGTTTCATTGTGGGTTATATTTGAATAGATAACAGACTAAATCTCTTGAAATTTCTATTGCAGACAGGAATGTGACCATTATGCCTGGAAGGAAGAGAGAGAGGGAGATGTGCGGACAGAGAATGAGAATGATGAGTCACCCTCTTAGAGAGGGAGATTTAGAAGATGAATGACTCTTCAATGCTGAGAACTTTCCTATAAGTGTTCAGCTGGCCTTACAGTAGATTGTACTGATGACCTGCATGAGATCATTTGACCATGCTCAACTGCAATATTGTCAATGATCCAAGAATACAACTTTTTGGCTATTATTCATTTTGCATTTTTCGAGTCAATTGCTACTTTGTTCACTTGGCCGTCGACGCGTTTGACGCGCTGTATAACTTTGTAATTGTTTAATAAACGGTCGCGCTGTTCTGTGTACCATCCTTCATCATTTTCTCTTCCCACTCGCTTTTCACTCATCCTATGCTAAGCCTGCAGGCACCATAGACCTCACGACATCTCTGCTCTGAAAATGTAACCCTTTAGTGGTTGGTGGATGGATCGTGTGTGTTTATACACACAGCCAGATGATGGATTATAATGGATATAACATTTCTGTGACCGGTTGAAAAGGTTATAAAACACGAAAATCGCTGGCACTGGGTGAGTATATTATGAAAATACTCTGGCAGTCAAAGAGGTTTTTTTTTAAGTTTTAAAGAAAAGATAAATCATATAAAGCATTCAAAATCGTCACCTTGCTAAACTAATGGCCTAAGTCATTTCTTTAAGTTTTTCAGGGAAAATAAAAAAAAATTATCCAAAACAAAAAAACTATAGGATATGTCTTAATCATTTCACCCAAAATGTACAGTATGACAATTAATTTAAAAATAACACTGTCTGTCAGTTATGTAACATATGAGATTTAAATAGGTTTAAACCTGACTTAGGCCAAATGATTTTGGCCTAAGCCAAAATCCTTTGGCAATTCTTTTGGCCTAAGTCAGTAAAGTCACAAAAACAAGTGACTTAGGCAAAAGAAAATGTTTTGCCTAAGTCACACTAGGGAGTTAGGCCATTATACTAAAAGGAGCGGAAATAGCATGGTCCTTTTCAATTAGGATATAGGTGATTTCACGAGAGGTGGCCAGTGTCATGAGGAGCTGACTTAGGCAAAAATATAATTTTCCTCAAAAAATGACTTAGGCCTTTAGTTTAGCAAGGTGATGAAATGTAACATAATTAAACAGCAGATGCTGACTGTAAGTGAATTTAACTGAAACTGTCAACATTTGGTTGTATTTCTGAAGTGAAACTGAACCCAAGCTTACAAAGAACATCTTCCACATTTTTATTATTTTGGCTACAACAGCAACACCATCTCTTTGCCGTTGGTTTAAAGTATCATCATCTTATCTCTTTTTATAGCACCCATGCTCCAGTTTCCAGAGGAGGTGACAAGATGGGCAACGGAGAGGAAGCGAGGGAAAGAGTGAGACAGGTGGAGAGATGAATTACCGACAGATGGAGGGCCGTTTGTGATGATGTCCGGACACACCTGTTGAAGATGAGCTTCCGACCTTGACCTCGCTGTCTCGGCGGGGCTGGAGAGTTGGAGGACTCAATGTTCAGGAAGGAAGAATTCACCAGCAGAATGGAACGGGGGAGTTCAATAGGAGGCCTGTTACAAGGTGTTTGGAAAGTTGTTACCAGGGGTCAACACAACACACAGACACTACATTGGAGGAACGACAGCAAAACAAAGGAATCGTAACATTCGTTCTGTGTTTTAAACACGTTCAACCTGGCATCCCTATTTTGGGCATGTCATTCTAGGCGAACATTTTCAAAAACAAATAGCAGATCTACAAGCTCACAACACGTTGTGAGTTTGTAAATCGGTGATTTTTGACATTTCTGAAAATTGGTCTTAAGTGGTTAAGATGAGATTTTGCAGCTATAGGTGGTACATAACAAATATGAAGATACAAATAAGAGAAGCATGTGCAAAAATATTAAGCCTAAAAAATATAGTAATTCCCATTATTGTGTAATATGCCACTGCCTTAAAAGGTATGGCAACAGATAAGGGACTTCATATATTTACTTGACATATCTAGACAATATCAGTTGTTTTTTTATATAATCATATTGTATGGAAATGTATTAAAACTAAAAGTTGAGCAAATGTTATTTTAAAATCATGACATCACAAGTGGAGGACGTTGCTGGTTGTAATTACTGTATTGACTGTACTGTACAATATTTGCCTTTAAATGTAAATTACCAGTATCTAACATTAAAAATGATTTGCAATGCTCTGGACCCCTTTCTAAATGTTAAATATACAATTAGATATAATGCAGCAACAGCAAGGTAATACTATTTCCAGTACTGACTTCACAGCCTTGAGTATGGGAAATGTTGGGGCGGGGAAGGATTAGCTGTTCAAACACAACTTCCAAACTTAGAGTAACACTTGTTTATAACAAACAAGTCGTTTTTTCACATATTTTAATTTCCAGTATTACAAATTATCTGTTGCTCTGCCTTTAAAGCAAGCGCCTCCTTTTTTGTCAGGTGTTGGAGATGTTTTTATATTTAATTTTGTTGTCACTCTTCCAACATCCCCTCCCAAAAATTGTCAACCTGTTCCCAAATATGTGGCAGGTCTCTGTTTGACAGTGTAAACCAGAGTCAATGTGGGTCCTGGGCACAAATTGTGTAAAGCAGGCAAATAAGGGATTATCAACCCCATTCGGATGCTATCAATGCATTGAATGGGAGATTATCACGTTTTATCAGACCATTGAATGGGCGAAGTAGGCGCCATACTGACCTACCCGCGATTTATCAGACCATTCATTGGGTGTTATCAAGACATATTGACCTACTGACGGAGATGACTTAAAAAGTTTGGTTTCGGACCATGACGGAGGCGCGCAGTCTCAAGCGAACTGGAGCCACCTGAGTTGCCGTCCCGAAAGTTGCGACGTTCGCTTGAGCCTACTCAGCGCCGTTCCAAGTTATCTATCGATAGGCACAGAATCGTAAATCATGTGGTGGGGGCTGCTCTGCCTCTGAGTAGGTCAGTAGCTCCTGAATGGTCTGATAAAACATGATCATCTCCCATTCAATGCATTGATAGTATTCGAAGCCGGTGGATTATCAGTGATGGAATAATAAGCCGACTGCATCAGATGGAAGGAGCTTGCTTCACACATTTGTTTCACAAGCTACTTCCATCTGAGACCACGGTAGCCCAATCACTGCAAGACGGCGGTCACTTTTTTCAAGCTACTTGGCAGGTGATTGGATGGGACCGTCTGTCTATCACCGTCTGGGTGTGCTAACTCCAACCAATCATATTGATGTGTCTACATGAGGTATTGTAGTAGAACTTGTAGTGTTGCTGTTCGTGGTAACAGCCATGAAGAATAGTGAAAGAACTACAATGCAATAGGCGCTTCTCGATGGCGTCACACCCGGTCTCGCCAAGATCCCACCCATAGCTGCCGTTGATTGGTTCGACCGAGCACGGGTCGGTGTAAACTCCAATCTCTGAGTGTTCGCAGATGGAGGCTGTATTGTGAACTTAAGGTGAACTCAATACCTCCCCATCTGGCGGAGTCAGGTTAGAGAGAGAATGATCAGCAAGACCCGGTACTTAACCATTTACAGTTTTAAACCCCAGCTTATACTTCCGATAGCCGATCTATAAGCTCTATACGATCTATGAGCTTGTGGATCTACTATATGAAAATAATTTCCGTCTATAGTGACAAGCCCAAAATAGGGACGCCGCGGTTAATGTGGTTGTGGCTGTGTCTCCATGTCCCTGCCTCAGGCACCAAACTGACATCTACAGCAAGTAGTAAGTGAGAAGGACATAAATTTAATTCTACACAATCATACATATATACAGTTTTATATGGTTTCATCTCATACAAAAAATGAAGGGGTGCGCGGTCAGGGGGAGGGGTGGGATTGCGACTGTCGAGTAATAATAATAAATACTGTAAACAGCATCCGTGAGCCGTCTATTGGTTACCAGCCAGAACTGTGTGCTTAATCTCAATAAAGAGACCAGACAAGTCTGATCATCATGTCACACATGGAATAAAACAAGGCAGTTTATGTTTGGATGCACACGTTTGAAACTGTTCCCAAAACGGATATTGAGTAAAAGCTACTGAGGGAAACGGGTCACGGAGAAATACATTATTGTGAAACCATCAACACCCCCCACACACACACCAAAATCTTTGCATAACGTAACAGAAATAAGATATATCTATCGATAAGTCAGGCTATAGAGGCCTATAGGTGTGGAGTGTCCAATGTCCACCATCATTATCAATACATTGGCCAAGAACAGTCCATATGGCTCCTTTTCTACGTAAAAGATTCAGAACAGTTATATATTAATACGCAACGTAAGTGCATGCCAAACCAAAACTGGAAATGCACACCGTTGCCAGGGACGCCCATCAGTGTTGTCGTGGCAAATCCTCAACTATCATTTGTGGAAAAATATTTGGTTTGCTTGCTCCTTGATGTGATGTTAGCAAAAACACAAAAAGGTGTAATTTAAAGTTTAACCCTTAGATGTTAAAAAATGTGGACGGTAAGCATAGAGCACAATTGCTCGTCTTGGGGGGGTGGTCTGACTCTGCAGACGTCAATGACTTTCGTTGCATATACGGGTCTAAAATGTTTCTAGGTCTTTCAACTTGTATAATCAGAGGACAGTTTTCAGTTTTAAAAACAGAGTTCAGATGACACTGAATAAGTAGTGATTGCTGGGTCTGAAAGTTCAGGTCTTAACGTACTGATAGGGGGAGGGAAGTTCTGGAAGTTAAGAAAAGGCTAGGAGAAAAAGGAAGGAAAACCGGTAGCAGACCTGGAAGAAAGTTGAGAAGGGGGTTAGAAAGGATGGGAATCACAGAAAGTAAAAAAGGAGGAGTAGTAAGTCAAGAGGGAAGACTGGAGTTTCTACAGGGCTACAATTTAGCTGGCAGGAGAAATATCTTGAGAATCTGTCCTCCGTTGGTATTAATAATAATGATAGTATTGAAAGAGTCTTTCTTGTGTTACCCCAACTTACAACAAAGCCTCTCTTGTTGTGGCTGCAGAGGTGGAAGTCAGTTTGTGTGTGTGTGCGTACGCACATTGGGGTGCGCTGGGGTTTGGAGGTGGCAGGTAAAAAGGAAGATGTCCATGCTTGAATGACAAAAAAAAAAAAAAACCCACATCTAGCACCTTCAGACAGAGGAGCCCCAATCAATGCACCAGTTCAACAGTTCCCCTGTTATCTTCTGCTCCACATTTATAAAGACAGAAAACAGAACTCGTTCTCCCTCCGCGGTACAGAGTCTTATGGTTGCATCGTTGCGGGTCACCGGCTGATGTCCCGGTTCGCCTCCCAGCTTTTCCCCGCTGCCGAATCGCTCGCCCCCCCACCTTCAAAGAACGGGTGTTTGATGGAGTCGGACAGGGACAGGCGTTTCGACGGCTCATACTCCAACATACTCTCTATCAGGTCAAACAGCTGGTGGTGCTCCTCCGCCTCAGACAGCAGGTACCGCTGGAAGACCAGAAAACCCAGGACAGGAACAGAGAGAGAAATCACTATTACTATTTGCATAGAACCTTGCATTTTAAGAAATTAGCTTTGTTGAGAATAATCTATACAAAACAGTATATACATTGACCGGAAAACATTCCAAAATAAGTACAAAGTAGCAGTACAGAGTAGCTTGTTAATGATTTTGAGCGCTTGGCTAACAATATTCGCAGGTTGAAAGAAGCGTGTGTAAACAATTAAGAGGCATGCTAGTAGCAGCATTAAAACAAGAGACTGCCATTTTCTCAAAGCACTGAACATCGCTCTAGTTCATTCTCACCCTCAGAGGTTTGCAGTTCTCTCTGACGTATTTTCCAGCTGATGAGCTCTCATCCCAATCCAGACGGCCACGGTAGAAATACTTCTGCTTCCTGCAGGGGACAGACAGAAGCATGTGAGCAGGCGTGTGTCTGTAAATGTGTAAATGTGTGACTAGATAAATATGAGTCTGAGGAAATCAAAAGGCATAGCGGTAAGTGTGTGTGTGTGTGTGTGTGTGTGTGTGTGTGTGTGTGTGTGTGTGTGTGTGTGTGTGTGTGTGTATTCTGACCGTGTTTTACGTATCATCCTGGAGGGAACTGGTCCTAGTATTCTCTCCATCATGGCCAAATGCTCTCGGTTGTCATGGGTCTGAGAGAAACAAATGAAACATGACTTGCCACAAATCCCATCTCCAAAATAATCGTCTATGAGCTGATTCAGAGTCACCATAAAAGGGCTTGATTGTCCGTATGGAGTCACAACAGACAAACAGCAACCTCAACAAAAAAGTGTTAACCTAGTGAATTTATAAAATGGGCTTCCCTGCGACTGCTGGTGTATAAGGGTGTGTATGTGTGTTCTTTAACTTCTATCTATGCGAGGACCAGTCCTGGAAATTTTAAACCCTGCAAAGTAGCCCAAGGGGCTACTTTTTCCAAGAGTAGATTGGGGTCCCAGAGATAAAAAAATATATATATATATATCAAACGGGAGGCCGTGGCTTAATGGATATTACTGTAAACTGGAGGGCCTTGAAATTAAAAAGGATGAGAATCACTGTTTTAAGTAACTGAGAAACAAATTATCCAACAACTCCTCTCCTCCACCTAATAGCTGAATGAATACAGGGAGGCAGGCAAGCAGCTGGCGTTATTATACCTGAAACAGGGTGAATCCCAGATAGTACTCAAACAGGATACAGCCAATACTCCACACGTCACAGGGCTGGCTCCACCCGAGCTCTGAAGGACAACACCACAGTCAACATACTGCATCAATGTGTCACAATGTCACACACATTTAGTACATTTCTTACAATCTTTATTCTTCATAAAAAAACTTTTATTTAAACAAGAGCAAGCTAGAGGTGTTAGATGTTTAATTGAAAATAGTCTAATTGACTATTTTCTTTTTAGTAAGCAATTAAACCTTTTTTTTTATAAATGAATACATTTTTGTCGTTATATTTTGTGTCAATTTATATATTATATATATTTATACCCTTTTATTAAGTAGCCGTGTAATAAACAGGATATTTAACATTAGGCCAGTCATAATTGAAAAAGAACCAAAATAGTTGTACACCGAAGGATGTAGGTTTTGAAGCTGAAACAACTTCCCTAAAGCTAAGAATAGATCAGGACCCTACACATGACATAAGAAGACAAAAGTCACACTAATCTACTGGAAAGATCAAACGTGTCCAAAGAGTTCCGTGCTTAACTCTCATCACATGTAGGACCGAGTGCCTCCAAAGCTGATCAGAGTTAATTGTGTCTACTCCGCCTGTGGGGGCTTAAGAGTCTGACTAGAACCAACCTAATGTGACATGTTAGTGCTGCTGCAGCAGCATGTCAAAGACACCAAACCGGATTCACAGATTGATCATTTGGGTAACTGATTTATAATGACTGAGCACGTTCAGTGTGCTTGATGCTACTTTGACCGTTTTGGCCTCCTATCCACATGACAGCAGTATTTTATGTAACCCAAAACCAAGTTTCTTGAAAATTCCTTCCAAAACGTATTTATGTCTTGACAAGGACAATGTAGCTTATGAAACACTGACTTCATGACGTCAACCCTGACAGTTGAAGGTTGCGTGTAAATAACAAGAAGAAATGCAGACTTCTGGTTTCTTTCTGTGGTTAGTACTAATCAACATAACAGAACGTCTGTATTCCACTGTGAACGAAAAGGCGCTTAATACTTGCAATGTTCTTCCGTTGTGTTTCACGTATAGTTTCATCGGCACCTACCGCTTTGATATACTTATGTGAGCACTGCAAAGCGCTTTAGCATTCATGTGACTTTTTATATGGATGGGATATTTTGTTTTTAAACAGAGTGGGGAAAAAATGTCATTTTCAGAAAAATCAGTATGTGTGGACAGGTTCACAGAGTGACACGTCAAATGTAGTCTCTCTTCCCTGAAGATTTCAAAGTGCACTCACCAAGTATGACTTCAGGGGCACGGTAGTGCCGCGTGGAAACGATGGTGCTGTGGTGCTCGTGGTCGAAGGTGGCACTGCCAAAGTCCACCACCCTCACGTCTGTGCTCTTCACAGTCCTCTCGTCTCTCTTCTGGTGAAGAGGAACACTTGGATGTTAGACCGTAGATAGTACAATGTACCAGTCTAGATAGTACAATGTAAAACCGTAACCACTTAAATGATACTTAGTGAACTTAAAACTTACAAAAAAGAAATAGCTGATCTACAAGCTCGCAACACGTCGCTCTGTGTCGTGTTCTGACCTTGTAGATTTTTAGAATGTACACTCCAGGAAAAGGATGCAAGGGTTCAAGTAGTTCACTCTTAATTCAAAGATTACGTAGGGGCATCATGATCTTTCTATAAGGTTATGTTTCTATCCATCTGGAAATCTGGGGGCTTAAGTCTTAAGCCCACTTTTCAAATGCTGGAAAACATTATGCAGACTGATTAGGCTGATGTGAATAACTAAGCTGAACATGGTGACATCAGAAAAACACAATGGTGAGCAAAATTATTACAACTGAGCATAATCATTGGAAACGTGGTGCCATTATTTATCTGCCAAAAGTATTTCCATTGCCGTTTATCGCATAATACCTTCATTGACGAGTCTACTTTTTGATAAAAAAGGTAACATCATTTGCACTAAAATACTTGGTTGGTAACAGTAGACCTGCATATAGATTTATATTTAACTTCATTGCAGTCATTTTCAAACTATACCTGCAGGCAAATAATGTTTATTCATGATTTCTTCAGGCAGCAAAGCCAAAAAGTTCCATTCAGGACAAAACTGAATATTAAAAACAGGCGCTGAAAAAAACTGTAGTCCCACAGTGAGGGAAAACAGTATGACAACGTGGTGAAAGCTGTCTGTGGCTGGCAAGTTGTCTACTCTAACAGGGACTTTGAAATCCACCAGAGACTGTTAAGAGTAAAAGAGTTTCTCTCCTGTTACTCCATGTCCTACTTTCTCACCTTCTCTACATTATAGGTCATTGTGAAGTCTGAGTTGACAAACAGTATGTTCTCTGGCTTCAGGTCCGTGTGCGTCAGCTTGGTGTCATGGAGAACTACGGACGGGAGAGAAGAGAAATTAAACTCAGTGTTAATATAAAGCTCTGTTGTCAGAACTATCATTTTGGCAGTCAAACTGAAAAAAGGTGCAAATGTGAGACTAGAGCATCAAATTCAAAATCTTAAATTCAAATCAGAGTCATTATCAGAAGTATTTATTTGCCAAGTTTGCACATGCATGGAATTTGATTTAGTGAATCGGTTACACACACAGATTTATATAGACAGACAGAGAGAACCCATTGAGGATTGAGCATTTCATGTTGGATGGATCATTTAATGCCGACTTCTGTTTTAATTAAAAGAGCTGTACACTTGTTTTCCTTTACCTGAAAAACAAAGTAAAGGTCAAGTAAAGGTCCTTTTTGTCCAGTGACGACGACAATGTGAGTCATTGATGCTCTCCTCTATTCTCGTTTAGACAACTGCAACTCACTATACTCCTGCCTCAGCCAAAGCTATCTACATCAGTTGCAGTTGGTGCAGAATGCAGCTGCAAGGCTTTTAACTGGTTCAAGGTGATACAAGCACGTCACTAGTTTTAGCTGGCCAGCAGTTAATCTTAGAAAAGTTTTATAGGTTTACTGTTACCACCTTCATGGTCTAGTACCTAGCTACTACCTCACTTGCAATCATACACGTGTGTGTGTGTGTGTGTGTGTGTGTGTGTGTGTGTGTGTGTGTGTGTGTGTGTGTGTGTGTGGGGATATATATATATATATATATATATATCGCACATATATATCTGGTGCAGCGGATTTGGTACAGCGCTCAGGTCATGGACCTGGTGAGACGAAGGAGGAGCCCGGCCAGGAGGTCACCCACAGAGCCTAGTCCCTCCACGTGCCAGAGCCTCCCCGTGTTCAGGCAGAGTAGTTCCGGAGAAGCGGACTGAGTGGCCCTGTCTTTCCCTATAGGACTGACCGTGGGTAGCTACCTGGGATGAAAGTTGGGGCTTGATCAACCCCGGCTGGGTCACCTGGGCGAGGGTGTATGTTGCGAGACCCGAAACACCCTATGACCCCAGGCGCGCACACACACATAGACACACATATACATATATATGTTTTAAAGGCCTTTTTACTCACTTCCGTTTAACATTCCTGTAATGTTTTGAGTTTTGTTTTGAAATGCTTGTATCACTTGTTTTTTCTCCTATCTTTTATTTGCACTGGTGTTTTATTCTATAGTGATTTATATAGAACGTTGTATCCCTGTTTAAAAGGTACCATATAAATGAAGATGATTACAATGACAGCTACCCTGGGAAGTATATATCAATATGAAGAGCCCTCACTGACAGGTGTCTTGAGCCAGTAGGGTACAATAGCAGTCCCCAGGACTTTTTTGTGTCATCCTTTTAGCCTAAACGTCCGACTATACCTCGTGCTGTTTACATTTCTGACTAATAAAGTATTCAATCAAACACACTGTACTAGTGTATGGGGAATTCAGGACTTGGTAATGACAAAATTGGGAGAAGGGGTCAAAATAACTGGCTGCTCAAAAAAACTAAACAAAACAAATACATTGTGATATTTGATATTGTCAATGTTGCCCCGCTTTACTCGTAGGACATCTAGAATTGTGACGCCCTCATGTGGCTGCAGAGGGTTTAGTGTTTGCAAACAAAGGAAGCTTTCATTCAAACTGCTTCTGAAGCAGTTTGAATGTGAAGTTCACATTAAGGCTGAACGATTAATCGTTTTCAAACCGAAATCGCGATTTGAAACCACGCGATTAGCTAATCGCAAAGGCCGCGATTTTTTTATTTTTTATTTTATCATAATAAATAATTTTAATATTAATATTAATCCCAGAGCACCCGCGGGACTTGTCTCCTTCTATCCAGAGTGGCTGCCTCTCTCTACAGGGAGCCCCCCCCCCCCTCTCTCTCTCTCTCTCTCTCTCTCTCGCTCTGTCCCTCTCATAGAGTATCGCCGTCGGCTGCGAGTATTTAAAGTTTGTCGAACGGCCGTGTCGCGCGTAGCGGTAAAACATTATTTTCGGTGCGACACAAGTAGTATAGTAGTAGTGTTGCTCCTATCTATGTTTGTTTCTGTAAGTGTAACTTATATTTTTCCCATCATTATTAAACTATTTCTGTTGGATGCTGTGATCCAATGTAAACAATACTATGCACAGCACTTCCTGGTCAGTGTTGCCAGGTTTTGTGAGAGAAATAAGCAACCCTGTCTATGAAAACAAGCCCAAAACAAAAGAAGCGACTATGTATGAACTGTATCTTTGTCACTTATGTACAGTGGTGGAAAAAGTACTCAAATGTTGTACTTAAATAAAAGTATCAATACTGCAATGTAGAAGTACTCTGTTACAAGTAAAAATCCCAAATTCAAAATTGACTTGAATAAAAGTAGGCCTACAAAAGTATTGGTATCAAAATGTACTTAAAGTACCAAAAGTGCTTATGTTTGAAAATAGCAGATCTACAAGCTCACAACACATCGCATCGCGGCGAGTTGTGAGCTTGTAGATCGGCTATTTTCAAATTACCTATGTATAAAATAGGGCTAAAGTGGTTAATGTAGGTTTTATAATATTATAATTTATATCTGCAAAGTAACTAGTCACTAAAGTTCTCAAATAATTGTAGTGGAGTAAAAGTACAATATTTGCCTCTGAGATGTAGTGGAGTAGGAGTTAAAGTATTGGAAATTAGAAATACTCAAGTGAAGTATAAATACCTCAAAATTGTACTTAAGTACAGTACTTAAGTAAATGTACTTGGTTACTTTCCACCACTGCGTTATGTATTCTGAGTTTTTCACTTCCAAGGAGTAGTAGTAATACAATGTACAGTAGGAGAGGACTTTGGCTTGTGAGACAAAAAAGTGTTACATTTTAGTTGAATGTTAATCTACATAAACTAAATACTGGATATCAGTAAATATGCTTCTGGAGCCATAAGTGAAAGACCTACTTATTTCACTGCTGTGAATTGTTTACACAAAATGGTAATTATTTGTTTAATTTTATTTTTATTTTTATTTATTGAACTTCATTTCAGAAAAAGCTTCTCTTCTTGAGCCATACGTTAATGACTTAACAAGTTCAATGTTGGGTTGTTTACAAAAATAAGCTATTTCTATTCCAGCTAAATGTTTGAATATATAAATGGGGAAAAAAGTACTTGGAAGATACATGTTGGAAGCAATGAAGCAATTCATATCTTTTAGTTCGCATCCTTATTTATTAGAATCTAGAACAGTAAATAAATGGTATGCCATTTGGTAATGTTCCATTACTTCCAATTACTTTTTAAACGTACACAGTGAATACTAAACTGAAGCTTGACTTTAAAAAAATGTTTAAGATTTATTTTATTTTATTTTGTATTAAAAAATCGCAATCAAATCGCAATCGCAATATCGGTCAGAAAAATCGCAATTAGATTTTTTCCCAAAATCGTTCAGCCCTAGTTCACATGTAAGTAAGAGTTTGGAGGAGGGAGTGAAGAGTAAATGAGGACGTGTTCGTCTGCACTCAAGAGTTTATTCAGAGCAGTGGCATGAGACCAAGAGACTGCTGTCAGCCGAAGCATTGAAAACCAGCTTGTAGAATTGATATTACTGGGTGTAGAAGCCTAGAAGATAACATGGATTTTCATGAAATAGATGGTAGTCATTCTGAATGAGTCAATGAGATTTCACATGCTGCTATATATGTATATAAAGCAATACATTATTATTATTTTAGAAATACATTATTAGAAGGCCTGATTAGTTGATCATATGAGCTGATCAATTGTTTTTAAGATTTGGCCTCTAGATTGAGGGTGGGAAACTGGCAAACTCAGTCCATAACTACCAGAGCCCCCAGGCTATTGTACAAGTTGTTCCACATTGGAACGTACAAAATGTCCCACCAGTACAGTTACCCGGGTTTTGTAGCATTCCTGAAGTGGGTGTGTCAGCAATATTTCACTGACAATGTGCAAGTTTGACAAACATTTCTTAGCAGCATTTTTTTAATCCATTAACACATTCCATGCCAGCGTTTAATCTCATAATGTACTCACCAGTGCTAGCGTTTTATTGTTGTTTTTTTGTTTTTTTCACGTCGCCATAGACCTCGTTAAAATCCTTAAGATTGAACGGTTTATGTTAAACAGTGATCAGCGACAAGAAAAACTAAAAAAAACAAAATGGCGTTTCAGTGTCCGCTTTAGAATGGAGGCCGATGGGATCGGCAAAACCGGATCCCGGATAATTCCGTTTCCGGTGGTGCTACCGGAAACAGAAGTGTATCGAAAATTGAAAAAAGTGCAATGTGAAATTTTTTTCGAAAAAAAAAAAAGACCACTTCGCGTAGGTCTACGCGATTGGCACGTGGCGGCTTTAAATAGGTTCGCGTAGGTCTACGCGATTGGCACTCAATGTGTTAAGGCCATACCGATTCTGCGTCTGTGTCCTTCCAATAAAACATTAATGTTACCACCCTTAAACTAAAAGCCTTTGTCTATTACGGGTTTGGACTGTGTCAAACAGTCAATCATGGGCTTTGATTGGATTCAGAAACTGTTGAAGTGTGTATAAAATAGTTCTGCACCTTTCCTCTATTCACGAATTCTTGGCTCAAAAGATACATTCCCATGAAAACACGCCCTGTGCATTCACCTGACCTTGAACGGGGGACATTGTGATTATATGGTTGATGCATTATCCAATCAGCCAGCAGTACACCTCAAACACTCATATACTGTACGTCTAATTGGTTAAAGTGTGAGAGACTGTGAGGACTTACATTTAACGGCCAGGCAGACTTGATAGGCCATGTGTCGGACCTGGGTGATGGAGTAAGGGAGATAGTTGTTCTCCTTCAGGAAGTCAAAGGTGCTCAGAGCCAGCAGCTCAAAGGAGAGGCACATGTGTCCGTGGTAGTCGAACCAGTCATACATCTGAACACAAAGGCTGGGGAACACAGAGGAGAGGTTTGACTATGACAAATTGCATAAGATCTGTATCATGAGACCAATAATAACCATGTGGCATCATGCGGCAACAACCCATCATAAATCAATTAACAACATAACTTACTGAAAGGCAACATTAAATTGTAATTTGCGAGTATTTAATTTCCACAACATGAATTTTTGACTGTTTTGAAGTGGTAGTTTGTTGTAAAGTACACGCACAGCGAATTACAACGTGTTAATCAATTCATATTCAGACCTCGAATGTTAATATGATCGCAACGTTACACATAGTGCCATACTGAGGAAGCGAGCGACAGAGAGAACTCTGGGAAGAGACAGGCAGAGAGAAAGAGGGCATGTCATCATAATATTGGTTGAAATTGGTTAGTACCTGCTGACATGAGCAGGCATTATGTTTTTGTTTGACAGGCCGTGATGCAACGTGTTGTGAGCTTGTAGATGTGCCATTTTTGCTATTTTTGTTTTATGTTTAAAATGTATACATATAATTTGTTTTGCTTTGTATTTTTGCCAATTTTTTTACATGCCCAAAGTAGTGATTAATGTGGTGAAAGGAGGGCAGGTGTGTCTTTTTTTAACTTATTTTATAATAAAGCTGTAAAGAATGTGTAATGGATACAGTGGAACAACCAGTACTGAGTCTGTTCTCACTGTTTATTTTCCGGGTCTTTCTCATTGATTCTCTCCAGGACGTTGATCTCCAGTCGAGCTGCCTCCTTGTACTTCTCCACATTCTTAATGATCTTCAGGGCGACGTGGCTTCCTCCCCTGTGGAGCACAACATCAGTGTGGACCAAAATAGATGCAACTAAACACCTCACGTGGATTATACTCATATGACCTCTTCCACCACACCCTGCACGCATGCACGGCACGCACTCTCACAGGGGATTAATCACAGACCCTGAAGAGTGGGACAGATGATTTCTAAAATGTTCCATGTTACATTTTAATAACTTCACACCCACAACACAGTAAATGGAAACAAATCAAGAACACTGTCCTGAGACACACACCAGTAGTCAAATTATTTCATTATGGTAAGCAGATTACTTTGTAGAACAGAAAAGAGAACATGCATCCAGTTTCAACAGCAATACTGGGGCAGAATTAGCATTAGGGAATTGCTTACGAAATGGCCCTGACCATTAAAATAAAATTGCATGGTTTGTCTTTCTGGTGCCCGTTTCATAATTAATCAGCAGTGACACAGAGCCAGAGCTTGCAGAGGTCAAGTGTGGAAAATTACCATGAGCACCTTAGTTAATTTTACAAGGCTCGGGTCACGTTTGCCTTGCATTGTCTGCGGGTTCTTTAAATTCTGAAAATCTATTTGTAAACATCGGAATCAGCCAGTGTAAAGCATGTAAATTACAAAATAAAGTGAACCTTGAAAATAAAGAAAATGTCCTGCTCTGACTGACAGAGGCTTTGGTTCATACAGAGTTAGAACTAAGTTAATCATGTGATCAATAATAACATCAGCAACAAAACCAGCCAGTGCTGAGGAAGGCTGAATCAGATCCAGCTAAACTACTGTAAACTACTATGCAGAGATTTTAACCTCCAGACAGCAGTCAGTAAACTACTTATGTGGGAGGTAGAACAGACTACAGCACAAGTAGTATACCAGCATGTGACTAGTCTTAAATTGCCACATCAGAGAAGAATCGGAGGTGTAAGAAGCAGCACCCCTGGAGAGACTCTAAGGGAGAAGTGAAAAGCTGCTGTTATTCTATGGGTACACACCTGCGATGGTCAATGCACTGCATCACCCTCCCGAAGGTGCCTTCCCCCAGAGTACTGACGATCTCATCTGCAAGACACGACAGACAAAGAAGGGAGAGAAAGAGAGGGGGAGTAGAGTAACAGAGGAATTAGAGATGCTGGAGCAAAGAAGAGTGTCACAAAAATGCAAAGTGAAGACAGGCGTATCAATGCTAGCGCCCATCCCCTCCCCAATCCGCTGCCTATTCATATTGGCAGGTTTGAAGCGCTGTGAGGCGATCTAGCATGATAACCTAACTAACGAATGTGCAGTTAACAGTGCTCCCTTCATGGTGACTAATTACAGCCTTTGAAATTTAGAGCACTTTTATTGAGATGCAGTTTTTGCCCAAAAGGACATGGCGGGGGTCGGGGGGTAATGTGTATAAGTGGACAGAAATCTAAAATGACTTGTAATGTAAACCTAAAAATCTCATGATGATGAAAAGTGTACATGTAGATAGTGTCTAAATGTTGTGCAATATTGGTCTTGACTGAAAAAAACAACATAGGCGAAGGAGGTGTGAAAGCTAATCCTTATCATGGGCAATGTCTAGTTTATTTAACAGTCTTAGACCTGTAACAGAGTTCTAAACTGAAGCACAACAGAGGACTAACAAGAACGTTAGAGATTCTAGGTTTAGTTTAAGGAGGTCATACATCCTGCAACGTTATTTAAAAAAGAAAAACGTTCCACAGCTAAAAATATTAAAAACAAAGTAAAACAAATAAAATCAGGATATCTATAATCCTTCTCTTCCAAAAAAAAAATCTTGCAATCCACCCTTGCTTTTTCAGCCAGGGCGAACAGCATTCTAGCAAGGCATCATCATCAGGCACTCCCCTGTCATGTAAAATGCTCTATGCTTTTATACTCATATGGAGAAGGGTTACGATAGAGTAGTGGCAGTGAGTACATCTCTCTTGCAGGACGTCCCCCGTCCGACAGATCAGGTGCCCTTCCTCGTCGTCCCTCACAGCACTCGGAGCCCGCGTCCGGCTGTCGCTCCGCTGTGTTCAGACCCCCAACCGCCATCAGCAGGTCACGATACGACCGAAGGGGTCGAGGGGCGAGTTTTCGAGGGGCAGCCGTAGCCACGGCATCAGGCGACACAGGTAGAGGAGGAGGGAGGAGGAGGGTGGTGTAGGTTGTAGTTGATGTAGTGGTTGTATGGTGGCCATGGGGCGATTCACGCGTGACACCACGTGAAGGAAATATATAACGATAGGAATATAGTGCAAGGGACACAAGTCAAAGATCACATTTCTCTTCCTGTGCTTCTCTCCCCCTCTACCTTTTCAACCACAGCTGTTTACAGACAAGGAAGCAACCGGCATATCCATTCATCAACGCAGAACCCAAACAAACAATAGCATAGCTAATTAAGGAACTTATCAGGCTGCCTTCTCAGATTAAACAAAACTGCTATCCAAGATGGCAAACAGATTCTGAGGATCATTGGCAGTCAAGTAGGAAATACTAAAACCTAAACCCATTATAAAGCATGAAATTCCACCCATTGCTTACATATAAGCTATACTAAATACACCAGTGTGGACATTACCAACCCCACACAAAATTGCATGATCATAAAATAAAGCAAGCTATTAAATAACTAAATATGAAAACAAAATGTATAAGAAAATGTAAAGCAATATTTCACTTTGGTAGAACATTGGACTATGCAATGGAAAGGGGGCAGAATGGGAAAAGTGACAGTTCATTTATTAGAACCTGGCACCAGGTAACAATTCAGTTTGCAGGAAGTTGAGAAACCAAACAAAGCCTCCAGCATTGGCCTCCTGCTACCCTATTGCTTACTGTATATAGGCTGCTAATATTGCACTTATAGCATGGAGCAAGTAGGGGTTAATTGTTAGTTTTATTGTAGACTAGTAGTCTACTATTGTTTAGTTTAGGGAGTTAGATTTAAAATGTAGTACCTCGATGTAATTAGAAAATGAAAGAGGGAGATAAAATTGAGATTGTGTCTAGACATCATTAGCACCAGACAGCAGCCTGTCACCTGTGGGCGGGTAGAGCTAAAGTAAAACGAGTAGAAGCGAGGCAATCTCATACTATGTATGGAAAGTGGCAATTACACTTGTCTTATTATTATTACCCTTCACATGTTTCAACTGTTCCCAATATTATTTATAAGTGAAAACCAACAGAAAATAAATTAACTATCATCTAGTTTTACTTTTCCCTGTTAAATGGATGTATTACAGATGTGACTTTTAGCACAAACTGTATTTTTCTTCTTTGATTGAGACAGAACAGTGAAGGGAGAATGTTGAACGAAGGCAGAGAAGGGGCTACGCCATACAACACGTCTCCAGCCAGAAGCAAAGCGGGAACGCCAATACCATTTGCTTGACCCACCGGTCAGCCACAGGCGCACACCCCATGCCATAGATTTTCTAACATGTATGTCAGCAAGCAAATGTGGGTTGACGATTCATGAAATGTTAATGGAGGCATATGTGCACTTCTAAAACAAAAACAACGTTCATACCAAAGTGAAATAACACTTCAAACAAGGCCCTTTCAGATGGAATTTCTCTTTTTTTTATCCTGCTGATAGAGCAAAAAAACAAACAAAAAAGAAAACAAAAAGATTGTGCTACTTACCAAGTCCAGGAGCTGTGAACAAGAAAGGGTTAAAGAGAGGGAGAGACAGAAAGACCTGAACAAAAGAGAGAAGAGAGGGAGATGGAAGCAGACAGGAGGAGTAAAGGGGGGTTAAAACAGCAGCTTGGGTTGGGTTCTACTCACCGAGGATGATGGGCTATAGGACCTGGATCTACGCCGCCTTCGTTTGTGCTTACGCCTGCTGCCTTTCCGTCGGTACGACTCCTCGCGCTCACGCTCCCTCTCTCGGCCGCCGCCACGCCGGTAGTCGTACATGTTGGGCGAGAAGTCGCGTGGGTAGTAGCTTTCGGTTGCGCCGTGCGGCTCCCGCTCACGGTCCCTCTCCCGCTCCCTGCTGTGGTCCAGTCGCCGGTATCCCTCGCAGAACCTCCTGTCGAACGGCCGGCGCTCGACCGACCGATTGTCGTAGCTGCGGCTGCAGTGGGGAGAAGCGCGTTTCTCAGGACAAAATGTCTACCTGGGGTTTAAAGCCTGTCCTCGGGCCTCACAAGAGTTCCAAAACAAGGGTATATATATATGTATGTGTGTGTATATATATATATATATATATATATATATATATATATATATATATATATATATATATATCTGCAGAATCATACATGTAAAACATAACTAGGACCTTCAAACATTAACTAAGTAAATGCATCTTGAAAAGCACAGCAACGACATAGTCTACCTCCTTGTGCGTGCATAGCTTCCTTCCTGTCTGTGTCCGCGACCCCTTCTGTCTCTGTCCCTCTCCCTGTCCCTGTCTCTGTCGCTGCTTGAGGAGATGGAAGGTGACCTCCGACGCCTCCGTCCTCTGTCCCTGTAGCGGTCCTGGTAGCTGCTCCGGCTGTCTCTTTCCGAGGACGAGTACCGTCTTGTGTGAGGCATCTGGAAATGTTTTAAAAAGGTGAGACAGAGACAAAATCCTTACTCTTACAGGTCTTGGATTTGTTTTGAGAGAGTGTAAATGGTAAATAAATGGTAAATGGTGCATTTATATAGCGCTTCTATCCGAAGCGCTTTACATTGATTGTGCCATTAACCCATTCACACACACATTCATACACCGATGGCGGAGGAAACCATGCAAGGCACCAACCTGCTCATCGGGAGCAATTAGGGGTTCAGCGTCTTGCTCAAGGACACTTCGACACTAACTCTAGGGGAGCCCCCCAGCCCGGGATCGAACTGGGAACCTTGCGGTTTTCCAGTTCACACTACCCGGCCACTCTACCCCTGAGCCACTGCCGCTGCCACTGCCGAGTGTGTGTGTGTGTGTGTGTGTGTGTGTGTGTGTGTGTGTGTGTGGGGTGGGGAACATAGAGCATCTGTTGGTGGATAGAGACATAAAAGACATGGGTAGGGGAGGGAATAGACATTCTACGTTGTGTAGAGGACACAACAAACTAACTAAAAAGGGTAGAACAGGCTTACTGCCTAAGATAACGATGTGGCTGAGAAAAACAAACAAATGAATGTAAAATGCAACTGTGGCTAAAACAATAGTAAAAAAAGTAACAACTAGTTCAGTAAGTTGACAGGCAGGGGTAAGCAGACATCATTCATGAGCTCTGTGGCGGACTGCACAAAAAATACAAAGTTATTCTGCTTAAGATCTCATTTAAGGTTTATATTTAACTTTAAGGGTTATACTTAAAAAGCGTAATAATTAATGCAGTACTTAATCTAATGAAACCTAAGTGCAGATTATATTTAGGACTGACTGATGGCGCTTCGTGCAATAAACTCCCCGATGTTTGTTTTTATATTTTTGGCTTACAAAATAACCCATCAACCACTGTGACGGGTGGATGAACCAGTTCCATGTCAAGTTTAGTACCAGTGTTGCCAGATTTAGCGAGAGAAATGAGCAACCAGGTCTATGAAAACAAGCCCAAAAGAAGCGACTAGGCTACGACTTTTTGAAAATAGCTGATCTACAAGCTCACAACGCGTCGCAACGAGTTGTGAGCTTGTAGATCTGCTATTTTCAAAAAAAGAGAAAAGAAGACAATCTTAAAAAAGAAAATGGTAATTTGGGAATATTATTTTGAAACAACACCACAAATCTTGTATGGGGGTCCGTGGACAAATACATTCTAATTTGGGGGTCCTTGACATGAAAATGTTTGAGAAACACTGGTTTAAACAACATTAGCCTTATGTTGTTTGTGATTTCCTAATTTAGATAACAAGTCCAAATAAGCCCAAAAAACGGTAACCACCAATATTTACAAGCAACTTGACAGAAAAAGAAGCACAAAGTCGATCATAATAAGCGGGCGTTTAGTTTGGTACCATCACATGTCCTGATATAATAATGCTACGTGTTTATTTTCAGGTCTCTGGGTTATCAAGCCAGCTGCATGCTAATGCTAACGTCGGCTACCGTGTTTAACATCAGTGCATTACCACCAGTTACAGTAACTTAGCCTACACATACCACAGCGAAACACAATTAAACAGTAATACGTTTCACTGTTAGTAAACAGCAGAGGAATGTCTTTACTTTCTCACATAGCCAGGATAGCTCGGTTAGCTAAACGTAGCTGATTTGACCGCCATCTTAGTTTACCTGCTAACGCTAGCTAAAAGGCTAACGTTTTAGCTTCTCTTACTAACTTACTTCGGAGTGCTGCTTTTGACCCGAGCGCGAATTAAATGTCACATTTACCGTTTTAGCCGCGAGGCCTGTATGTTTGTCCCACAAGAAATCCGTGGCTGCGTTTCTGCCCTTTTCTTCTGTTCTTCTCGTTTTGGCTTGTTGTTGTTGCTAGCAAAAAGGCTAGCTTGTTAAGTCTGCTGGTACAGCTAGTTCTATTCTGAGCGAGCAGTGGTGATACACCCACATTGGTGACATATCCAATACGATGACCCCAGAGGTCGCTATTGTGCAATTTCGGCATATTCGTTTATTTATAATGTGTTTATTATTTTTTATTTAATACATATTTACTTGTTTTATATTATTGTATAAGAATATATTTTTGATAATTTACTGCATTTGTATTATGACCTGGTCCTTTGTACTCAATTCAAAACTTTTATTGACTTTTATTTTATCATACAAAAACATCATAAACGGGTAGAAAATAAAAATATGTACAATAGGGGGGTAGGCTTTGACCTTTTACAGGGGCCAGTTCCGAATTGCAGCCACCTGTAAGTGCTCTTTAGAGATGATTCTTTTATGGCACCAATGTCGGTGTAACATGACAATCATGTGTACCTGGCTGCACCGCCTCCCTTCCAGTGGAGAACGTGCAGTCCTGTATAGTCCACATTCTGCAACAGAATGTTATGACACCATGAAGTCTTCATGGTGGCATAACATTGCTCTGTTGCCAGCTGGAGAGTTGGGGACCATGATAAACCAAGTAGTAAAGAACATGCTCTAGAGATATATAGTTGTTTCAAAACATTTAATTTAAACTAGCAGTCTTGCTCTAATACAGTGGTTCTCAACCTTTTCAGGCCGTGCCCCCCAAAATAATCATATTTGAACTGAGGACCCCCCAAAATAATCATATTTGAAATATTTAAATTTTTTAGGTATTAAAAAGGTCTTAAAAGTCCTTAAATTGTCACTTTCCTCCTGGGGATCCCGGCCCACAGGTTGAGAACCGCTGCAATAATACGGCTAGGCTATAATGGTGACTGGAATCTGGAATGTTAGATTGGGAATTGGACAGACAGCCTTCTACATCAGCCATACCAAGACCTAGACAAAAAGCTATTATCAAATGCTAGATGAAGTTGGTCTGACAGATTGAAGATCTTAATGTTCTTAATGTAATGATCTCAAGTACTTGTAATAAGCCCTAATTAATAGGTAATAAGATGCTTATATTGATATTGTGTTAATAAGACTTTAAGTGTCAATAGCTTCATAAATATGTTTGATTCATTAGACATTATTATAAGCTCAAGAAATGTATTAACAGCACAGACTGCTTAAGAATGTTGATACAAGCTGTATGATTCAATAATTTATAATAGCAGTACAAACACATTCATTGACTCTTACTAACCTATAAGCTTGTAATACTTTATGCATTTATTAGCGTTCTTTTTTTACCCAGTGGTGAATTCAATTAAAAGAGATCTTCAATTATGAGGTCCTTTATCAATATCATTACTTGGAAGGGTTGTGATAAAGATGAACGTTTTACCAAGATTTGAGGTCCCATCTTCATGGTGGAAGTGGTTATTGGATGCAAATTGAAAATGACATGTTCAACAACAAACCCCATAAGAGATCTCATACAAGATTATTCAGAGTACAATTGACCTCAGCTATTCAATCCAAGTATTATGACCAATGTGCTCTCGTCTCCATTACAGAATAAGCACACAAGTAGCCTACAAATCACATTTTGTAAACTTGCCTGGTTGTGACTACCAGTGTTGGTCACTTTTTTAAGTTTAAGTTTAGTTTTCCAATGGTGAAAAATTAAAAGCTCTTGATAGTGGGCTTGGAGTCAGACAGACTATACTATAGGCCAGGGTCTATAGTGTATTAGTGTAGCTTTGTTCAGTGCCTGCATCTCACTTGGAAATTTGTTTCTGTGTCTGCCGTTTGTCCTCTAGCCACCTCCCTTCACGCACGCAGCACGCTGGCCTTACAGCAACAATAACCACACATAACAGCACTAGAACTTTCATGTCCTACCTATGATTCAAACACGGGTACCCCAAAGTGCTGACATTTTTACCACTGAGCCACGCCTGCTTGCTCAGGGGAGATACTGAATTTTGACTTTCAGGCAGTTCCACTGGCCACTTGTCAACCAGTAGTGGTCCTCCCCGACCAAAGGGACACCAAATATGTCTGATGAAGAACCGGCAGGCTCGAAACGTCACGTCCGATGATGGTGTAAAGGCACCAATAAATCCAAAAAGTTATAGTGTAGTTTTCAACCCATATAAGATTTTCTTTTTTTAATTCCATACACTTTTAGACATCAGAGCAGATCAGCAGTGTCATTTCAGATAGAAGTGGTCTGGAAGTGTCCGTCCTTTTCTAAAGAAAAAATGTGTTTAGTGGGTAATTAAAGCAAGATAAAGCTTTAAATACTCAGTTCAATCATTAATGAGCACACTTTGTGATAAAGCAGTTTATTAAAATTTATACATTGCTTAATTTCTTTTAGAGATATATTGAACATCTTTTTTTAACAAAACATTTGTTACAGTACAATTTACTGATGGTGCAACTCAAAGAATAACCACATAATCGCATTGCCCCCGAATGGATTCCAGCTGATTAGAGGGTAACACGGGTCCAAAGAATTGGACCCTTTCCGAAACAGAGGATAATTAGATCCAGGGTCCAAAATTGACCCGTGGAGATTTCAAATTATTAGACCCGGTCCGAAACTGACCATGATGGGTCTACACTTGTTACCGGACCCAAGGCACATACTATACAATTATATTTTCAGCAAGGCTTTATAAAACATTTCACAGTTGAGACTAACCGTCTGTTACTGTCACCTCCCCCTCCCCGATATAGATCGCGGAGGGGGAGAAGAGTTACATAGTCTCGCATAGCCAGACTTTCAGAGAGCTCCACCGCGGAGTTAGTAGGAGGAGCTGTGAAAGGTCTGGCTATGCAAGACTATGTTGAGACATGCCTGTCTTGACTGCGTTAAATCATTCTGTGTCACAGCACTCACTGCACTTGATTTGGCAGCGTTTCAATCAGCTGTCAACGCACGTGTGCCTCATTCATATGTAATAACAGACTATATGAACTTTAGAACATGCAGCAATAACGAACCTGACTACAAAAAAAAGAAAACATACACAAAAAGGCAACTATATATTGCACTTGCGCATTATTGAAGGATAGCTACTGTAAGCAAATAACTTCTAACTTTTTGCACCTAGCATCTTCCACTCTTTTCAATTGTTATATTACAATATACCATTCACGCTGAGGAAGGCCGGTGGGCCGAAACGTCCGTCATATGAACTGCTGGGGCTGAAAGACTGGAATAAACATGAGTGCTGGTATTCCTTTACCGTTTCTTCCAGAACCGTGCACCCGAGACACACGTACTGTGAAATACTCGTCTGATGAGTCTCTCTTTCAAGTTACAATTTACCATGACAGGTTTCAGATCCACAATGACAATGCAAACCGTTTGAGACATCATCTGCCCCTCCTACTATAGATCTGTAGTTCCAGGTCAACTCAGTACCAGATTTGATGACCCTGAAACAAAAAGAGGTGAGAGGAATGTCAACCCATCTGTAAAAAGATCACGACAGAAACATGATGTATGCTTATTATGCTGTATGTGTTGGTCAAAAGCATTCAACCAATTCTATCAGACAGTGACAGGTGGACACTTACTCGCTGGTGAAAAAAGCCAGCCAGGGAAACCTAATGTCATGTGTATCCACAAAGACATTTTGCACGAACATATTGGGGCTACAGCTGTGCTGTAAGACAGAGAGAGGACATGTCCAGCCATTCACTTTGTGCTCATATTCAGTGACATTTTGTGAACTTCATGGAAATAAAGTGGCTGTTTTTTGACAGCACAGTGTAATCCCGCCTGCATCAGAACTTACGTTGAAAAAGCGTGCTACATTCCCTTCCAAACTAGCATTGACGACGTAGCACTGGGTCTCCCCTGCAAACAAATGCCTGGTCATCGTCGTGGTAACAGGGGTAGTGGATTTCTCTGGTCCCTTCTCCTTTGAGGTAGAGTGAGATTTTTTTGCAGGGCCTGCTGTCTTTTTAGGGTCTATGAGAAATATACACACATATCAGTATTTCAGTCTGAGCCAGGTCTTCTAACATTGAAAGGACTGGTAAGTTCTCTTGTGAGTAGGACGTGTGAAAAGCTGACATATCACTTGTGTGTCACTGTGTGTCAAGAGTAGGGGTGCAACAGTTAATCAAACTACGGTAGTTAATTTAATTGATAATAAACACATTTTTAAACTAGAAAAAGTGCTCCTCGGAGCACAGGTCTCCGCCAGGTCAGGTACGTTATTGTAGCCTCCTGGTGGCGCTATAATAGGCCAATGTGAAAAGGGTCCCATTAGTTCAAGGGCTTTTCACTGCAATCGGACACTGCATTCATGATTTGAGGCATTTTGTTCCAAAAATGTGTTTTGCAAAATTAGACCTGCTGGTGGCGCTATAACAGGCCAATGTGAAAAGGGTGGCATTTCTTCCTCGGCCTAATAGAAATGTGTGTGTGAAATTTCACGGAAATCGCAAGCTGCGTTCATGATTTGAGGCATTTTGTTCAAAACGGACCAATCCTCCAAACTTTGGAAGCCAATCTTAGGCAATCAGGATGGAATATAAATCCGCATTGATCACATGACTATATAGATACTGTGTACCGATTTGTGTGATGTTTGGACAAAATCTGTAGGAGTAGTATCAATAAATGTGTTTTGCACATATCGGCCTCCTGGTGGCGCTATAACAGGCCAATCTGAAATTGCTCAGTCTAGATCGGCGTGTCCCGGTGGAAAAGTGACGCATGTGCATACTCTCTATTTGGTCATGAGCTAAATTGTGCATTGCAAAGAGGAACGTGCATTGAATGCAAACATACCCTTTTGTGTTCTTTTCCGGCTATCCTTCTCTAGTCTCACTGTAGCTTCCTTGCTCTTGGTGCTATAGCCAGATTTCGTGGTGAACCTCAATTCAGTGGACGGGACAGAGTCAGAATCTATCTGGTCCTCAGCTGATGGGTCATGGAACATGATAAATAATAAAAGTTAAAGGACATATAGACAATATATAAAATATATTTTCCAGCTGAAGAAGGGAATCCATCTGGTCTGTACCTGGTTCACTATCTGAACAGTACGCTTCGGTCTCATAATCCTCCTTGCGAATCTCAGCCGCCTCTATGTGGTTCAACTTAACACAGTATTCATTTGGACCGAGGTTCTTCTGCCCCCTGTTCTGAATTCTACCTGTAGAGGGAGAGAGGGAAAGGAAGGGAGAGAGAGAGAGAGAGAGTGAGAGCTTGAAGAACTGAGTCCAGCGTGATGGAAAAATCACTAATTTCTCTACTCGTGTACCTGCTGTACTAAATATGATATGTCGCAAATTACTTCATCAGGTGCGCACAGAGAGCAACATTCCATTCAATGGAAGCCACTGCAGTAAGCATTTTTTAGTCATTTTAACAATAGGCCTTGTGTGTGTCGATAACGGCTGTCCTGCTGTCTTTGAAGAACTGTTGTAAATAAGGAATTTGCTGAGAGACACTCCTGTGTCGAGATCAAAATTGCACAAAAGAATCAAAATTGCACATGTAATGTTCTTCCTTGTTTTTCTTTTGTATACTCTATGCAAGAGCTTACATTACATGGGTAGTCTACCAGGGCTATACACAACGGTGTACTTGACAGATAAATAGGATGATTTGACTATCAGTTTTGGGATAGTTGTGAAAGTTGCCTTTTTCGGGTCATTGAAAATTGTCCACCTGTACCATACTCTGAATCGACAGACAACTTCAGTGGACTGAGGGCTCTCTGAGTGACTTACCACTGAAGGCCATCCAGCCGTCACACTGATCAAGCCTGGATGGCCAAAAAAGGTTTTGTGTTTCGTTTAAAAACAAGTAAACAGATCCTTTCTGAGTGCGAACCTCTTCTTTAATGTTAACGGATTACTAGGACAACGCCATCAGACGGTCAGAGCGCAGTGTAATACCAACAAACTGATTACCACTGAAGGTGCAAACGAAGGTCCCTATGGCCACGTCATCCAGGCAGCGGACGCCCCAGCCTCGATTATCCGTCTTGAAAACCTCCAACCTCACCTGGATACCATGCTGCACCACTCGGTTGGAGCACATAGAAGGGTCACAGCGGCACAGAGCGTTACACTCATACACACTGAGGAGATGGGAGTGATGACAAAGGGGGACATGTCAAAGACCCATGAAGCAGATTGAAAACAACAACAACAACAACACACACACACACACACACACACGTTACAAAGCGCTTCTTTGGTTTTAGTGTCTAGCAGTAGCATTTTGTACACTTTGGAGGCTACAAAGTGTTCCTTATACACTAATAGTCAAGGCATAAAGAAATAAACACATGTATGATGATTTTGCTCTGCAAAATTGATCTGATCCTGGATATATTCCTGAAATTATAAAGAATATGTCTCAAATAGTTTTACGAGGCTCTGAAAGTTTAGATTGCAATCATATAAGACAGTTTTTACAATAGAACAAATGATGACTCATAACTTATGCTTAATTATTTATCTAAGTACAGAAATGGCTATGTTATCGCTTCAGCCTGATGCTTTCTTCCACAGCTGTGCATGAAAAACTCGACAAGACAATTGTTTGTGAAATACGTTGAGTTTTTTGTGGAATACTACAGTACACGACTGAGGTCTGCAAGGCTTAAAGATGACTCGGCTGAAGGCTTTCACAAGTTTACAGAGCAGAGATTTATGCTGCTTTCAAGACAACTCAAAACCCATTACAAATAATTATCTCCTACCTGTGAAAAAAAAAGGTTTGTCCAAATCAGAATTTTATGTCAGGAATCATGTGAAAGTGCCAATGTCCCCCAAACAACTGACATAGCAACAACACTGAGGTGACAAGCATGGTTAGTGGTAAGAACTGAATTACCATACAAGTGTTCGTTTACTTTCAATACATAATTGGATCTGAAATGATGCAATATGTGTTGTATCTTTCCAAGGGGCATCCCCTCTTCTTCTCTTTCTTTTTTTCTATGGAAATAACGATACGATGGGAACTATCACAGAAACAAATTTCACCCACTGTGACGTGACAATAAAGCTGTATTGTCCTAGTTGTGAAACTAATGCACTCCATGTTGTCTTGAAAGCAGCATTAGCTTTGAAGAATCCAGCCATGCCTACACAAATTGTGGCTGTTTAAGGTACTGGTATCATATCTGTAATTTTGCATGCCTGAGCTGCCTACTAGGTATGGTATATGCATATCTTAAAGAGGCACATCATGAATTAGACTTAAATAAAAGAATGAAGAAGCTCACCCAGTAACAATGTGATTGTACAATCTCTTGTAAGAATATCCAGCACTTTGATCCACTGGTCCCTCAGTGCTCAGGGAAGTGCTTTGAACAGTCAGCTGCATGCAGGAACACACCACACTGCAAAGTAAAAACACACACTTTGTCATAAGTCAACATTTCCAGTCTGAAGTCACACAACTAGCTTTGGCTAGATTTTCCGATCACATGGATTGTTTTTCATGTAATCGTGGATGCACACATTTTCCATTCTTTTTCTCCCAATTTACTGGTTGTGCCAATTCCCCTGTGAATTCTAGCCCCTTGTCACTGTCAAAAGTTTGTCCTAGCAAGAGCACAGACAACAACATGACTGATACGTGTGACACCCTCTCCTTTTCACCTGACAGTGAGGAGTTTCACTGGGGGGGACGTAACACATGCGTGGAAGGTACCTACTACTCTTCCTTAGTTCCGACCTCACTGAACAGACGCCCTGACCAACCTGTAAGAATTGCTAGTGCAGTGACAGAAATCACCCTTCCCGCACCCCTCCCACAAACATGGCTAAATGTGTTTGTTGGGAGCAGCCCGTCAAACCGCAGAGGATTTAAATCCCTAGTCTACATGGTGATACATTTAAGTCCTGCGCCACCAGAGCGACCCCACATGTAATGTTTTTTTCCTAGTAATCGTGGTTGCACACTTTTGCGTACGTATACTGTATATGGCACCTTTCTGGGTCTTTGGTACAAAAACATACCTATCGCCGCAGCCATCCGTGCAGTCACAGCCCACCAGAAAGTCAGGGGAAGTGTTGATAGAGATGCCGTCTGTTGCCACGCGGTCCTTTCTATACATCAGAGAGGGAGGTCGCTCGCGGTTGAGCTCGTTGACACAGGAGATCTTTCTGAGCTCCTTGCCATTGGCGAAGTCTAGGTTTAATACTACTTGGCGCAGGGGCTTTCGGGTCAAGGAGATGGACACCTCAGGGTCCAAGCAGAACATCTCCAGAGACAGGAAGTCACAGCGAGTCTTGAAAAGGTAGTCCTGCACTTTCGCCATGGTGGTGAGACACAGGCCACATGGAGTCTTGTAGTAGAGGTGGGTTGACTCCTTTGAAGGAAACGATCAATAAACGATCAATAAAACAAAACAAAACCTTTTCGTAGGCAGGTTAACCTCATTTGTTGATGGTGTCTCTTTATATAATAGGTACTTTTATCCAAACTCGCCAAGCAGAAAACTGGAAGGAGCACAAAACTGGTTCCTCTACCTACAGTATACACTAGTGATGAGCGGGTCGGGTTTTTTCATGACTCGGCCCGCCCCGCCCCGCGACGGAACCCAACCCGCCTCAACCCGCCCCGCGAACCCATATATAAATCTATGGCTCAACCCGCCCCGCGACCCGCGATTTTTTTTTTATTCTGTAAAATCATGGTTAGAAAATAATCCCCAAGTGTATTCAAACTGTTTTATTGTTATTATTCTTATTCTTATTAGGAATAAAGACAAAACAAGAGCATGTGATCATTTTTTTTTTTGCGTGCGAGAGCGGCTGACCCGCTGACCCACAGCCCGCATAATTGCCTCTGAAATTCTGACTCGACCCACCCGCGCCGCGGGTTGACCCGCGGGTCCCGCGGGTTACGGGTCGACCCGCTCATCACTAGTATACACACATCACAGTCTGCATTTAGTTTGACACAGTATTTAGCCAATGTATCACATCATATATATCTTATGCTAAATGTGCATTGCCATATACCTATTGCAGACAGAAAATATCACAGTCAAAACCGTTTTGTCTTTTAAATCTCAGAGAGAGACTCACTCAAGAATGTATTTGGAAAAACACTGAACCAACCCAAAAATATGTGAACTTATTTGCATTTACAACTTTCAAGAATATCTGTGCGTAAACAAGAGAGAGGACAGCGGAACAGTGATGACGTAAGGTGTAGAGGTGGCGAAGGTGAAGGAGCTATACCTGGGGTAAACTATCCAAGGTAATGGGGCGTGTGGAAGAGAGGTGAAGAGGGCAGGCAGGGTGGAACGGATGGAGGTTATTTGTGACAAGAGGGTACCGGCAAGAGTGAGAGGTAAGATGTATAGGATGGTAGTGAGACCAGCCATGCTGTATGTCTGGCACCGCTCAGTTGTGATTGGATTTCACTCCCTCCGAATAGTGAGGGACCAATCAGGGCCCAGTATGCAAATTTGGGGCAGGTTTATAGCTAGCTAGCTATGATTCTCATTAGGAGTGAGACAGAAGGACATAATCAGAAAGTTTTGGGATAAAACAAGAGGCAAGTTTGAGATGTGAAAAGGAGGGATGAGAGGTACATTGGGAGAAGGATGCTGAAGATAGAACTGCCAGGTAAGCGAAGAGGAAGGCCAAAGAGGTGGTTTATGGATACGGTGAGAGATGACATGCAGGTGGCAGGAGTCGTGCAGAAAACAGAAACAGATGGAAACTGATGATCTGCTGTGGCGACCCCGATGGGAATGAACCGAAAGAATAAGATTTGCATTTAAAACGTTTAACAACTCATTTGTCATTAAATGAAGAGTACCTCATCAGTGCCATTCTTCTTGCGAGCTTTCACACGGTGGAACCCATAAAATAGAGGAGCCAGAAGTGGGTTGCGTTCTATGTGTGGCTTTTTCGCGTCTTTGGGCCTGTTTTGGTCCAGACAGGCAGGGCAGCAACGGTGAGGGCTGTATCTGACCAGCTTAGAAGTTGGTATGGGGGTGGCTATTCTCTCTTCTGTCCCCCTAATAAGTATAAAAGATACATGTTTAAAAAATACAATTCATAACTAGTAGTATTAACAATAATAATAAATAATCTAGATTTTATAACAATTTAATTTACACAATTACAAAGTACATGAATTCATTTTGAGGTTAGTATAAAAAAAAGGCAAGAATGACTTTTCATGATAAAAATAAATAAATAGAACCTAATGCAGGACCTGGGCTGGCCATATGCAGAGTTTAAATTAAAACTGTCCTGAGATGTCGCTGTGACAGTGGACACTGACTACAACACACCCTGAGTGTATTTGTTGTAGTCACAGGGCAAGGGTGTAATAACATGGAGTGTAAAACTGTAGTACACAAATATTTGCACCACAGTATAGCACCCTCATCTAGTAGTTTGTTTAGGAGGCAATCACATCATGTGGTCTACAAATAGTAACAAATCCAGACTGACATAATATATTCATAGTACTTTACTCCCTGTTCACTACAGACAGTATAAAGACCATTACAGGCAAAGTCCAAGTACAGTATTTTATCCAAAACAACAATTAAATGTTACTTTCAGCTTAAAATTAGAATCCTTCATTTGAGAAATTTTACTTTTTAGCGCTGGTGCTCGCGCTGACAGGACTGGTCTGAGGGGGCTTGCTTGGATGGATGGTCTGTGTTGATGTCACTGACAAATGGAAAGAGGCAAAGGAGTGAGTTCTCATTACACGTTACCAACAAGGTTATTAGTTAAATAAAACTAATGCAATAACAATAACGGAATTAATTTTTCGTTAAGTGAAATAAAAACAAAGCGTTGGCGTTATAAAACAATCTGAGAAAAAGTTTCATCTTTGTCAATTTATTTCATACACGAGTATAGTATTCCAAATCTACCTTCAATTTTTTTTAGCTGTGCCAGT